>NC_056558.1:26895838-26902927 GCF_013358625.1 Macadamia integrifolia
TATCAGCCACCTGCTCTGCTGTGGGAACAAACTCCATCCTTACTTCACCTTCCATCACTCTGTCTCTTAAGAAATGATACCGGATAGCAATGTGCTTCGTTCTAGAATGCATCACCGGGTTCTTGGAGATATTGATAGCACTAGTATTGTCACAATATAGTGGCACTGCCTGCTCAACCTCCACACTCAAATCCTTCAACATCTGCTTCATCCACAACACTTGTGTACAACAAGATGTAGCTGTAATGTATTCTGCCTCTGCAGTTGAAAGAGAGACTGACTCTTGCTTCTTACTATGCCATGGCACCAAGCTGCTCCCCAAATAGAATGCACCACCACTGGTGCTCTTCCTGTCATCTACACATCCGGCCCAATCTGCATCTGAAAAAGCTGACAAACTAAAGCTCTTGACTTTCGGATACCATAACCCAAACTCACTAGTTCCTTTCAGATATCTGAAAATTCTCTTCACTGATGCCACATGTGTCTCTTTTGGTCCTGCTTGAAATCTGGCTACCATGCACACAGCTTGTAAGATGTCAGGCCTACTAGCTGTCAGATATAATAGGCTACCAATCATTGACCTATACGAGGTGTGGTCAACTGATGGAGAGTCATCTTCCTTGCTCAACTTACACCCAGTCATCATAGGTGTACTAACTGGCTTGCAATCCTCCATGGTGAATCTCTTTAACATCTCCCTCACATATTTGGACTGAGATATGAAGATACCTTCTTTCTTTTGATTGATCTGCAAACCCAAGAAGAATGATAATTCACCCAACATGTACATCTCAAACTCATCTTGCATCCTCATAGCAAAATCTTTGCACAACCACCCCAAGCTGACTGCTTTCTTCAGTTCTGATGTAGAGATTACTGTCCACTAAGCCTTTCTTGAAACCCAACTTGCACAAGTAAGAGTCCAATCTGGAGTACCATGCCCTTGGAGCTTGTTTCAAACCATACAATGCCTTCTTCAATATGCACACAAGAGTGGGGTCCTCACTCAATTAAAACCCATCAGGCTACTCTATGTAAACCTCCTCTTCCAAGTTTCCATTTAGAAAAGCTGATTTGACATCCATATGATAGACCTTGAACCCTTTGTACACTGACAAAACCAAGAACATTCTGATAGCCTCAAGTCTTGCCACTGGAGCAAAAGTTTTTCTCAAAATCAATGCCTTCCACTTGAGCACTCTCCCTCTTTGACTTCAATATCAAAGAACTATAATATCTCTCTCTAAAGTAATCTCTCCCAGTGTGGGATACAAGCATCTATAGGAATGCCCATATGCATCTTTCCAATCCTACAGATGTGAGAGTTCAAACTACATAGGAGTGCCCATACGCATCTTCCCTATCCTATGAGTTGAAATCTCAATTACTCAACTGACCTCATATCTTCTTCAACACTGCTCATCAGATAAGTGTTGCCTCGACTGGATATACATCATGAACTACAAATTACAGTACGCAACTGCTCAACTCACCGGCTTCTTGAGCTTCCTGTCATAAATCTCTTCATCCAGTCAACATATCATTCTCTCTGTCACTAGTGCTGAAATATTTAACTCTGTCAAAGTCAAACAATCACCATGATCACACAAAATTACACTCTGACAACTACCACTGAGATTGATACCAACTGAATCTCTGACCCATACTGATGCATACAAAAGCGAAATATTGGCTGTCATACTCACAACTGCATACCTCTGACCATCACTGACATCCTCAACTATTCTGCCCTCTGACTGACACTGAACTGCCCATCTGGTGATTGCTCCATTAAGATGCAAATACTCAAGAGGACTACACTAAGTTTCAACTGATGTCTCTAATCCAAGCACTATTGTAGGAACTTTACTGTCATAATCTAAGTCCTGCTGGGGGCACTAATATCCATCTAGTGAGCTCCCCCATTCTTGTGCACCAGAGTACACCTAGTGCCTGGGAGGTGTGCCCACTCCTATACCTTGTCTAGGTGGTGGGAGGGTGGTGACTGTGACTGCACACACCTCTATGTGCTTCTCTCTCCAAACTAACTGACCACTTGCCTTGGTCCTATGCATTTGCTTCTCACCATAAGTTTTCCTACTACTCTGTTTTTCTTTCTGCTCACTTACTGTCTTCTTCAGTCTCTGCCTCTGTCCAACCAACCCAATTGTAGACCTCTCTTTTACCCTTCCAACTGATGGTCTTCCCTTTCTGAATCTTTCCTGCACAACTGTAGAACTGACATCTCCCTTTGTTTTCCAGATTCTGTTTACTGTTGCCTCGGCCTTTTGTATATCCTTCACTTTCCATACACTATATAAAGCCACCTGAGATTCACCACTAGATTGTGACTGATGCTTCTTAGAATGTCTTTCATTGACTTGCCTTCTACAACCACTTCTTAACTTTCTGGTTCTAGAGATCTGATAGTCTCTCTCCTTTTGTACAAGTTGAGGGGAGAGCACTGCCTTGCAATGCTTGGCCCAATGTCCATGATGGTGGCATCTAAGACATTCTACTAGTTGTCTACCCAGTGGTGCTATAGGAATCCTCCCTTCATAGCTGGAGTCTAGTCTAGATATACACTCTGCTCTCCTATGTCCATACTCACTGCACCTGTGACAATACCCATGAAAATATGACTGCATCATTGGTAACTGTCTATGCAAACTAGGTGAAGCATTATGTCTATTGGTAGGAGCCATCTGACTCTGCCTGGGAATCATCTGCATAGGTCTCTGATAATTGAACTTGTTGAACTTGCCATACTCAACTGGTCTCTGCTGGTAAGCTCTGTCATAACCACCAACTCTGATTATGTTCCCTATTTGGATTGTTTGTTCGCCTTTACCTTTACTCTTTGTATCTTGTGGACTACCTCCACATTGTGCCTGATGTGTAGGAGATCTCATCTCACTATTGTGTCTCTCCTCTCTCTTCCTTTGTCTCCTCTGAGCTCTCTTCTGTGTTTTTCCTGTAGTCTGTCTCTGTGGTCTGATCTCAACTGTCTCTATAGCTTTCCCTGATGACTCACCCTGCTCTGTTATAGAACTAGAGCTAATGATGGGTAGTCTCTGGCATTCTGCAGACTGAGCTAGATGTCTATCCATCTCTGTAACCACAAGTGGAGTGGCTGAATGTCTCATCTGCAACTCAGTCAACTGTGTTTGTAGTGAAATGATCTCTGCTTCTAATTCTTTGTTTAACTTCTTAAAATCATTTGAAATTTCACTACCTCTTTTAATCACTCGAGATTGCACATCTATTTTCTCTCTCAAGGCTAAGTTCTCTGATTCAAGCCTGGTACACACCTCACTTTGCTTTCTCAGTTGATCTTCAAGAGATTTTATAACCTGAGGGTCATTTCTGGACTTCATCATCTGTGAGATACAAGAAGCATCAAGCTCTAACAATTGTGCTCTCAACACATTGGCTGCCTCTTCAAGGATTCTACATCTCTCATCTCTATTGATGACCTGTGTTTCTAATGCAGCAATAATGAAGTTGCACTCCTTCATATGTGTTCTCAAATCAATATTGATTTCATCTTGAGTTGTAGTAATATGTGCCTCAACACACTCAAATCCACTAGTGTAGCACTCATCTGAACATCTGCTTTCAACATTTAATGTGGACTCTGATATAGCTGGCTCACCTCCATATAGGTTGTGTAATCTCTCCCACATCGCCTTAGCTGATATGCATGAACTGACTTTGACACTCACACTGTCTGTTAATCCATCCAAAATGATCTTTCTAACCTTAGAGTCAATAGTAGAGTCTACACTCCCATTAACCACCGCACTCCATAGATCATACCCCAATGAACCTATATGTGACTTCATCAACTTCCTCCAAAAGATAAAATCTGATCCATTAAAAATAGAAGCTCCAGAAGTAGACTTACTGAACCAAACACCTGATGCCATCTTCAACCAACCGGATCACTCTGAGCTGTTTAAGCTGCCTCTAGAGTCCTTGCTCTGATACCAATTGTTGGGTCCCGATTGACACTGAGAGGGGGGGTGAATCAGTGTGCCAAATATTTTTTCACTTTCCAACTGTACCCCTGATGTGGCAATCACTATTTTCACTTCAATAGCACAGTCTATTGATGCTGCCCAGAGCTGCTATGTATACTACTGACCATTCTTACTGTTGCATGAAACTTACTCACATAACATGTATTGCTGCCCAGAGCTGTCTTATAAACCTCACACAGTAATCACAGTCACATACATACACAGTCGTATGCACATCCACACTGCACCACCAAGTGGTCAGGTCTACCAGATGTACACACCCATTCTGCAGCCAAGCACTCCAATCCACAATACAAATACGAGCATACGCATCCACAACACAAGAAATACGTGCTTCGGCCAGTTGCCTACATGCACGGAGTAATGCCCACTGTCGGGTTCAGCATTTACTCAATACTAATTATGACTGCACCCACAGCCAAGGGAACACATTCCCAGTTTCCACCAATGACATACAATGGCTAGATCTTCACCCTAGTTTTCTCAGAATGATCTGAGAGGCCGCACCCACGGCAAATAGGTTTAGGTAGTTGTACCTACCAAGGAACACATAGCCCCTGTGTCTAGCACCCACTGAACACGAATAAAATAAAGTTGGGCTTATAACAATGCCCTATAGTGAAGCACTCATACATGCAAATTTCCCCCAAATAGACTACAACTATCACTTAGGCATTTTATCAAACATCTTGCCTACAATGATTTATAATAATGGAAATTTGGCAAAAGTGAGGTTACCTTGGCAAGGAGTAACCGTCGGAGATGCAATATGTCGATCTCCACTTGATGCGGACCACAATCACGTTGTCTCGGTGCCGCCAATGCTTCAACCCCGGTTGGCACTTGGGTTTCTTGAAGCAACTCACAAGAACCAAATTCTAGGTTCTTCTTCTTTCTTTTCTCCTTGTCTTTACTTTCATGGAGTAACAATGGCATTCACATTCACATTCACATACACACAAAGAGAGGAAACAACTTCTTCTCTATTTCCCTCTTCTTCTCTTCTCTTCTCTTTTCTTTTCTTTTCTCTTGGCAACAACCAATATGACTTGCTACCTTGGTTTCCAGCAGCTTCCTAAGCCTCTAATGGTGGCTATGGATGAAGTGCAAGAGGATGGAAGTGTTTCATTCAAACCTTTAGCCTTCCACGAGCTTCAACTCGTTTTTCCGACCACCTCAGCAAGCTCTCTGCCTGATTTCTTCCTTCTGATGTGTAGAGCTCGGAGAGATGAAGAATCTCCAACTTGAATCACTCAAATCCGACTTAAAATGAGGGAGATATGACCTTTTTAAGTTGGAGCAATGAGATAGCCTGAAATGGAATCTTCGTACGGGTGGCGTAGGCTACACCGGCGGCGCGCGCAACAGGGGCGAAATCTGACCGTAGATCTCATATAAGAGATCTTATAATCCAAACCGTCCGATTAAACCAACGGACAACAGATCCAAACCGTTAGATTTGAATCTCGATGACGTCATCATGACGTAGGCGCTGACATCGTCAGAAGTGTTGTCGATCTATGATTGGTTGCTTTTCCGGATTTTAAGGGAGCTTGTCTCCCACTCACAAAAGTGAAAATGCATATTGACCGTTAGATCCGAATCTTCCATGATGGCTTTAATCAGATTTCATGAGATCATTTAGATCGGAATCCTTTTTATACCTTCTGTACACGCGCGAAACACAATAACATACCTTGATATAGTGTAGCGCCAGTGCATCAAGAATTATGCATCTAACCAATCAAATCCCACGCGCAAGCATCTATCTCGTCCATATCACACCAAAATCTCAGCAGCCTTTGGATGGGCATCAAGCATACGTGGTCGAATCTTGGCCGTCCATTTCACTTCCCTTTACTTCTCTTTATTACAATCAAGCCCCTGCCTCCATATGTTTCAGTGCTTAAAGACCCCTTGCAACTCAGACCTTCAAAATATTTAAATTACACAAAAGCCCCTCAAATTTCAAAATTAAATTCCGAAAAACCCACCCAACACCGAGAGCAACTGATGGATTTTCGGTTTGGATTTTCGAACCGACTTTACGGAAACGCTTATAACTTTTCCATACGATATCCGATCGAGATGAAATGAAGTGCGTTGGAATCGTAACTGGATGCTCTATGACTTTTTAGAAGACTCAATCATCTGAATCATCCATGTAAAAAGACCAAAATGCCTCTACACATTTCCAATGACGTATCTTTCTCATACGGAATCGGAATGCGATGAAATCAGAACCGTTGGAAAGATTGTATTTTTGTCGTATTGTTACATGTAGAACGCTTCCTTTAAAAAATTCATCTTCAATGCCGAAACTGCCCTTGACTGCCATAAATGCCGTAACTTCTTCATACAGTATCGGAATGTGACGAAATCAAACTGGACTAGGAAAATTACAATCTATATTTTTCATGAAGAACCGATCTTCCAAAAATGTCATTTTCATTGCCGAAAATGCGCTCGATCGTAAATAGGCCAATTTTGCCAGTTTTGACCCAGAAACCCGCACCACCTATTAATGATGTATTAAACCACTCCATGCATACCAAGCTACTCTGTTATCTCATCGGTGACACTGGATACTGCCATGTCATCATTTTCATCCACGTCACCCAAACTGACCACGTCATCACCGCCACGTGGCCGAGTTGCCAACAAGGACAACCATAAAACAACACCCTCCCCACCATCCCATTGTTTGTTGTTTTTTTAAATTGCACTATCGTGGGTTTGTTGCTTGCAAGGGTTTTTTCATGGTCGGTTTTATGGCCTATGCTATTTGGAGAAGTGCATTTCTAAGTCGGGCCTAGGTGTGGAGGTGCTTGCATGCCTTTTTGCGTCAAGTGTTGTAATACAACAATGACGTGTGGGTCTCTGGAGAACATAGGTTGCAAGCTTGTAGGTGGTGGTAGATCATGATTCCCTCCCCCCTCCTTGCTTTTAAAAAAATCTCCATTCTCGTGGGTATGTTGCTTGCAAGAGTTTTGTCATGCTTGGTTTTGTGGCCTTTTGGTATTGGGAGGAATGCATTTCTAAG
>NC_056558.1:26902947-26934461 GCF_013358625.1 Macadamia integrifolia
CACATCTTTCACCTATTCTTCCCTTCAAGTTTTCAGATTTTTTCAAGAGATTTTGAATTAAAGATAAGAGAACCACAAATCTTTTGGATATGATAAGTATAATGTTTGGTATCGTAAACACTCACCACCAATCTTTGTCAAAGACCTTGCTGGCTCTTGTATTCAAAGGTTTCACTCACAAAGATAGCAACCTCCAATTAATGAGATAGCCCCCACCAAGGATAGCAAATTTCCCAAGTTTTTTAAAAATTACATTAATGCTCAACTTTATTAGATATGTTCCCATTCACACATTTCTTTTTTTAGTCTCTTCCAATATTCAAGGATTTTGTTGGTTCACAATATGCATTTGGATCCTCTCCAACATCCCCCAATGGGCACAACAAGCATTGAACAATTGTTGATACGCACTGGTAAGGATCTGGATCCTCACATTATGGCTTTGTTTGGTTGCAATGGAAATTAAAAATTTCAAACCTAAAAATGGAAATTTTTGTATCCATTACTCAACATGATTGTATAAATTACTTAAATTTATTGTCATATTTAGTAATGATACTTTTTAGATGTAATTATACTACACTTTTTAAACCCAAGGGATTTTTTTTGGTCTAAGTCTATAAGAGCCCCTAATCCCCTCCCTCCCCCGTGTGAGGGGAAGGGGAAATTTATTCATATTTAATATGCATAATTGATGGTTGGCATAACTTATTAAAGTGAAATTTTAATAACCAATTATGGGAATGATTTAAAGTTAGTGATAAAATCATATGGGGTAATGATTATAATTTGCAAAATTACTCATAATTGGTTAATGATTTATGCCCTATCAATGTTTCCTAAAGCTCTCCCATATTATTGGAGATTAAGATTTAAGGGTCAAAAATTGGGAAAAGATTCTCTGAACCGACGTTATAGAATGGAATCTTTCACGCTATCACATATCAGTACCTTAAGCGTTGGATCCCTCTTTTCTCTATCTTTGCCGTTCAATACTCTTGCTGTTGCCATCTTGGGATGTCTAGAGAGAATAAACTGAATATCGAGGTTTAAAATGTGGAAGCTGGTAACTGGATTCGGCATCCGGTAGGTCAGAATTGATCAAAATGGAAGAATGTAGAATCAAAGAGGAAGATAGATATCTTGAAACCATAAACTGAATTAATTTTGATTTGGATTAGAAAAAATTTCCTGCCCTGGCTTGCAGCCAAGGAAATAGACGGGTCAATTTTGAGAATATTCTAAGCTTTGATTTAGGGTTCTGTGATGAGAATACCTAAATCGTTGTAGAAGCAATAGGAGAAAAATGATTTATGGGGAATTGTGGCACTCCACTAGGCAACTTTGCCGGTAGCATTCTGTTGCAACTAGGGGTGTCAATTCTGAGTCCGCACCGATAGGTTCGACCCAGCCTGATTCGCTTAAGGCCCGACCTGAACCGGCCCGTTTAATAAATGTGTCGGGCTTAAACCCGGCATGTTTATTAAACGAACGTCTACGGTGCAAAGTAGTAGCCATTCTGGCGCCCAATTGGCCCGACTCACTTAAGTAGCCCGTTAGAAGCGACTCAATTAGCCCGACCGACCCGACCCCCTTTAAAAAAATGCTTAAATTGTAAATACCTATTCTACCATTAATACTACAAAATATGAGTAAGGAATTGGTAGAACTAAACTAATAGTTGATTACAACACAATAGACATATGAGATTTCAATGAGAAATATGGTGACCTTTGTGATTTCTCTGTGAAGAAAGACAACATAGAGAAAAGATAAACATTTGGCACAGATAGACAGCTTGGTTTTCATTGAAATATTAAGATTGAGCACAAATAATGTACAAAATATCTATAAAAAAACTAACATAGTCAAACAACTCCCAAAGTAGTGTAACAATTGAAGGGAAAGATAGCTGCCCAAAGTAGGCTTTTTCTTTCATTGTATTATGTATATCAGTGAATCAAAAATCCAATTTCAGGTTTGTAATGTTCTTGAATCATTCAATTGTTAAGAAGAGTGTAATTCTTGTAACTTGATTACATTTTAAAAACATGATTCTCTTGGATATGGTTCCAGAATTGTGAATGTTATCTTCCATTAGATTTAAAGCCAATAGTTTAATCAGCTTAAAAAATGATTTTAGGGTAGGCCCGTTTAGAACCCGTTTAGAATTAAATAGGCCCATAACACGTTTAAGGCCCATTTAAGGTAGCCCGATTAAAGCCCAATACCGATCGACCCGATTACAAACCGTACAATGCCCCCCAAACCCAGGCCCGTTTAAGTAAACGAGCGTTCACGGTGCAAGAATTTCACACCGCCAGACCCGATTAGGCCCGACCAAGACCAGCCCGGCCCGACAGATTGACACCCTAGTTGCAACCATTGATGGTTCCCACTACCTCGAGAGTTGGAGTAGGGATATCAATGGGCTGGGTTGGAATATCTCAGCCCAGGCCCAACCCAACCAGTCCCGATTGACCTTAATTGGGTAAGGCTGGGTTGGTCATTATTGACCCTCGTAGTATGATGAGAACGATTTAATATGATGAATTAAAGAAGAGAAGTAAAATAAGTCAATGTCATAAATCATAATGAGGGTGGATCCTCTATAATTTCCTTTGAATGCAACGAAATCCCAGAAGGTTTGATGGGAAATCGTTAAGGGCGAGCATGGTTCTGCTTCAAGTTCTATGTGGCAATAGAGATTTGTTCCCTGAGTCTCAGGGAAGAGTAGTATCAATGACAGACCTGATTTGCACCAGAATTTAGGGCATTGGTTTATGCCTTCCAAGGGCAAAGTGTATTTTGGAGGTTTCTTGGTGTGCACCTACCTATTCTTGATTCAAGCTTAATGTTGACGGATGTTCGTTTGACAACTCAGGCAGAGCGGGAGCTGTGGAGTTATTGTGACTCTAAAGTTATCTCTGCTTTTGAGACTAATCTTGGTGTTAGAACACATTATAAAGCAGATTTCTACGGCTAATCCATGGTATTATGACTGCCAAGCAGCTGGGAATTCAACGCCTTTGAATTGAATCTGATTCAACACCGGTTGCTATTGCAGTTTATGGGCGATCAGTTCTTTGGCAATTTAAAAGACCAGCAATTTTTGCAATCCTATCTGCTAGGAATTCAATGGAAGCTCACTCATTGTTTTAGAGAGCGAGGTAAATCAGATTGCAGCGGCTAGAAGTGGTCATTCTACTATCTCGCCTAATTTCCCTAAACTTCAGGAGGAGCTTAGGGTGGATACAGAAGGAAGATCTAGATTTGTATTCTCTTAGATTTGATTGTTGTGTGGAGTAGTGATTCTCCTCTCCTGCTGATAACCTTGCCTAAGGTGGGGGAATGATCTCGGCTTTTGCTCTTCATTTTCTCTTTTGTTTTTGGTGTCTCTCTTGACCCAGCTTGTATGTTAATTTTTTTTATTTTTTTTCTTCTTTCTTTCTTTTTAATACAAATGATGTTTTAGCAAAAAAAAAAAAATATGAAGGCACAAAAACTTGCTTGAGATGATGCCGGCATTGTTCATGTTAAGTCTACTTGGAGGGCTTCACCACCATATGTTTGCATCTGGGCTTGGCCTTTTTACATCGTTGGACATTGCGTCTTGTGCTAGTGGGGTCCAAAGAACAGTGTGAGTGGGCGAGTCTTTGGATTTGAAATCATCGGATTCAAATCAAAATGGGTTTCATTTCCATGCTTGAAATTTTTGGGGTTGATGGATTTACAAGGGGGAAAAAAAAAGGAATTTACAAGGAATAGCTTCTTATATTTCTGTTTGTGGATTTGAATAGGGCATTCAATCTATGAGCATTGCACTATTTTATTTAGAGGAAAGAGTATTCTGTCTCAAAGATTCGCTCTTGCATCAGCGTGAGGGTCAATAGGAGTGCACCTAGAAGCATCAAGAGGGTGGGCTTTTCTAACTTTCATGGGGGCAAGGTAGTCATTTACCCCTTTGTGTCTAAGCATAGCTCTTACACTCTAGACAGAGTCTTTTTTCCCTTCATATAGATCATTTTAGGAATTAATAACGCAATAGAACAACGGTTTGAAAAAAAAAAACAATAGAACAACGGTTAGAAAAAAAAAATCACACACATGTAGAATACAAAAATTTATATGGTTCATTTAAGGTGAACAACATCCATGACTGAGAGATAAACCAAAGCTTCCACTATTCTCATGAAGAAATTACAAAATCCTACTCTCAGTTCTTTGCAAGACAACACCTTATATATAGGGTAGGGGGTGGTACGTAGCGGGGTGGTGGAGGAAGAGAAATTCAAGAGGATAGGGATGGGTACCAAGGAAGATATAGGGTTTTAAAATATCAAGGGAGAAAGAGATGTTGAACTTTGTATTTTGGAGGAATTAGAAAATAAGTTTAGAGTAGTAGACTTTGAGTAAATATAGATTGAGTATATGAGAATTAATTGCCCTAGTATTTTTCCAATGCAAAATGTTTAAAGACCCACCCTGGGACAGCGTGCTGCCAGAGTCCCCTGATGGAACAGACACCCTTGTTGGATATTTTGAAATTGAGGTATGTCCATCATAGCCAATTTAATGAGATTAAAATAATTAATTATATTATTTTTATGTGCATTTTATAATTGCTAATTTTGTGCAATTATCCAATAATACCATTACTTGTTCTTAATCAAGGACAAATTTAGGCGCTCTCTTCTAATTTTTCCGTATTATATATTTTCCCAATAAGGATGTAAATATATCCACTTTGATGTGCTGAACATGATCCATTTGAAATTCTTGAATGGTTTTGAATGACTAACCGACCATTGTGTTAAGCAATAGGAATTTCTGATAGTTTCGTTTTCTCCTATCAAAGAGACACTTATTGTTATATTGTATTTTGAGATTATGAGCATAGAATAAATTACTGTCACCATTCTACTCCATCAAAACAACTTACTCAGAAACTCTATACCATTGATTGGACCTTAAAAGTTTTCTAAAACAACTTTTAAATACAATTAATAATTACATAATAACTATTTAGCCAATAGTGATAACTTAAAAAATAAGGGACTTGTTGGTGAATATCTAAGAATTATGCTAGAAATTAACATTGAAAACAGGCAGGGTGTTAAATATGTTAGCCCAAACAGTGAGTAAAACTAGTAGAATTGTTGCACCCACTGGAATCATCGCGATGGACTGTTGCAATAATCGCACTTCAATGTTGCTTTCCATTTGTTATAAGGTGAGTTATAATATTCACAAACTCCGGTGCAAAGATCTGGTACGTGCCCATGCTTTCTTATCAAGACAGAGAGATTAGGCAAAGAACGAAGAATAGGGAGAAAAAATAGAAAATTGTTGGCTTAATTAGGAGGTAGTGGATCCTCAATCTCCAAGGAGAATTAATAGGGATTTTTTAACTTCTCTTTTCTTTACTTCCATTCCATAATAAATAGGTACAACTCAAGAAGTTATAAATTACACCCACGACTCCCACTTATACCCGTAACTGCTCCCACATTCTCTCCATGGTTTAAAGTATCTCCAATACCAATACGATACTCTCTTATACGTATCTTAAATTTAGTCGATCGATACGATACACACCAATACGATACATTGAATTTTTAAAATCCTTTCGTATCGATATATATCCTATGATACATATTGATATGCACCAATACACTATCGATATGTACTAATACTCTATGGAAAATATAAAATCAATGTGAAATATACGTTTCGATATGTATCAGTACATATCGGTGAGTATTTGTATGTATCGATCGGTACGTATCGATGAGTATCAGTACGTATTGGTGAGTATCGGTATGTATTGATCAATACGTATCGATGAGTATCGGTATGTACCGATACAGTGTGCTACGGTCATATAATGGCCAAGATGAGTATTTTTTTTAGAATACACGAATTTTTGAGGGGTTTTTGTTCCAAAGTTGCTGCCAGTCATATTTCTCTCTAATTAAAGTGGAAATCAAGGTTGTGAATAAGGATTTTATATTTATGGGACAACTGCAAACCTTGAATTCTTAGTGCGATACCCTCAATTTAGTGTTTATGCATAATACATGTTATCAATAGTTTTTTTTAACAAATTTTTTATGCAAAAGTGTTTAAAAAGGTGTTTCATATCCATTTATGTGTGTATCTTTAGTGTATCTTAGTGTATCTCTAATACGATACGATACCCTCCGATACGTATCTTAATTTTGGTCGACCGATACGACTACCGATATCGATACTTTAATCCTTGCTTACCTCTCAACCTAAGTAACTACCATGTGATAGTAACTAAATACAAATTTATATGATAATAAGTAAATATATTAATACTTAAACATAATTGCCATGCCTAAATAATAGGTATGTAACAATTCCTTCCCCCTAACAATGGCGGTGTCCTCAGTGCCATGTCATCCATAATCCATGACATCTTCATCTTCATCTTCATCTTCTTCATAGAAACCTTCAATTAAAGAGTTTCTTGCATCAATGCCCTGGGGTGAACCTTTCATCTCAATTGAGGCATAAACCTTCGTCTCTCCTATAACTCAACTTGTGACTACTTTTTGACTGAAATTGTGAAGTGACCAACGGAATTTTCATTGTGTTCGACTTGTTTGAGGGACAAATCAAGAGCCTCATAAAGTGTGGATAAACCAATAGCTGTAGACAGAGTGGTGGGATGACCAGCAAGTACATAGGCCTTGATCTGGTCCTTTAATCCACTAATGGAAGACTAACGTGCCTCGGTGGTGGCAAGGGACCCACCTTTGAGAGTTGCTTCTCGAACTGAGATTGGTAAATCTCGAATAGTGTCAATTTGTTGCAACTTAACTAGCTCCACAAAAAAGCCTTGAAACGGAGTTGGCCCGAAGCGTGCATGCAATGCGTCACAAAAGTCGCGCCATGTCACCACCTCCTTATCGTACTTGAGGACTTGGTACCATAACTGAGCATCCCCTTTTAAATGGAAGGAGGCTAAAGCCACCTTATCTTTTGCAGTAATTTGATTGAACTCAAAGAATTGCTCGGCTCGACACACCCAACTCGCTGTCTTCATTCTCATTATAGCGTGAAAAATCCAATTTGACCACCCTGGGAGTAAATCTCTGTTGAGACATCGCCACCCGGGAAGCTGAATTATGGACTAGGGATTGTTCTCTAGACCGAACTCTTGAGTTCTCACCCACATCATGTTGAGAAAAGAGGCCGAGATGCGGCGAATTTCTCAAAGAGCTCATTTAGTCTAGAGATAATTTTTTGTTGTCCTTCCTTGAGAGTACTAACTTCATCTACAAGCCTTTCTACCCGCTCATCCATGTTCCGGCTCAGATACCAAGCTGGTACGTGTCCTTGTTTTCCTATCTTGATAGAGAGATTAGGCAAAGAAAAGAGAAGAATAGGGAGGAAAAATAACAAATTGTTGGCTTAATTAGGATAGCCGATCCTCAATCTCCAAGGAGAATTAATAGGGATTTTTTAACTTCCCTTTTCTTTACTTCCATTCTTTAATAAATAGGTTTTTGTTTTTTGTTAACCAAAAGTGTCCGGGCCAGCTTACACGCACCTCGACTAATCCTTGGGGAGACTAGCATAGCAACCCACAGCCATGATCTCCACTTAAATCACAGATGCACAGATAGGGAACCGAACTTAAGACCGTACCCTAATCCACACAATTCCCAGTTCACCCTAACCATTTGGGCAACCCATAGGTGGGTACAGAACAAATAAGAAAACACACACACACACACACACACACACATACACACACACACACACTTACACAATGAGTACGACAGGGTTCGATCCCACGACCTCCTCCCCTGGGTGCAGGCTCCACAAGCCAAAGCAACCACCACTAAGCTATTCCTTAATAAATAGGTACAACTCCAAAAGTTATAAATTACACCCACGACTCCCACTTATACCCATTACCGCCCCCACATTCTCACTTACCTCTCAACCTAGGTAACTACCATGTGATAGTAACTAAATTTAAATTTATATGATAATTACTAAATACATTAATACTTAAACGTAACTGAGATGCCTAAATAATAGGTATGTAACAAGTTCATTATAATAGAAGTCATCAGTGAAAATTTCACTGTAGAGATTGTTAAATGGATCTTTTCTTGAGTGCTAATTAATCAGGTCGTGCCCATAGTTACTTACGTGATTGGCACGAGACTTTATTATCTTCACCTAGCTGATTCATAATAATTCCTAGATCACGTAGAGGGCATATGATGTTATGTAATGCCTACCTCCAAAACGGTGTTATTCATAAGCAATAAGATTTCGAAAAAAGGGATCTTTGTAATCATCGACACATAGTGGAGGGATTTCAAATACTCATTCGTTATACTTTATTCCAATAAGCTATCATATTGGAGAAGCTTCTTGAACTTAACATCGGAATGCTGGAGCTCCATCACACATGGCAGAGATTCTAATTCTGCTCTTGATGCTGGCTTTGTGACCGTCGATGGAAGAGAACTCTCAAGTGTCCAGCTTAACAGATCAAGAAGATGCTCTTGATAGCATCTGATATTAATGCCTAAAAAGAAATAGAGCCAACTCAATGAATAGAGAATCAGAGTTAGGATCCTCATCACGTAGATCAGTGTTAGAGTCCTTACTTAGACTAGTCCCCGATCCTCTACAAGGCTCCGACACGTTGACCTTTCATCGGATAGCTGGTAGCACCTGGGCACCTGTACTTGATCCAGAGTTGGAAGCCTTACTTAGATCAAACCTGATTCTTTCCATAGCTCCAGCTGGTTTAGCCTGATAGAAAATAAATGCAGAAACGATTCATAGAGATCGATGAGCATGCGCGATAAAACACTACAAAGACATGTTTTAGGCATACCTGAATCCATGGCTGAAGAATAACAACTCCACAAATCTCTTCTCGTATGCTCCTTGTACAACACGATCAATGTTGGTCTGATCTACCCTCTTTCCCTTTTGTTTTAGATCATTAGTCTTACTTAATGGGTCAATGATAACTATATATAAAGGTGAGGATAGGGACCAACCCTGCAAAGAAATTAGGGTTTCCTCCCCATTAAGGAAATAATACCTTAGGTCCACACATAGTAATATATATTTCATACTATTAAGATGTGCTAATAGAATCCAATATCTTCATAGAGATCACTTACCATTATTGGATCCTTTCTGCTTACTCCATCTGTAGTCAACACCACTAAACCGATTTTTGAAAATAAACTTTGGACTATGCTAGCCCATCCAATTGGAAATCTTACAATCTCCCACTTGGACAGCATATGTCACAAGTTTTAGATTTTAAAATTTATTTAAAATGACTCTCTGATTTAGATAAATTGAATGTGGCCACAAACAAAATAGTGTTGAATGGAGTGCATCTTAAACCAAATGCCTTACTCCGAATGAGAATTACAAATACCCAACTATATTGATCATCACATTAAAATGACATGGGACCAAACACATCAAGGTGCTCATAACCTCACCGACTTAGGCTGAACAGGATGAAAGTGTGGTATGAAAATAACGTGCAACAGTGATCATCATGCCTATTTCTAAATTGGTCCAGGCTCAAAAACCAAATGAGCCCTATGAGACAGATACCGAATGTCTCATTAACTACAAACGTCTCCCAAACGCTCAAGCTTCGCTCAAGGAAGCTCATTGGGAATGTGTCTGAATGTCTCAATAGACTAGTACCAGACCTCAATCAATCGAAGTTTTACTAGTTATAAGATGTGTGTGTATTGATTGGAACCTCGAATATTGAATGAGGTAAATACACCACATATAGCTTCAATTTTCTGAAGGAGGCAAATAAACAAGTATATACACATGCGCAATTGTCCATAATAAAAATGTATGTGTATTCTTGAGAACAATAATAATGCATCACAGACACAAAAATAAATTGAAACACAGATGCACCTGAATATATGAGCAAATTTCCACTAATAAAATACATCAAAAGAATCAGCAAGCCCCTTATCAATGACATGCTCTTGGAAACTTTTGGAATCAAGCTATTAACTATTTAATAAATAATTATTTCATCTGTAGTAATATAGTTCTATAGAAATTTATGATTCATGAGCTTACTCCCACTGGTTTTTAGATAAACTTATTCGATTCCTCCCATTTTCATATAGAACCTTAGCTTGAACATAATTAACATTCACTGGCTTGGGAGGCCCATCAATTCTAATATCAAAATCTATTGTCATAATAGCTAGAGAAATATTAAAGGATTAGTTCCATTCTTCAAAATTGGAACTATTTAAAATTTTAATAGAAAATAGCCGGGAAGTCAAAGCTGGCAAATAGAACCATAGATATTTACCAAGATATACAATATGTAAGAACAGAAGGTATATTAACATCCCAACAATATAATTAAACCTGATTAATTGGGCTATTAATCAAATTTATCATAGTATTGTTTTCAATAGCTATAGGAAAACATAAAATGGGAAAGACCCGATGTTATTGGGGTCACACCTGTGGTAGCAAGATCGCCCAACACGTAGTGGAATCTTTCACATTCACATGCAAGGCAAGACGCTCGAAACAACATCACTCTAAAGATTCCGTCACCTGTAGTGGCAAGACAAGAACCTCCAAAGCTATGAATCCAAAAACTTCACCCTCACACTATCAAGCGAAATCGACCAAACAAAGACTCACCTGTGGTGAAAAGAACACATCATTCGCCATATGGTCTCCTTGACTGCAGCCCATCCGAATAGTCAATAGCGATCTCACAATCTCAATAACTTACCCACTAAGTAGAAGCGTAATTACTGAAATTATGAAAATTTATAGGCTTGGATTGCTAACAAATGCCTGTGAATTTAGATTTGGGTACAACCAACAAGATGAGCTATTTTAATAATTAAAAAAAAATCATTCTAAGCCCACAAAAGCAACCCACTGTAAACCCAAACAGTCACTATGGAAACACCATAATTTAACAGTTATCAAAGTGAGTACATTCTTAATATAACAGTTTTGTACTTCTAATCATTGCCATAAATAAAAATAAATAAATATGATAATTTCCTATAATGACAACATGTTAAATATGGAACTTCATAACATTTATTCATGACAACAGAAACATATGAAATATGTTATCTTATCCATAATGCATTAGATATAAGAAATTATATACAAGTATGATCTTTATGCCTAGATGACTTTAATATCTAGCACAAATATTTGCCTATAAATTTTAAAGTCATTCATAATAAAGCCCTATAATTTATTCAACTCAAAAAATTCATTATTTAATAGAGCACATGAACCAAATAACTTATAGGCCAAAACAAATAAAGGTAATGTGAGCTTAGATCCATAGTAGGTGTAAACAACTTCATAGGCTTTATACCAATAAGCTATTAAAACTTCAATATGATCATTTAAATCATTCAAGTACGATATATCTGTATTATCTTAACGAATTTCCAATAAAATTGGACTTTATCACTAGTACACATAGGACATATAAATTCAAAGAAATATTACTTAAACAGTGCACTTGTTATATTTTAAATCATAATGGGGTATCAAATACTCATAATTATGTATCTCATGATGAAACCTGATGTCACGGACGATAAATATAACATTGAAGAAAACATCGAAATATCCCAGATTGGCTTAAAATTCGTGAAATGACAAGTGTAGTATAATGCATCTATCACCCTCAATAGAATAATATTTTGTTCTCCAACTAATATAAGAGAGTGTGGACTAGATGACCCAATAAAAGTATCAATTATAAGAGTCAATATCAGTTCATATTAGAACTAGATCTAACTGTTGGCTTGAACAAACAGGACAAAAAAATTAACAGTATAAACAGGTTTCAGAAGTCATTTCAATAAATCAAAATCAAATGATTTCTGGTTCCACTTGCATAAAATATTTATGGTTTATCCAATTATTAGATTTCAAAACTAGATTTCTTTGAAAATATGATAAAAATATTTAATAAACTACCAACATGTACAAGTAATGTAAGATGATCTTGTATCATAACATCTCAAATGTGAATATAGGCATCAACATTAATATTAATCTTTAAGATGTCAACTCTATTCATAAAGGATTTTCATTAAAGCACATTTAAATAGACCAAACTAATAACAACTTGGTGAGATTCATATTCACATTAACGACTATATCACTCAAGAGTTATAACTGAAACTGTATCCTTATTCTTTGGGACAGGAATTCACTGGTCCTCTCATTTTCTTGTATTAACTATGAAAATAACAATAACTTTTGAGATCCCCTCACCTTTAGGATCAGAAACCTTAGATTACTGTCATTTTCTTTAACTTTGATGACATCATCTTTAGGCAAATGTCAACTATTATGTTGTCCTAGGAAAAACTATGGAAGAATAAGATATGTCACTTTGGTAGAATCCACCTCACCCTTTCATGGTTCCCTAGAAATGCGTTATGCAGCTAATCATGTGCGGAAGCTTATACCCAATTTAATTCTAATATATTTATTCATCATAGGGTGTTCCAAATATGACATTCAAGCACAAAATGCCATTAATTTTCTACTTTTGTCATTCATAAATAAGTTTTTAATATCATGGTAATAATAAACCAATGTAGAAACAATCATAAATAGAAATACAATTTTGAAGTCGTTCTGGAACAAAGACAGAACACTACAAATGTTTCAAAATATTTCTGAATTTCATCCTCTCGCTAATCAAACCATATAAACAGTACAAAGTACATGTGACAAACCAATCAATTTTCATTTAATAGAATAAAGCAAACAAACCACATGCCTACCATTTACAGACCGTTTCTGTTTGGCTTTCAAATAGGTAGGATAATAACCACATTAAACATTAATATATGCCACTTTTACAAGTGTATGTTATCACTACAATGAGATGTAGGTGGATGTTAACATCACATCCACTTACATATGGTTTCTAGAACTATATTGCCATCATAACAACCAAAACTCAGAACCAATGGCAACTATCATAATCAGGTTTAAATAATAATAATAATAATTCCAATAATTAAACCAAAACTAGATGATTCCAGACTGCACTTTTATAAACAGATTAAGTCTTATCTATTTGTATGGTTTCATAATTGGGTTTCATTATTATTGTAAATGAAGTAGTTAATTCACCCCCAATTTATAAGTCCAAGCTCAAAACAATTTAAAATCAACTTTAAAACTCATTACTTTGGTTTTCAATAAAATCCATTGAATACTATTTTAATGTAAGCCCTTTACACACTGAATTCCAACGTTCTAATCCAAATCCAAGTTCAAGCCCAAGTTTACCGTCATAACCAAAAAATCCAAACGTGTAAAAAATATCGATCACTGGATCTGGTTGAAACCTGACCCGATCGGTTCAATTTGATTATAAACCAGTTCAATCATGTGTGGCCTCCATCTGGTTTGATCATGGTTCGATTTGGTTTGGTCCACAATTTAAGTGAACCCCATTATCTTCAATGGCTCATGACTTAATAGTTTTTAATAGACTTAAATATGAAAAACTTCATTGGACATTATCTGAAGGCTGTCCATTACCAAAAAGAACCATTTATTTCAGTGCATTTCCATCAAAATTACCTTTATCATAAATAGACTATAGACCAGATGTCACAGACTATATAGTATTGAAAAACCTGTCAAAATAACCCAGGTTGGTTCAAGAAAAGCACAAAACAACAAGTTTATGACATATAAATAAATCAATATATAGAAAATATTAGATTTATCTATCAACTGCAGTAGGACAAAATTTTATCCTACAATATATAATGGGATGATCGAATTTGTAATCTCAGGTGTGACAGTATTCCGTCATCTCAAATGGCACAATAAATACCCATCATAACAGTCAGTAACCATTTCATTTTGAATCAGATCAAAACTGGTTCGAATCAAGACAATACCTTAGTGATGACTGTTTTAAGACTTTAGTATAAACCATAAATTGAAACGGAATGAGGTTTTAAAACGTAAGAGAGCCCACTTTACAATTCATGGGCCTAAGCCCATAACAGTTTAAATGAAACAATAAACCTTTTTTACGAAATAAATAAGGCCCAACCCATTACTTAAAAGGATTTAAAAAATAAAGGAATTGACAGAACCAAGTTTGGGTCTATCGTCACCTACGGCCAAACTCTTTTTTTTATTATTTTCTTCTTCTCCAAAGCAAAACAACCACCGCATGTTGCTGGTCAGTTTTTTTTTTTTTATTATTTTTTTTAAACAAATACCAAAACCGAATCCAAGCCTTACACCGATTCCAATCTCAAACCAAAAACCGAATACACATACAAAACCAGATTGCTAAAAGGTAGTTTTTGAAACAAAAAGCCTGCAAAACCAAAATGTGGATTCCAATCCCACCTCCTTCCATTTTTTTATTTTTTTTAAGACTAAAATAGCCGCTGATGCTTATGCCATCGCCGATCCCAATTCTAACTCTAACGAACGGGATCCATCCGTCGACAATCACTTAGGTGCCCGAAAAGTAAACAAAACCCCTCTCAAGTGGGAAGTAAACCAAATCTGCCTTTTTTTTTTTTTTTTTTTTTACGAAATCCAACTTTTATTTATACAATAAAAATGAAAAATATTTTGCAGCCCATTGTCTCGACCATGAGTAGGCTCTGATACCATTGATAGAAAATAAATGCAAAAAAGATTCATGGAGATCGATGAGCATGCGCGATAAAACACTATAAAGACATGTTTTAGGCATACCTTAAGAATAACAACTCCTCAAATCTCTTCTCGTATGCTCCTTGTACAACACGATCAATGTTTGGTCTGATCTACCCTCTTTCTCTTTTGCTTTAGATCATTTGTCTCACTTAATGGGTCAATGATAACCATATATAGGGGTGAGGGTAGGGACCAACCCTGCAAAGAAATTAGAGTTTCTTCCCCATTAAGGAAACAATACCTTAGGTCCACACATGGTAATATATATTTCATACCATTAAGGTGTGCTAATAGAATCAAATATCTACATAGAGATCACTTACCATTATTTGATCATTTCTATTTACTCCATCTGTAGTCAACACCACTACACCGGTTTTTAGAAACAAACCTTGGACTATGTTAGCCCATCTAACTGGAAATCTTACACAGCCTACATCGGATGGCTGATAGTACCTAGACACATGTACTTGGATCAGAGTTGGAATCCTTACTTAGATAAGGGTTGGAATCTTTACTTAGATCAGACCGGATCCTCTCCAATGCTCCAGCAGGTTCAACCCACATCAGACGGTTGGCAGCACATGTACTTGGACCAAAGTTGGGATCCTTACTAAGATCAAATAGCTTTTGAAAAACCATAAATTGGAGTAGAATATGGGATCATCATCATCATCTTCACCATTGTTCGAGATATTCTACTACTGCAGACTTGCTTGGAAATTTATCTTTCTAGGCATGCGAATAGAAAATGTTGTTGCCCATTCTATATCGAAGTGGGCGACCCTCATCATAGACTGGAGGTCGTCCTTTCCCAGGACCTCTTAGCTCTTGTACCACAGAATACATATCTCTTTTCAACTGGTGATGCTTAGGCTCTGTTGGTATCATTTTAAAAAGATGTTTTTGGAGTTTTTTTGTTCTATTGAAACGAAAAAACGTAATAAAGTGTTTGGTGTACTTAGGGCCCGTTTGGTATCGTTTTTGTTCCAGAAACGCCGTTTCGTTTCAAAAACGAAAATTTCAGTTTCTGTGTCAAAACGCAGTTTTTAAACGAAAAAATGGTGTTTTAAAATTTCAGATTTTTATCAGGAAATTTTTTTTTTATTTTTTTGTAAAATGGAACGAAACTGGAAAGACGGAACTCCAAAATGGAGTTCCGTCCAATCTGGTTTTTCAGTTTCTTTTTTCACTTTTTGTTCCAAAAAAACAGAAACGGACCATGAGTGCACCAAACAGAAGATTCCGTTTTTTTGTTCCAATAGAACGAAAAAACTCTAGAAACGTTTTTTTAGAACGATACCAAACGGGCCCTTATAGTCTGTCTCTATTTTTTTGGAACAAAAAGTTAAAAAAAAAGAAAAAAGAAAAAAAAGAAAAAACTATCATTCTCAATAAAAATCTGAAATTTTGAAATATCATTTTTTTGTTTAAAAAACGATATTTTAACACAGAAAATAAAATTTTCATATTTGATACAAAACATCGTTTCTTCATAAATGATACCAAACGAAGCTTTAGCGAATTTTCTCCCTTTTGAGCATTGTTTGCGCAAAGAAAAGTTGGGAGTTTGAGCGACGAAGCAATGGAACCTGCTGAGCTGTAAATTTTTTGATACTTTTACAGCATGAGTGAAGTCTGACAACATTGCAGCCGTATGTGGAAGGCTGGTTATAATAATAATATACAATGAATGAGAGAGAGAGAGAGAGAGAGAGAGAGAGAGAGAGAGAGAGAGAGCCCCGTGAATTTGTAAGGGACGGCTGCATGTAAAAAGGACTTTGCATTATTGGTGTCAACGAGTCAATGACAATCAAAGGTTCCATTTTTTCTGCATTGGGCCAAGTTCCCCATTTGAGGTAGGACCCACAAGAGGAAGAAGACAAGACAGCTCATAAGGTAGTGCTCTTTTATCAATTATAGTTTAACGGGTAAGAGATTGTTACTTGTTGCGTGGTTTTTAAACCAACACAGTCACAGAGGGGTTATCAAAAGTATGTAGAGACATCAATATGAATGAATTTTTTTTTAATTTTTTAATTACAAAGATCAATTAGTAGTTTCACGTACTCCTATGTCAAGGAAGAAGAGTCATGCGAATGCGACAGGCAACGTTTTTATTTTTATTTTTATTTAATTTATTGAGAGAGAACAAGTTGTCCAACTACATACCATATGCTAACGCCTTTTATGTCTCTTCTTCTTCTCTTCTATAAAATCATATATTTGTCCCTATCGTGAGAGGAGAGAGATTGGCACATGGAAGTGCTAGCGTAACCTACATAATCGAACATGCATAGAACTCCATCCAATATATATTTTTATATGATGAAGAGATTAGACCTATCTACTTTGGACACTTTAACTAGTAATTTTTTGTGACTTTTAGCCATATTGACTTATATAAAAACAAAATTAGCTATATCATTAATAATGCATAATTTTTTTTAATAGATAATATATTAAAACAGAAAAGAAGATGTTCAACTAGACCTATTGTCACTGTTGTCAACACAGTGAGCAACTCATTCATTGGTATGACTTGTATGCATATTGGGTAGAGTAGAGGTTAGACAGAGATCGAGGTTGCCAAATCGAAGATTGGATGGGTTTGGAACCGAATTCTTTTGAAAATATGGAAGTGGAATATTTTCGGGATTTTTAGAAATCGACATCGATCCGGAGGATATTGCTGATTGTATGATTGACAAAACCAACACTCAGAAAGCTCCATTCACCAATAAGATATCGATGGAGATTTGTCGATGTTGACACGGGCTTGTTTAATGCCAGCCCTAAACAAGCCCATGTTTGAGTGTAGATGAAGCAATTTTCACTATTTTAGCCAGTTCTTACTTGGACCAGGGATAGTCGCCATAACGGGGTTCCACACTCAACTCTCCTTAAAAAGAAGGTCTGCCCGGGAGTCATGGTTTAGCGTCCTTTAGTTTTCTTGGGTCCAAAGGGAACTGGGCTAGGCTAGGCTAGGCCCATCCAATGTGGGTTGAAAACTTTGGTTGTCCATAAGTTTGAGTCATTCTGATCCAATTCTCTCCACTAGGGGTGTCAACCGATCGGGCTGGGTTGGTCTCAGTCGAGCTTAATTGGGCTTGACAACTTGGAAGCCTTGCACCGTGAATGCTCGTTTAAGTAAATAGGCCTATTTTTGGGGGACATGGTACAGTTTATAATGGGTCCGGTCGGCATTCAGTCTTTAATTGGGCTTCCTTAAACCGGTCTTAACCAGGCCTTAGCCTGACTATGGACATATTTAAGTCTAAATGAGCTATAAACGGGCTTTAAACGTACCTACCCTAAAATTCCTTTTTTAAGTGGGTTGAATGCCAAAAAATATGTGAGGCAAATTTTTAATAAAAAAAGATAAATTATATGAGATTAGAGTTGTTCTTACAAAGGAAAATAAGAGATTATGACATTTACAACTTACAAATAAAATTTAATTAAATCAAATCCTATAAAAAAATAAAGAGTAAGAAAGCTTAATTTATTTCTTATTAATAGTGGCAAAATATGAATTTTATGTAATATTAAAAGGGGTCGGGCTAGGTCGGGCTACAACGAGTCGGTTCAAGTTGGGCATATAAATCTGTCGGTTCGGTCGGGTGCCCAATAGGCTAGCTACTTGCACCGTGAATGTTCGTTTAATAAATGTGTCGGCCTTGACTCCGACATGTTTATTAAACGGGCCGATCCAAGTCGGACATTAAATATGTCGGGCTCAGCCGGGCCTACCAGTACGGGCTCAGAATTGACATCCCTACTCTGCACACTCAAGATGCATAATTATCTTGAAGAAGTCCACGCATGAAAGGTGGTCTAGTATAAAATTGTATTTCAATGCAACTCTAGTTTCCTTTTTTAGAGGAACTCCTCCAAATATGTATCATCAATCATCCTTATATATGGATGGTTATCAAAGGCAAAGACAATAACAAAATAAAAAATCACATACGTGGACAAAGGTCACCATTGATCGAACGACATTAAACGCTTGTACATATCACAAACCGTTCGTTAGATAACAGTGATGCCAATTGATATGATAGCTTGTTAACAAATTAAATAATAATTCAGAATCATGTTTCATCAGAAATATCAAATACTCTCCAGAATATATGTAACTGAACACATCTTAAGATTTATGCTTGTAATTAACACCATATACAGGTAGGGTGGTAAATAGAGTACTCCAGGCAGTCAGAAAAAGTAATAGAAATGCTGCAACCAATGGTATGATCGTCCACGGACTTTTGCAATAAATGCGCTTAAATGAAGCTTTCCAGTTGTTAATGGGATGCGAAACTGGCCGGTTATAATACTCACGAACTTTGTCGCAAAGATCACTATAACAGAAATTATTAGTGAAAATTTCACAGCAAATACTTTTAAAAAGAGATGAGACCTTATCATCGTCACCCAGGTGATTCATAATAATACCACGGCCACGTAGGAGTGCCACGTCATTAGAAGACTTGATAAGATAATCCATCAAGAGTGCATATGATGTTATGTAGGGCCCACCTCCAAAACGGTGTTGTTGGTAAGCAATAAGGTTCCGGAAAAAGGGATCTGTGTATTCATCGACACATAGTGGAGGGATTTCAAATACTCCTTCGTTAAACTTCATGTCCATCCAACCACCATATCTGAGGCGCTTCTTGAACTTAACACCAGAATCCCGAAGCTCCGTCGCACACGGCAGAGATTCTAGTGATGCCCTTGATGCTGGCTTCATGACCATTGGTGGGAGAGAATTCTCAAGTGTGTAGCTTAACAGATCCAGTAAATGGTTATGTGGAATAATGGACTCCTTATTTTGAGGATAAGGATAATAGTACATACCATCTGGTATCAAATCCTTGAAGAAAAAGAGAGCCAATCGGATGAGTGAGTATGTATGAGAGTGAGGATCATAACTTAGATCGAATAAAGCTTGAAGAACTGACATGGGTATTTGATTTTCAAGCAATACCAAGTCACGCACAACCCTTGTTCTGAAATTGGAATAAAATATGGGATCATCACAATCTCTCTCTACAAATTGTGCATATTTCCTGAATAACTCAATGATGAACAAGCCATCAAAGAGCATCATTTCTATGAATTCTCCACTACTTAAGTTGGAGGGCTCTGAGTAAAACCCACGAGCTTCAGTTTCTAACTCCTTGAGAACTTCCACATAATTCTCCAGATTGGATCTCTCACTTGTTCGATCAAGCAGTGCATGTACGTATCGCCACTTAAGCTTTTCCATGGCTTTCATTTGGGAGTTTTGCTTGTCTCGGTGATAAGGGCCGATAGAGACTGTATCCGGCGTGTAGGCATCTTCGTTCACTTTGCGAATTCTCTTGTTGACTCTGTAAATACAATAAGTTGGCCTTATGGTCGTATTGGAGTTCCGAGAAAGAGAGAGCTTATTTGAGATTAGCTCAATATTTATAGAAGAAATCCCAGAATTCAGATCAGGTTCATGTATGAGGTTGTTCTGGTACACCCTTGGTCCGGGCAATTGACCCTCCATGCTTCTATCTGCAGCCCGATGCCAACATTCAAAAACCCATTAGATATGAAATTATTTTCTTGTAGGTTTATTAAAGATCTAAATATTGATTGAGACAAAGGATGAATATTTCAAAAGCTTGCTGATGAAGGTTGTACCCGAAGAACACCCCGGATCATGTGTTCCCCAGTTCTGCTCTAGTTGAGGAGACCCTTGCACTCAGGATAGCTCTTCAGTCTACTCTTCGTGTTGGCCTGCAGAATATTATCGCCCACTCAGATTTCAAGACCTTGATCTCTTGCCTGACTGATGCCTTAGTCCCCCCCCCCCCCCTCAGAGATCTTCACCATTATTTTTTAGGGGTATATTCTACCATAAGCTGCAGACTTGCATGGAAATTTGTCCTTCTAAGCATGCGAATAGATCGGCAAATATTGTTGCCCAGTCTATATTGAAGTGGGTGAGATGACTTACTCTCATCATAGAGTCATAGACTGTGGAAGACGTCCACTCCGAAGACCTCTTAGCTCTTGTACTACAGCAGTATGTGGATGGCTTTGTAATAATAATGCAATGAATGAATGTGAGAGGTGAATTATTGGAGGATTTTGCATTATTGGTGGCAATGAGTCACTGACAACCAAGCAGTTTTATTTTTTCGCTGTTGGGCCAAGTTGCCCATTTGAGGAAGGACCCACAAGAGGAAGAAGACAAGAAACCACGTGAAGACACTGCAGTTTTATCAATTCTAGTTTATTGGGCAAGACATTGATATTTGGTTGCGTGGCTCTTACATCAATACAGGAGCTATCACGATTGAAGAGTGCAGAGGCATCAACATGGATGCTTTTTTTTTTTTACAAAGGATAGTCAGTAATTCCACATACTCCTATGTCAAGGCAGAGGAGCCATGTGGTCAAACAATGTTCTTTTTCTTTAATTTAATGAGAGAAAGAACACGGTGTTCAGCTATGTAGCATACGCTAACGCATTCTATGTCTATTTCTCTCCTCCCTCATATGAAATCACATATATGTCCCTATTGTGAGAGGAGAGAGATTGGCACATGAGGGGCTAGCGTAAGCTACACAATCTAACAGAGAACTCAATCCCTTAATATATATTTTCATATGATGGAGAGATTAGACCAATCTAGTTTGGACATAGTCGTCATTATTTTTATGTGACTTTTAGCTATATCGACCAATATAGAAAACAAATTTAGCTATATTATTAGTAGTTGATGTAGCTGCACATTGGGTTCACATCCAATTCCAATCAAACCATCCCAAGGCCTTGAGAAGATCGACTAAGATAGAAGCAAGGAGGAACAGAGCTGCATCCAACCCAGCCTAGCTGTGCATGCCCCCATTTAGAAAGGCAACTCATCACCAACCTGCCTAGCTCTATTGTGCACCCCCATTTGTGAAGGCAGATCATTACAGCCAAATCCTCACTTTCCAATCTGATCATGTCACCACAACCAGAATCGTTGGACAGTGGCGGCTTGCTTGCCTATTATTCTCATAGCTAAATTAGTAGCTTTATACCTCTTTAGTTTAATTAGTAGTTTCCCTAGTATTCTCTTTATTAAACTAGTATTCTTCTCTTTATTGCGAGACTGTCATATCACCCCGATGAATTCGCCGTACAATTTCGTTGAGGATATCAATGCAAGAGAAGAAAACTTGCATCTTCGACAAGAAATTGCTAACATGCATCTTGAGAATGAAGCGTTGAGGAAATAACCATGAAGTCAGAGTCCAAATGAGGAGACATCTGATCAGAACTCGCCTTCATCTAACGATGCACCCCTTGTACGGGAGAGGACTCACCGCAACAAGTCCCGCCCCCACCCCCACCCCCACCCCCACCCAAAGAAAGACGCGAGCCTAATTGGGACAAGAATGTTCGCTGTGACTTCCTTGAGTCTTTGGGAACATCTTCCCCTGATGAGATTGTCGACTGGCTGACCTTAGTGAAGGAAATCTTTCAGTACAAGGAAGTCCCAGAACACCAACGTGTTGGAATCATCGCCGTGAGGCTTCACGGGAAGGTAGTCACATGGTGGAGAGGCGAAAAGCAATTGCATGCCAATACTAGTAAGACTCCCATCACACAATGGAAAAAAATGGAAGTGAAAATTCTTTTGAATTTTCTTCCTAATAGCTATCAATGTGAGTTGTACCAAAAATTCCAACATCTTTAGCAAGGTATGCACACTGTAGACCAATACACCTCTGAATTTAATGACCTAGTGGTTCGTAATGACATTAATGATTAAGGGGAAATGCTCATACATAAATATTGGGTGGACTCTAACCCTATATCCAAGATGTTCTCGAAATTCTCGACATCTGGGATCTAGGGGATGCACACCAAAGAGCCACTAAAGTAGATAAGTCCTGTAACCGGAGACAACAACCTTTGTCCTACTCTGCTCAGCCAACATCCTACCAGAATCAGTGGTAAAGGAGCACCCAACCGACTACAGAGAAGACCCCATCTTAGCTTGGCCACCCATTGCATTCACTCGCTACCGGACAACAATCAGCAAACGGTATCAAGTGCTTTGCATGTCGGGAGTTGGGTCACCATTCTTCTGTTTGCCCTACCAAAAATTGTTTGTATAGAAAAGGTTTATTGGTGAAAAATGATTCAAATAACCAGTGAAGAGCACTTTGAACCAGATGTAGAGATGGAGCCATGAGAAGACCATGAAGATGATTGAAAAATATTGCATGTCGACCATGGTGAACTGTTTATGATGCAGCGTATTTTTCTCACTCCGAGGCAAGAACCCGGAGATCATTGGCTTCGCAACAATATTTTTCACTCTGCTTGCACCGTATTTGGAAAGGTATACCAATTAATTACTGATTCCGGGTGTTGTAAAATTGTTGTTTCAGAAGAGGTGATGCGAAATTAAAGCTTACTTTGGAGGATCATCCCACACCATACAAAATGACATGGTTGAAGTGTGGTGTGGAGGTAACAGTTTTCAAGCGCTGCTTGTTTTAAATTTCTATTGCCTCCACATATTATGAAAAAATTTGGTGCGATGTCCTTCCAATGAATGCTTGTCATATAATCCTTGGACGCCCATGGCAGTTTGATCGACGCACTACTCATGACAAGTATCGTAATACATATTTATTTAATTTTGGTGGAAAGAAGATGGTTTTGGCCCCCTCCAAGGAGCCAATTATACCCTACATGACACAACAAAATTCCTCATCAAATCTACTCACTCTACAAGACCTGAGAGGTGCCATGGAAAATGTGGAAGCCATTTATGTTTTATTGAACAAATATGAAATTTTGACATTGCTTCTGATGTTCCTAATAAAGTGAAGCTCTTATTATCCGAATTTCAAGATGTGTTTCCACCAAATCGTTCACATGGTCTAACTCCTATGCTAGATATTCAACATAGGATTGACCTGATCCCTGGAGCGCCTCTCCCTAATCTCGCTCATTATCTGATGAGCCCAACTGAGCACTCAGATCTCCAACGACAAGTGACAGAATTAATGAACAAAGGATTTGTTTGTGAGAGTCCCAACCCTTGAGCCATCCCAACTCTATTAGTTCCAAAAAAGAACGGCACGTGGAGGATGTGCTTGCAGAGCCAGCAATAAACAAAATCACAATAAAACATTGCTTCCCTATTCCTCACCTCGATGATTTGTTGGATCAATTATCTGGCGCTACAATCTTCAGCAAACTAGACCTAAGGAATGGTTACCACTAAATCCGTATCAAACCCGAAGATAAGTGGAAAATTGCTTTCAAGACACGGGATGGATTCTTCAAGTAGCTCATGATGCCGTTCAATTTGTCAAATGCCTCTTTTGCATTTATGAGATTTATGACTCTAGTTTTGAAGCCTTTCCTTGGGCGATTTGTTGTTGTTTATTTTGATGACATCTTAATTTATATCAACTCTATTGACGACCATCTGAAGCATCTCCGAGAAATTTTATTTGTATTGAAATAGGAATCACTCTTTGTTGCTATGAAGAAATGTTACTTTTTGGCACGAATCCTATTTTTGGGATTTAATATATCTGGAGATGGCATCTCAATTGATGATGCAAAAATAAAAGTCATTCAAGATTGGCAACCCCTTACAACTGTCCATGAGGCGCGTAGCTTCCATGGATTTGCTTCCTTTTACCATCGGTTCATCCCACATTTCAGCTCTCTTGCAGCCCCACTCACGGTGTGTATGAAGAATGGTGTATTTGAGTGGACGGACGCAGCCCAATGAAGTTTTGAACTTTTGAAGGAAAATTTGAGTACGGCTCCCGTTCTAGCCCTACCCGATTTTGACCTTTTCTTTGAGGTCCACTGTGATACATTTGGCACCGGTATTGGAGTTGTCCTTAGTCAAGGTGGACGTGCCATCTCCTATTTTAGTGAGAAACTCAATGGTGCCGAACTCTGATACAATACATAGGATCTGGAATTTTATGCTCTATTTCATACTTTGGAGCATTGTTGTCAGTATCTAATCCATAGAGAGTTTATCCTATATACTGACCATGAATCTCTCAAGTACATATCAGGTCAGCAAAAACTAAATTTCCGACGTGCAAAGTGTGTCGAATATTTGTAAGAATTTACCTTTTATATTAATCACAAGGCTGGAATCCAGAACATGATAGCTGATGCATTCAGTTGAAAGAAGTGTTTGTTCTCTACTATGCGAACTACAGTTATTCGGTTTGACTCCTTCCATGAGCTTTATGATGAAGACCCGTATTTTTCCTCCATATTGCAAGAGGTGCGCGATAATTTGAGATCTGATTTTAGTCTCTGTTACGGCTTCCTCTTTAAAGGAAATTCACTTTGTTTATCAAATTGCTCCCTTCGGCTAAAGATGATTGCTGAAATCCATAAAGAAGGACACTTTGGTCGTGACAAGACCCTTAAGATGTTGATAGCTCGATACTTTTGGCCACATCTGAAATGAGATGTGGAAAGATTTGTGGCTTGATGCCGAATGTGTCAAATGTCCAAAGGCCAAGCTACAATTGCGGGTTTATACTTTCTATTACTGATTCTTGAGGCCTCTTGGGAAGACATCTCCATAGATTTCGTTCTAGGGTTGTCGTGCATTCAACGAGGCATGGACTCCGTTTTTGTTGTTGTCAACCATTTTTGCAAAATGATACATTTCATTCCATGTCGGAAAACCTTGGATGCATCCCGTATTGCCGAGTTATTTTTCAAGGAGGTCTTCCAGATCCATGGTTTGGCCAAAACTATTATTTCTGATAGGGATTAAAATTTTTTTGTCACTTTTGGTGACAATTGTGGCGTAGCATTGGTACATCTCCACAATTCAACACTATTTTCCACCCTCAGACCGATAGCCAAACTGAGGTGGTTAATAGATCACTGGGAAATATGCTACGTAGTTTGGTTGATGATAATCCTTGTTCTTGGGAGGTTCGATTACCATTGGCTGAGTTTGCATTTAATTGTTTGGTCAACAGATCTACGGGATACAATGCTTTTATTAATTGATTCTTTGTCCCCCTAATTTTTCTCAATAGAATTAATGTGAATACATAATTTCCTATTTTAGATGCATTCACCATTATATTAGGCGTCTGGTAGCCAAGAGAAGAAGAAAAAAGAAAAAAGTACAAAAATCATACTATTTTCTTAGTTTAAGAAATTATCATTATATTTGGTGTCTCCTTAACCAAGAGAAGATTTTTTTTTATCTTTTTTCAAAACTAACCTTGGGAATGATGAAGTTTTCTTATGCAACTAAAAAAAAAAAACTGGCCTAAAACACAAGAAAAGGAAAGAACTTTTTTTTTCTTATCTTCTATTGGTAGCCAAACATACATGATTTTTTATTTTCTTACTATTCCATTTTATTTCTTTTTTTTTTTTATGGCAGATTTTTTTAATAAGTAGACATTAAATTAGATTGGTTTATACATTCATGTCTTTATATTTGTCATCTTCTAGGAGTTTCAATTCTAGGCCCGCACTTGTAGGCTCCATCGAGCCTGATACGTTTATGGCCCGACCTAGACCAGCTCGATTAATAAACGTATTTGGCTCAAGCCTGACACGTTTATAAAGAGGTAGTACAAAGTGCAACCACCTAGCCTGACGGGCGCCCGACTCATTTACAAGCCTGACTTGAACTGACTCATTTAAGCTCAACCTAACCCAACCCCTTTAATACTACTTGTATTTTTTTTAATATTATTTGTATTTAGTGCTAAGGCTATGTGATATATGTACAATTGAAATGGTGGTGATTGTTATCTGAACATTCATCTTTTTCAAGCATAGTTTAAGTGATTTAAACTTGCTCAACTTGGGTTGTGTAGGCATAGTTTACTTGATTTGAGTTCCACTGGGTTAACGACCGAGTACCTTAGTAACTGAGCTACTTTGCCCATCTTTGGCTTAATCTATTTTAACTATGGGATCTTTTTTTGCTATGCCCATCGTTACCTCATTTTATTGGTATTCCCTTCAAGCACATTTAAAAGACCAATTTTAAAGAGGACCCATTCAAATTTAAATAGGTCTATAGCCCGATTAAGGCCCGTTTATAGTAGCCCGATTAAAGCCTGAACCAACCGACCTGATTATCAACCGTACCATGCATGCCCGGACTAGCCAAGCTTGTTTAGCTAAACGGGCGTTCATGGTGCAGACCTAAAAATTGGTCGAGCCTGATTAGGCCAGACTGAGACCGGCCTGGCCTGACCTGACCGATTGACACCCCTATCCTCTTCGATCTTGAGGTAATGCCACTTGACTACTTGAGGTATTGGGACCTTCATTTACTTATATTAAATGCTCATCTATCCCACAACCATAGATGTGGAACATTAAGCATGGATTTGGCTCTTCTTGCCAAGCAAGTGTGGAACATTAAGCATGGATCGTCTTGCATGAATGTTTTTCTTAAAGCTCGTCATCTAGGGGTTGGTGGAGTCCTGAAGAAATTGTACAAGTTTTCTTCGATTTGGCCTGGTCTTAGAAGAACGTAGGACTTTATTTCAAGCAAGGAGAGATGGATAGTTGGCAATGGGTCTAAAATAAATTTTTGGACAGATAAATAGCTTGGAGATTTGTCTAATAAGGAGCAGTTGAACCCTGAGGAATTTTTTTTTTGCAGATTTTAACCTCAAAGTGGCTGAAGTCATATCAAATTCCAAATGGTGTTTTCCTCCCGTTTCTTCATTATTCATGCAAAATATCTTCATAGCTGCAGCGAGTATTAACCTCCCTCAATGTGAGGTGGAAGATAGATGTGTGTGGAGTTGCATGTCTTTTGGTGTGTTTTCTTCAGCCTCTGCCTGTAATGAAACTCATTGTCGTAATCCAAAAGTGCCTTGGTACTCTATAGTTTGGGAAGCTCACCTTCAGCCGCGGAAAGCTCTATTTGGGTGGCGAGTGTTGCATGGTAAACTTCCTACGGATGATGTAATCAGGTCTAAGGGAGTCCATTTTCCATCCTAGTGCTCCTTATGTCAATTAGCTGAGGAAAACATCCTTCATATTTTCCTTGAGTATAGTTTCAGCATGGAAATATGGAAGAGTTTTTTGAAGTGTTTTGGTGTCTTGGATCTTTCCCACTACGGTTCTTGATATGGCTATTTGGTGGAAAATGAAGCATAGAGGTCTGGCTGATAAAGTTCCTTGGATGGCTGGTTTTGTATTAATTTTAGACAACATCTGGAAAGAGAGGAATGGCATACGCTATGAAGATAAAAAGAGATCTCCTTCCCTGATTTTTAAATTAGTAAACAGAGATCTCTAAGAGATGGATATTCACCCGTCAGGATTAGTGAATTAGAATTTTCTTTTTTGGGACTGAGCTTTCTCTGCTGATGGCAATGCCGAAGGTGGAGATTGCTTTGCTGGTTCTATGTATTGCATTGTCTCTTTTGTTCTCTTTCTAATAAAATTTGTCAGAATCTTTAGCGACAAAAAAATATCCCACAACCATCAGACAGAAAATAAATTCCGTATTACCTGTCTTCGTATAGCTCATATACAAGTCTTGATTATGGAAAGAGACTAGAAAGAGACGTACGCTTGGATGGGAACTAATGCATCAAGTTGAGCGTATGGATGAAAAAGAAAAAAAAACAAAAACAAAAACAAAAACAGTGAATGGATGTTATTGACCCAATTAATCAGTGATGATTCTAATACAAATTGCCAATTCGATTGATGCAATCCGATTTTTTGAAACTATTGTGCCTTGGGAGAATGATGGGAGCTTGTTATCTTTGATGGGTGGCCATCTCATCAATTGAACCACAACCGGGGGGACCCACAACTTTGAATCTTTTTATCAATGTTTTTCTTTTTCTGTCCTTGACTACACGGTTGCCACATAATGAGATGGTTGCTTTAATTTGATCACAGCAAGTCTCCTCCACTCTTGAGTCTAGACCTTCCTCTCCTATAACATTCAACCATCAGTTGGTGGCTGTTGGGGTTGGGCTGTCTAATATTTTATAATTTTTTACAAAATTATTATTGGACTTGCTTTTGATTGGATTGTGTTTTGGATCCATTACATGAAGGGGATAATGATAATTGTACGGGGATTAGGGGTTTTGGCCCTTTTGGGTTCCTTATGGACCATAAATTTAATTATTGGTATCCATATTGATATCGGTATTGGTATCCGTATTGATATCAGTATCTATGAATATTGATCCAGATCAAATTGGTGCATAGCGATCACTTTTGTCCTTACATTTAAAAAAAAAAAACATTTTCTTTATGGTTTTACCTCTGAAACAATATTGGTAATCGATCCGGATCGATCAGTTATCTATATCAGTCTGGACTGATACCAATACAATATGGTTGATATAGCCGATCCGATACCAAAACTTAGAACCATGCTATGTACTGTCTCCCTGAAGAAAAAATAAATAAATAAATGCAAAGGAGAGGCAAAGGTTAGATCACTTTGATGGAGGTGGTTGGATGCCGTTGAAAAAATGGGAGAGAGAGCGTCTGGCGATTCAGGAGAGAAGGGAGCTATGGTTGTGGAGGATGATGATGGAGGTGCTCGGGAAGCCCTGGATCGTGGTCCAGAAGGTCCTTCACAGGTTGAAAGACAAGAGAGTGCAAGCCAGTGACTTTCATATGCAAAAGCTTTGGGTGTTTCATCTTGGCCTGCCATTGACACCCTTCTAGAGCCAATTCAGGTAGGGGGTAAACGACGAGTGGTGATCTCTCAGAGAGACTATGAATCGAAGAGACAAAACTTCCGTTTTGCCTTAATCGGAAGGGTTAACTTCCATTTGATCTCCTTGGATGCCTTGAGAAGGGAGGCTCGGGAAAAATGGAACCTAAGTCAAGGGGTGCTAATGCATCCGTTGGGAAAAGGATATGTTATCTTTCAATTTCAATGTGAGGGCGACAAGGCAGCAATGTGGCAAAGATCACCCCTTAGGGTTGGTGATCAGGTTATTCAATTTCAACATTGGAAGCCTGATTTCAATATCCATGAGAAGCAATTCTTTACAAAACTTGTATGGATACGTTTTCCAGATCTATCGCTAGAATATTGGCACGAAAACGTCTTATTATCTATTGCAAAGGCAGTAGGGCGCCCTGTTGCCTTAGACAGACGAACAAGACAAGGCCTTCTCAGCTATTTTGCAAGGGTGCTAGTGGAGATTGACATTTCTGACTTGGCAGTGAGGGTGGAGGAAGTCCAGGTCAAGAGATTTGAACCAGGCACCTCTCAGGTGTACGGTTTTTGTCAAAATATATGAGAATAATGTGGAATGCTGTGCCCATTGCAAACGAGTAGGCCATTTGATTTCCAACTATAGGTTGAAGAAAGTGGATGACGAAAAGCAGTGTGCAGCTAAGAAATTGGCTGAGGTTCCAGGGGCGGTATACGTTGAAGAAGACAGAGTTGACTCAACCACGGCCAACTCGGTGGGTCGGCTCTCTCCTATTTTGGAAGGAAATCAACAAGAGCGTTCTCAACAATCTCCTCATAATGGAAAGGATGAGAATGGTATCACTCTTTCCGTGAATAACTCTCCCCAATTTCCTAATATGGAAGAAGGAGAAATTCAAATTGATTTGGACTCTACCGTTTCAAATCTCCCCAATTTAGTAAAGAATGGATTGGCACAAGAGGATGTGGATATGAACAATTATGTGAGTCAGCATGATGTGGACCGGTCTAGCTCTGAGACCGGCTCAGAATATGGGTCTCTCTCAAACCAAGATGATGAAGAGGAGGGTGAATTGAACCAAAATGGGAACCCGCCTATCTCTAACAAAATACAAAAACAGAACCAGGAGGATTTGACTCACGCTCTCCCTATGGACCCTGTGTGTCTTTCCTCACGTCCCAAGAGGACGGGAAGGTCCTTAGCCTCTGGTCATGGGATTTTGGTTGGTAGGGGAGGTTGATCTTCCTCCAATAGGGACCCTCAGCCCTCTGTTCGAGCTCCATTGAGTAGGAGGGAAGCAGCGACATTGGATGTTACAGTGGTGGATGATGCGGTGGCTGCTCTCGAGAAAGGCACAGAAGTGGGAGAAAAAAGGAGAAGAAAGAAAAAGCAGAGCGGTCAGGCTTCAAATCCTGACAAAGGTGCTCTGTTCTGGAACATTCGGGGTGTCTGAAAGGAGGCTGGTAAGAGGGCTTTGAAATTTCTCCTCAGAGAATCTTCGGCAGAGATTCTATGTGTAGCTGAACCGATGGTTGGGGTCAGTAGTTTTCCCTCATTATTTTTTAATAAATTGGGTTATGCGGCTGAAGTGATTCCCAATAATTGTCAGGATAGGGTGCCCAATATTTGGGTTATATGGAAGCGAGGTATGGCTCGTCCTCCCCTGATTTCAATTTCAGACCAACAACTCACTGTTGAGATTGATTGGATGGGTAAAAGAGTTCTCATGTCATTTATTCATGCCAGTTGTTTCAAAATTGAGCGTAGACCTCTTTGGTCTGATCTTGCTTTGATTTCTACTACTTCTTCTCCATGGGTTGTTATTGGCGACTTTAATGCCACTCTAATGTCTCATGAGAAAAGAGGGCCGGGTAATTTTAATTTGGGTTCGGCAGCAGAGTTCCAGGCTATGGTTGACACGTGTATGCTCTTCCCTGCCCCTCTCAAGGGAAAAAATACACTTGGTCGAATAACCGTAAAAGGGGTAATGTGCTGGCGGTCTTGGACCGGAGTTT
>NC_056558.1:26934561-26997550 GCF_013358625.1 Macadamia integrifolia
ATATGAATTTGTGGTAGTCTCTTTTTCTCATAGCTGAGAGACATTTACCATTGCCATTGTATTTTTGTGCACTTGTGTTGTGCTAATGGTTGATATCTACTGACTAAACACCGGCCGCTCGATGTGCATGATATAAATGGTAATGGCGATGACACTCAATAGCATTTCCACTACCCATTTAGGAGAACATCCAGGAGGCGGTTGTCAAACTATGATTGGCCAAAATCTAAGGGCTAGTAATTGTTTTGTAAAAAGCTTTTTAACAATAATTTATTTTATTATTATATTAAATAAATTACATGTGAGTCTTAAATATTTTTTTGTCTAGTCATAGGTCATAGTGCTCTCATAATTAAATGCAATGGATTTAATTTTGGCAATGATTTTATTCTATGGGTGCAGGGTCCATTAAGGTGTTGTTGTGGTGGAGAATATGTAATGAAAATATCTACCACTAAAAGTTTTCAGGTTACACCTTTCATAGTGTCATCCTTTTATATAATTAATGATAATTTAAAGGTTACCCTTTAGGATCACACTATTTTGCATGATTTAGTCTGTTAGATTATAATCTCATAACTCAACTTTTCTATTCAAAGAGAGGCTTTTTAGATTATGTCTTTTTTAGGCTACAAGTGTTGGAACCTCAAAAGATGGAATGAAAGAGGACTACTAGAGATGGTTAGGTTAGGGTTTCGAATGTTACTTCCTTCCTTAGTGCATCTAAAGATTCAAATGGAGCTTCCTTAGTGCAAGATCAAGGGAAAGCCATTGTTGTATCTCATCCTAATCAGTGATCTTTTGTTGAGGTTGTGGGGATTTGATCCTCCTTACTAGATATTGATGACTGACCAATAAGAAGAAGACATGTGTGACGACCTCGATTATGCTTGGTCAACTTCGTTTGAGCACCGACTATGTCTAGTTGGCTTTGTCGACCATATTCCTAACTAAAGAAGATCATCTTACTCAACCACATATCATCCATACTTCCCCTCCAATAGTAAGCTAGTTGTGGCTATAACTGTCTAGTGACCTAACCATAGTTCACCAACATGACCATGGTTGGGTAAAAATTATAGATACCCTCATTCAACCATTGTAGGTTAATCATTATAAAGATCGTCCATGTTAAAGGAGGGTAGATAATCCTATTAGTCAAGTGGGTTCGCAAGATAAGTTAAGGCAACTAGTTTTGGATTATTATCTTAAGAGTGAAAGAATAGGAGTTGAGGTGGCTAAGGTAGGGATTACATAGGGATGAGTTGGTATGAGTTTATATAAATGCAGCGACACACATAGGCAACAAGGGGGCTAGAGAGGATATCGACCTAATTTAAACTTTTAATAATAGGTGATGTGCCAGAGAAAGTCTGTACCAGTGACCTGTGGATGGCAACGGTCTACTGACTAGAGGGACGTGATGAACCCTTGTGCCAGTGCAGATGTTACAGATCAAAGTGGAAGGGTTTTAGACCTCTGAAGCCGCTGGGAGGTACCATGCGGGACCGTTGGGACCCTGAAATAAGATGCGGAGACCGATGAACCTCCTAGCCTTATCCCAATTGGCAGCCGAAGGGAAAGCCACCGTCTGGAAAGGAGTCTAAGAAACCTATAAGAGTGACGAATTGGTAAGAAAGCAGGTCCAACAAGGATAAGTAATGCAAGAAAAGGAAAAAAGAGGGAGACCATACCACAGTAAGTCGGTCCAGGACAGCCTTCCTTGTGGTGGCAAGAGGTAAAGGGCCTTGGACAGTCTCGCCTACTCCCCACTTCCTGGTTAGGGGAAACATGTCATAAACCCCCTTTGATAGGGGAGGGCAGAGGAAATCAAGGTGCTCGTAGGCCCAAGGCTAAAAGAGAAGACAGTCATCAGAACATGAAGCAAAGCAAAGTAAGGTAAGTAAATGGATCAAGCAGTTGGTACTTGGAGAATAAAGGCAGCCCCGTACAGACTTGGGTCACCCCACGCTAGGTGATCCATCATCCTTAGGAAATATGCATAAGTAGATCCCCCTAGTTGTACTTCTGAATATTTTGAAGGTCTCTGAAGAAATAGGTAAGCCAAAGGTCGACTTTATCAGAGGGATTCCTAAACAAACACTAGCCGACCCAATAGATGAAGATGCAACAGATAAACTGCTCCTTCTTCATGCGGGGGTTGGACATAGTTACTGTCTTGCTTGTACAAGCCTTACACAACAGTAAGATGGATGTTGACATTCAGAGAATTAATATCAATAAGTGCCAGCACCTCGAACCGGCTAAAGGGGGCAGAGAAGGTGATCAGCTCGCCTCCAAAGGGAAGACCAATCAATGCGTGAAAGAGAAAGGGGGGGTGATCGTCATCTCCACCATAGGCGAATGAGAAGTGTGAATACTCGGCCACCATCTCTCAGTAAGGGCTCAGGTAAACTCAACATCCAGTTTTCGAGCACCAAAGTAGAAGCAAGGGTGGAAGGGCAGATTATAGATCATCAACCGTATGAGGGGATGGATGTGGTTAAGCCAATCCCCCAGCTTGTTAGGGTAACCATACTTCCTACATGAAGGTTCTGCCTAGGCCTACCATAACAGGTAAAAAGTCTTAACACAAGCATTATAGATCATGTACAACAGTAGCACAAATGCATAGAAGTCTTAAGTACATGGGTATACATGCATGGACATCAAAATATCAAAGCATATATTAACATGAGCATATAGGATATGCTAAGCATGCATATCATTAGCATCTACACATGGAAAATTCCAAGAGCATACATACATGGCATGACAAAAAAAAAAGAGACTTACCCATTATCCCCAAGCAAAGTTGTAAATATGATCCTTGGTACCCTTTAGGGTCAATTCTAGATACCATGCTACAACATCGTTTTGGGATGACGAGTCAGCTAACTTGTCGACAATTTTCCCACCACCTGTATGTTTGTGTACCCATTTGAAATTTTTTTATAAAAAATCCGAAGCACAGGAGGAGAGAGAAGAGAGCACCACACCACACGTGGAGCAAAACGAAAAAAAGTGGAATAAAAAACTCTCTTGGGATCCACCCTTTTATAGGGGGACAACACCTAACCACAGGCTCGCCAGAGTTCCTGCAAGTCCTCCAAAACACTCGCGAGCCTACGAGGAATCTCACGAACTTCCCAGGTTTTAACAAAAAAAAAAGAAAAGAAGAGGGGGGTCTCACGACCCTGCTAAAAAATGAAGAGAAAACAAAACCATGAAAAAAAAAGAAGAGTTTTTTTAACTCTTTACAACTTCCCCATTGGGGCTAAAAGAAAAAAAATGATGAGTGTTGTCATCTTTGCATGTGTTCTCATACCTAAGTATTTGCATGTAACATTCATGAACTTTTGAATATTGAATATATGTTGAAATCATAGAAACCTGTTTGGCTCGGGGTTTCTAGTTTAGTACAACCAGAATACCATTGGACGGCCTAGAAACCTATTTGGCTTGGGGTTTCTGGGTTAGTATAACCGAGATACCATTGGACTGCGTAAAACCTGTTTAGCTCGGGGTTTCTGTTTAGAGCAACCAGAATACCATTGGATGACCTAGAAATCTATTTGTCATAGGTTTCTGTTTTCGTACAACTGGAATACCATTTGATGGCCTAGAAACCTGTTTGGCTTTTTTTTCGGTGTACAACCGAAACACCATTGGACAGCTTAGAAACCATTTTTCTCAAGGTTTTTGATTTACTATAACCAGAATACCATTGTGTGTCCCAGAGACCCTTTATATGTTGAATTATTGTGTATTAACATCTTGATAGGAACCAATCCGATATAGATTATTACTTGGTGGCTCAGGTAAGATCCTAACTTCCTAGTCAAAATTTACTAGATAGGATCATATTAATTTCTTGATTGATCGAGGATTTAACCTATTTGAAAGAATTTAATAATGAGTTATTCGCCCGCATTTGCCTATTTGCACCTCCTCCATCCTTGAGTAAGTGGCGGCAGTACATGCTCAGGGTGACAAAATTCGGTAGTTCTTTTCTTTGTCCTTTGGCCATAGCATAGGCCTCGGCCAAATAAAGGCATTTTGTACACACCTAATTTTGTCACTCTTTGACAGTGATGACCAATAGAGCACTATCAAGGTTCATGCTCTACATCAGAAGAGAATCTAGGCCTTTTGTGATGATCCAAACCTGACAGTCAGCCCAAAAATCATAATCCAACCAAAAACCCTAATCCAGCCCAAGAACCTAATCCAACCCAAAACTCTAATTTGGCTAGAAACCTTTATTCGACATGAAACCCTAATCTGACTCACTGTCGATTTCCCGATATCAGGGCACATTATACTAACGTGTTATATATTGGCAAATTGATTCTAACTGCTCTCTGATGGTGCGAGAATGGCATGAATAAGGATTTCAAGAAAAATACCAGCTTGCAATAGGGAAGAAGACCCTTCCTTTTAAACCTTAAATATTTGCGAATGAAAAAGGAGCTCGAAACCCACACTATTGGATAGTTCTTGAAAAGACGATTTCGACGATATATCGCATACAAAAATTGGACCCGATCTCCTGAAATCACTCCTGGAAGTCAGAACGGGGATCGATTAGCCAGTTTTGTCCAAGATTCTTCCCAGACACACTAGAGTTCTGGTGGGCTTGCAGGAATCTGGTGGGCCTGCCACCTTTTCTCTCAAAAAATGGCCCTAATTTGGCCTACCAATTTCCTCTTAAAAAGTAACTTGAGACTGACCGGGCTAGTAAAAATTTACCTTTTTGGGTGGTGGGCCTGCCAAAGAATTTACCACTTTTGGCAGGCCCACCAAACTTGGTCTAGACGCCTATAAATATTGTCCATTTTTTACCACTTTTAGTGTTTTAAAAGAATGTGGAGAGATTTCCCCATTTTGGTTTGAGGGAGCCTAGTGTGAAAGGAATAGCCCCTTCCCAAAGTAGCAATCTTTCTTGCCATTTTTGGCACCCTCTTTCACCCAACCACAAACCCTTACCATTTTCTAGCCCAAGTCAGTGGTCTTTACCCGACATTCGACCTAAGGCCAAAGTTTTATCCAAGTGGGCCCTACTTTAGCTTCTATAGGTCAAAGTTCTATCGAATTTCCTAGAGGTCCTCGAGAGATGTGCCAGAGCTTGGAAATCGAAGGCCTAGATTCTCTGAAGAAAATGAGTGAGCAACTAAGATCATTCCCACTTAAGTCGGGAGTCTTCATCAAAATCACAAACATATCAATCGGGGCCCACCCCTATTGACCCAAAATAGGGGTCAAGGTCAGGTATAATTTCTTAATAGAGTAGGAATAATATATATATTTTATTTGATATAGTGCTTGTATAATGTTTATATTAAATGTTTAGTCATACATGTAGGTTAGGATATATTGGGAAATATTTGAATTTATGCATTTAATAGGAAGACCGGTTCAACAGGGTGAAGTGGGTGCCTAACATCTTCCCAACCTTATAACTTGACTCTTCCCCTAAATCTCTGGACCAAACCGAGTCAATCTCAGGTCCACTCCTATAGAATCGGCCCACATCCCGGGTCCTAGGCCCTAACCCAAGGTGGCAACTCCAAATTTTAATGATTCCCAATCCCTGTATTGACCATTAGTTTATTGTTGAAAAAATACCCAACAAAGAGGAATGAGCTATTCATGAAATAGGCCCCCACATATTATGCCGAGTGGTAATACTGTGGTGCGGGGCCCGTGGGCCCGGGGCCCGCGAATTCATCATCAATGTCGAGAGACCCTCGACGTCCATCACCCTTACAACAGAGCTCACAGGAGGGGCCGGTGTAGGAGACATCAGAACAAAGTGTTCATCTCCAGCACCTACAATTGTAGGTCATAAAGTTGGGTGTTGGTGGCCAAAGTATTCAGTCTAGCTGATCCATAGGAGGGGTAGGAGGGAGATCTTCCATCGCCTGCTGAGGATTGTTCTCTGATTAAGGAGAAATGTTTTCCTAGTTCAGATCTTCAGTAGTAAGTTCTTTCTTGTCTCCCGAAGTTGGTAATGGTGGCAGTAGGCCACCCAGACAACCACTTCTTTGTACCATGCCATGCCAGTTTTGTAGCTTTATTTATGTCATCCCCATGGACAACTTCATTCTGTTGCGGTAATGAATCTTCCCAAGCCCTTCGACCCACCTGCACAGAAGGACAAAGAAGGGAGAGTTGGGCTGTGCTGGTGGGGGACACTCTGATGATTAAATTAGATCTTTAAGCAATAGAAAATATCAATGTAATGGAATTCATCCCATTTTTGGGAGTAGTACCTATATATTTATAGGTGGGGAGTGAGAGTTTAGGCAGTTCTCGAGTCCCGATTTGGTAGGTTATTCGATTTAGTAGGATATCTCCTAGGAGAGCCCTATAAGGTGAGTGTTACCTTATTCAGTTAGGGTTTGTATCAGAGTGGATTTTTTTGGAGATTTCCTTCGTATACCCCAAGCGTTTAGAGAGAGGTTTTACCAAAATTTTCCCTTCATTTGACAGTATATATAGTTATAGGATAACTAATTTAGAATTGCATTGGATACAAAAGAAATCTTTTATAATTCTCAACCATTGAGGTGATCAATTGGGACAAACTAGGGGTGAAAGTTTGGCCTTGACAACCCAAACCCGCCCTGGCCTGCCCTAAGCCCGAAAAGGCTTAGGCCAAGTTTTTTGACCATGAGGGTGGGTTAGGGTTGAAAAACCCCAACCCTGGGTCAGGGTTGAAAAACCCCAACCCTGGGTCAGGGTTGAAAAACCCCAACCCTGGGTCAGGGTTGAAAAACCCCAACCCTGGGTCAGGGTTGAAAAACCCCAACCCTGGGTCAGGGTTGGGTCGGGTTAGGGTTGAGGCCTCAACCCGGCCTGAAATTTAACCTTGCATTTTTATAATAGAAATTAGGTCACCAATCAGTTTTTCATTTTTCTATAATTTTTTAATATATAAGATATGAATGGTAAAAATATGTCAATCAAGGTTAATCCAATCATTGTAGAAGCCAAGGTCAACCCAACCCAGCCCAACCCGACCCAACCAGACCTAACCTGGCCCTGATAGGGTCAATTAGGGCCGGATTGGGTTGGTATGAACCTGGCAGGGTTGGGCCTAAACATGAACCTGACAGGGTTGGGTTGGGCCTGGGTTGAATTTTGAGGACCTAGGGTTGGGTTAGGGTTTTAAGAAACCCTACCCAACCCGGCCCTGTTTCACCCCTAGGACAAACTATTCTTTCATTCACCGAATTAAGCGAAATACTCTCACAACCTCTATACTGATGTTCACCCTGAAAATCTTCCAATTCCAGATTTAAAACATAAGAAGCAAACAACCCATTAATATGATATCTGGTGCAAGAAAGTTACAATGATATGTAGGAATACCCCATTATGGATTTGAACAGATTTGAAATACCCAGTAACATAAAGGCCAATAAATATCAATAAAACACCAAAAAATAGAGAAGGAGAAAGAAGCAATGCCCAATCAGTAAATTAACGGACATGATTTTTTGAACTCTGAATAATATATCCAAATCACTATTCAATCCAATATTCTTCCCCAAATTGAATAAAAGCTGTGTGTGTGTGTGTGAGAGAGAGAGAGAGAGAGAGAGAGCTCTATCAAATGACCAGCTTCTGTTTGACGTTTCCTCTAATCTTCTTGTTGCTTTATGCTTAAATTTGAACTTTTTCTATTTGAGGTGATTAGAGCTGATAATTATAATGATACATTTCCAAATTCGATCAATGAGATTAGTGCTAATAAAACACTATGATTATAATGATACATTCCAAATTCCAGCCACCCCTTCTACCAAATTTCAGTCACACTAGTAGAAGTGGTCTCTAATGTTGGTATATGATATCTTGTATTCCGTCGCAGCTTAATCCAGGGAGTACCGGTACAGGTCCCCTGACAAAACGGTGGTCCCACTTGCCAGTAAACGAGCCATGCTCAGGGGTTACAAGGGGGTAGGAGGCCCCCTACATAGTGGGGGTGGAGGGATTTTTTATTTAAGGGCAATTTTGTATTTTTCGGTATTAGGGTTTTTCACTATATATTTGTAGCGAGATTTACTTTTTCTGTAAGCAATTCGGAGAGGTGTGAGAACTAGCGTTGTAATCCTATTCTCCATTGATAGTGACGCAAAATTTCATCTCGCTGAGGACATAGGCGTAAACCTGTGTGCATTATTTTGTTCCTATTTTTTCATTACTTTCTGCATCGCTTTTATGGTTGCGTTTCTACATCTAACTTCACTCATATCTTGTATATTTCAACGTGTTTCAAGGCATATTAACAGCATTACTGACTCACTGACAAAAAGGGCCTTGTTGTTTCCTATACGACAGTTCCAATCCATCCATGACTCGTGGAGATGTGTGCATTTACAGCCATGAGCTTTACAAGAAAAGATTTTACCCAAAGAAATAAATGTGGATGACCAAACAATGAACTGTTCTTACGGATCCTTCCATATTCGTAGAGAAATGATGTTTTTGACTATAGAAACTTGGATGACAAGCTTTATATTACTTTGTCTAAACTTAGATATTTCTATTTTTGAGTTTGGCCTATAAATTATGTTGCTAAGAATGTAAATCATCGAAAGTTTTTAAGGAAAATAATGGGTTCGTGGATAGATATGCTACTTGTTTTAGGTTTAACCCTCTTGAGCCTCTCTCCTTCATGGGCAACTGACGTTTCTTATGACAAGGGTCAGTTTCTGATCAATGGACAACCAAGAATTCTCCTTTCTGGATCAATCCATTACCCACGCAGTACGGTGGAGGTAAAGTGATTAATTAATGATGGAGTTGTTTTCGGAGTGTGGATCAGGTTTGAGTATCAACTCTTATGTGGACTCCATGTGTGTGGATCAAGATCATACGAGAATCTGATTCACTCCCGTTTACCTATTATTTACTTTGGCTGAAAACTAATTACAAATCTATCTCTTCATTTATTCAGATGTGGCCAGATCTAATCCAGAAGGCGAAGGAAGGTGGACTTGATGCTATAGAGACTTACGTGTTTTGGAATGCTCATGAGCCCCGTCGTCGTGAGGTTTTCATCACTCAAAACTATAAGTACTGATGATCAGCATATCTATTCAAAAATCCTAACCATTTTTCTTCTCAATTTTCTTCTCTTTCTGCTTCTTGTTTCGACACAGTACAATTTCAAAGGGAACTTAGATCTCATCAGCTTTTTGAAGACAGTCCAGCAAGCCGGTCTCTACGCCATTCTGCGCATCGGTCCTTATGCGTGTGCTGAATGGAACTATGGGTAATTATTACATGGGAGAGGATTCGCTGAGTAAACAGGATAATCTACACCCTCTCACAGTTCAGAGAACCTTTTCCCTCATTACATATATATTCTAGTATTTGCACTGATTCGCTCGATAGAATCGGACAAGAGGTGACTAGGATGTTTGTTGAGAGGAAACCAATGTATGCCACGTGGAGGCAAAGTTTGGTGATTAATAGGCCCTAAACTTCTAGGACGGAAACTTTACATGGTATAAAAGTGGGTTTTTAGGATATGTATGTATAACATATACGTATTGCTACACATGCGGGAGACTTTAGTCTCTCATCGACTACTAATTAACCTATTTTCTCTTTTCATTATTTCAAGAATCTCATCCAAACATTAGAACCATGAAGGAAGAGAAATTAAAGAATTAAAGAATTAAAGAATTAAAGAATCGCAGAAAGCCAAGGCATCCAAAAAGAATTATTAAAATAGAAAATGTCACGGACACTTGAGATCAAATCCCACCTTCACCACCAACGATATACCAACTCTCCTTTTAGAAAATAGTGGGGTCATACAAAATTTGACATATAACAAATACAAAGAGCTGATAGTTCCATACAGACTGCCAAGTAGTTGCAACCCAGGTAATAGCAAAAAAAATTTCTTCCATACATGATACCCATAAAATTTAACCTCTAATCTTTTTCCTTGAATTGTTTAGTCTTTCACAAGTATACTCACTAGGTAGATGTTATTTTTATGACCAGAGGATTCCCTGTGTGGATGCATAATCTACCCGGAGTCAAGTTCAGGACAGATAATCAAGTTTTCAAGGTTCGGATTTTCATTTTTTGTATTTCATTAAATTGTTGATCAAGTTTTTCTACAAGGAGTTAATGGTCTTAAAGCCACATTTTTTTTTATTTTTTTTAAATACAGGATGAGATGCAAACTTTCACTACTTTAATAGTGGATATGATTAAAAAGGAGAAGCTCCTTGCCCCTCAGGGAGGTCCCATAATCCTTTTACAGGTTTGTTTAATTAGGATGACAATATTTTTCCTATTACCATTTTTGTTGCTTTTACTACTGTAACACTAATTATTTATGATACTTCTTCAATGCATGATAGATTGAGAATGAATATGGCAATATAATGGAGCCTTATAAAGAGGAAGGGCAAAGATACATCCAATGGTGTGCAAAACTGGCTGAATCCCAAAATACTGGCATCCCATGGGTCATGTGTCAACAGGATAATGCACCACAGTCAATGGTATTTGTTTCTGTTAATAATATTCAAAAATCTATCCATTTTTTTTTTTTCAATATTTGTTACTCAAAGTATATAAAGTTTTCAACTCTTATTCTTTTTATTGTCAACACATGATCAATTTTTCATTGACCTATCAGATTAACACGTGCAATGGATTTTACTGCGACTTTAGTTTCAAGCCAAATAACCCAAAGAGTCCCAAAATGTGGACTGAGAATTGGACTGGCTGGTGAGTGTACATTTTTTTCAAAGAATACAAACTTATAAGAAGAAAGAAAAACTTCGGCTCTATTTGATCGCAAGAAAAAATTAAAGAGAAATGAAGTGAAATTAAATCAAGACTTAAAAAACGAATGCCAAGTCATTCAAAATGAAGTCATCACATTTTATTGTAGTCTGCAATCAAATCCCTTGGATTTAAAATGGAAATTAAAGATTAATATTACAAATCAAATATAATAAAAGTTTCAAGTAGATTGTACAATCATGATTAAAAAAAAAATTTATAATTTTATTTTAAATGAGTTTGACCTTCCTTAACTTCCTTGCAATCAAACCAAACCTTCAGATATTTCTTCCCAGCATAGAGGGTCTGAAGCTAAATGGACTTTCTTTTCAGGTTCATAGGTTGGGGCCTCCCATTCCATTACAGAGCTGCTGAAGATGTGGCCTACGCAGTTGCTCGTTTCTTTCAAAGTGGTGGTGTCCTCCAAAACTACTATATGGTTAGCTCTCACTCACTATTCTAAAAAAAAAAAAAAATATATATATATATATATATACATAAGTAGGAGAAGGTACTAACTAATATTTCAATGACTTGGTTTCAGTACCATGGAGGAACCAATTTTGGTCGTTCATCAGGTGGCCCATATATCACAACATCTTATGATTATGATGCACCACTGGATGAATATGGTAATTATTATTAATTTAATGTTGAGATTGAAAGGAATTACCTTAACAAATTTATGAGTTCCTTCTCCGTTAAAAGGACATTACTTAATACATCAAACTCTTCAGGGCTTTTGAATCAACCTAAATGGGGACATCTAAAGAGACTCCATGAAATCATTAAATCAGCTGAGAAGATTCTTGTCCAGAAGTCAGTAACACACAAAGACATTGAAAGCAATGTGGTGGTTAGTTGCAACAGTTCTTATGTCCTTACACAAATCACTGAAACTCAAAATAGGAGATGATATGAAATATTTTTTTGTAACAGTTGTCTACATTTACGGGCAACTCGACGGGCAATTCTACGGGCAATTCAGTTTGCTTCTTGAGCAATGCAAACAATAACAAAGACGTGAATGTTGACTTGCAAAACAATGGCAAGTACTTCTTGCCTGCTTGGTCCCTCAGTATTCTTGTTGATTGCAACAAGGAAATCTACAACACTGCTAAGGTAAGAAGGGAGTATTTCATTGTGCATTAGATTGACAGCCGGCACTTATTATAATTAGTCATAACCCGTCAATCTTTTTACCTGGATCCTCACTCTCGTCCTTTGTTGGAATCTCCATATAGTAAACCACATTACTTATTATATCAGTTATGAAAAATATATATTATGATTACATACAGGTCAGTACCCAGATATCCATGAAGACAAAGAAACCAAGCAATGGTGATACTGAACTCAATTGGGTGTGGAGAGCTGAGCCTATGAAAGATACCCTAAATGGACAGGGCTCCTCTACTGCAAAACAGCTTCTTGAACAAAAGGCAACAACTGCTGATGCTAGTGATTACCTGTGGTACATGACTAGGTATAGTTATATCTCTTTCTTTCTTCCTTAATTCTCATAGGATGTTCTTTCTAATTACCTTCTTAATTTAATAAAATTCACTGTTTTAGGGTGAATGTTGATGCAACTTTCCCTAAAAACACGACTCTGCGTGTAAATACAACAGGCTCTGTCCTTCATGCTTATGTCAACAAGAAGCGCATTGGTAATTTAATTTAAACTTGATTAGCCTAATGCTGCGCTTGGTAGTCATTATGTTATAGAAATGACTTTTCGTGTCAAAATCAGAATTTTTCATTTCTATGTCAAAATTCCTTTTTTCGTTTTGTAACATTACTTTTTTTTTTTTTTTCAACATTTTTCGTTTCTAACATTACTTTTTTTTTTTTTTTTTCACTTGTTTTGTTTTGAGAAAACGGGAAAACAAATCATGGACACCAAACGGAAGGTTCTGTTTTCTTGTTCCTGTAAAACGAAAAAACACTAGAAATGTTTTTTCGGATGACTACCAAGTGCAGCCTAAACCATTTTCCCCTTGTAAGTTGGTAGGATTCATCTCATTATAATAATTTGATATTAAATTTCTTAATTTGGTGAAAAAACAGGATCTGATTGGCGAAGTGGAGGTGGTTTTGTGTTTGAGAAACCAGTCATTTTGAAAAAAGGGGTTAATCTGATATCTTTACTTAGCGTCACTGTTGGACTAACGGTAACTACAAATTTTTTTCTTTTCTCACTTACTATATTGTCAATTTATATGATTTCTTGTTTCTATATCTTTCTCTTTTTTATTTTTATTTTTGTAGAACTATGGTTCATTTTTCGATTTGGTACCATTTGGAATAGTTGGTGGTCCGGTTCAATTGATTGGAAGTACTGGTAATTTTAATAAGGATCTATCATCAAACGAGTGGTCATATAAGGTAAAATCATTAACTGATAAGTTGGAATAGTAACATGAAACTAGTGGTTCAAAATCACTTGATCTGACTTCCCAATTTTTACTTTGTTCTTTGGTTGAAGATTGGATTAAATGGTGAGAACCAGCATTTTTATGACGACAAATTGTCACGCAAAAATCAATGGGCATCAGAAGGACTTCCCATCAATAGGCCCATGACCTGGTATAAGGTACTCTCTCTCTCTCTCTCTCTCTCTCTCTCTCTCTCTCTCTCTCTCTCTCTCTCTCTCTCTCATAAAATCTGTTGGGATTCCATATGAAAGGAGTTATCTCACATGGGATGTGAATAGTCTAATGTGAAGGGCCTGGAAGAAGGACCCGGCACCATATCCTAAATGGATAGGTTTTAAGGATTTTCCATCAACAAGCTCATGGTTTAGGTACAACCCCAACCCACCATTTCACTAAGAATCCTAATAAAGTGATGAACCCTAGTTATAAATGGGCTGAGTTCCCCTTTTTTTTCTTTTGCCGTGAATAAGATTTGAGTCTTGACTCTTGATTGAATGCTTGACTTTTGTGGCCAATCTTTATCAACAAGGCATATTCAAGGAATATTTTTATATTTTATCTGTCTAGTTGTTAATGGAAATGGCATAGTTAACTTAATTTGAACGTGTTTGATGGCAGACCACCTTCAAGGCCCCTTTGGGTAAAAATCCTGTGGTGATAGACATGCAGAGTATGAGCAAGGGGCATGCCTGGGTTAACGGACACAGCCTTGGGAGATTTTGGCCTACCATGATTGCTCAAGCCCCCAAAGGATATTCTTGTTCTGATACATGTGATTATCGTGGAAACTACGATGATCACAAATGTTTTTCTAATTGCGGTAATCCTTCACAGAGATGGTAAGTGAAGAAATTGGATGGTGGCAACTTATTGTCATCACCATTGTTACACACTAATTATCCCTTAAAATTTTAAGTTGTGAAGCTTGTAATCCTTTTTAATACATGGGACGATGGAAAGGGCCAGTAAGACACCATTTGATAACGTTTCTGCTGTTTCTGTGTCTAGAAACAGCAGAAACGACTTTTCACGTTTTCAGAAATAAAAACAGATTTTTGGGTGTTTGATAAACCTGTTTTTCGAAGTACTTTTTTATAGACATTATGCCACTAAAAAACCCAATAGTTTTATCGGATGCCCAAAAGGGAGAGAGGGTTCGGTTGCCTCTTTTAGATTTAAATAGTTGAGAGATTTATTGGGCATAATAGCCTTTTTTTTTTTTTCCACTCAAATTCATTTCTAGAAACAACGAAACAAGTCGGACTTATTTCGTCAAAGTCATTTCTAGAATTGTAAATAGGCATAAATTTTGATTTATGTTTCTAGAAACAGGTGAAACGGAACAACTTTATCAAACGCTTTTTAGGTTGTTTCTCCGTTTTTGGGAACAAAAAAATGTAGAAACGACAGAAACAACAGAAACGGAACGTTGTCAAACAATGCCTAAACTTATTTATGTTCTTCCACTAACTAATTACTAATTGGGTTTGTTTTAGGTACCACGTTCCAAGATCATTCCTAAATGATGGGGATAACATATTAATCTTGTTCGAAGAAATTGGTGGCAACCCAATCAAAATTAGTTTCCAAACTGTCACAACGGAGAAGGCATGTGGTAATGCATATGAGGGAAGCACATTAGAATTATCATGCCAAGGCGGCCAGACCATTTCCGCAATTGAGTTCGCCAGCTTTGGAGATCCCCAAGGAAAATGTGGATCATTCAAGAAAGGTAGTTGTGATGCTACTAACACACTATCTGTGTTGGAGAAGTCATGTGTAGGAAAGGAGTCTTGTTCCGTCAATGTATTGGAAGCAACTTTTGGATCAAGTAGCTGCAGCATCAACACCCCCAAGAGGCTAGCTGTGCAAGCTGCATGTTGAGATCTTTTTTTGTTAAGTACTTACAATCTAAGCTCTTAGGTTGAGATCCACAGCATTAGAGAGACCCTCCCTATTTTTGTCCATGGAGTTCTATGATTTTGTTAGGTACTGCCTACCTTATTATATGTACTAAAAGATTTGTGCAATAATTAACGTAATAATGTGAAGGAAAATGACTTTTTTTTTCTTATGTTAAAAGAGATTTCTAATTATTAATGTACTCTATGATCTTTTAAATTTAGTGGCCTAAGTTGGTATTATCGCTAGAAGACCTAACAAAATTTTGTAGATTAAACTTCACACTTGAAAAGGGAATAAAAGTCCTAAAAGACCTTCAAGTCCTGGAGACAAATTATATAAGCCACATTGGTTTGAAGTGAAACAAATGAAAAGAAGTGAAATAATTCATCAGTAGACTAAAGTAAAATGAGGTTTTGAGGGGAAAAAAAAAGGTTTCTATGCATCTATGGCAACCCGCTCCTATAACACCCCCCCCCCCACACAAAAATAATAATAATAATAAACTATCTTTTATGAATTGACAAGTTTATTTGTCATTTCTTAGGTTGGGTAATGATATAGCCAAAATAACCTCTCGGTGGGGGCAATGACACGTGTCACTGCTGGGACACGTGTCCTCCGCCAGACGAAGGTTCCAAGAAACCACTCACACTCGAGCACGCTCAATCACCGAGGCACGCCCGCAGAATCACGCGGGATCACGTCGTCTGCATGAGGGGAATATTCCCCCAGAAGGTTGGACGTATTCTAGTAGGACTCTAAGAGGGAAGAAGGGGGAAAAAACCCTAAGGCCGAAGAGCTATATAAGAAGGCACGGAAGAAAGGGGAAGGTAAGCTCTGAGACCCTCACCATTACTCCCTTATTGAACTGTGCGGCCGACCCTGACTTGAGCGTCGGAGGACTAACCCCGGACAAAGTTCCGGGCCTCCGTCGTCTGTGTTTGTGTAGGTTGGACTAGCGGGGTTTTTGGCAGCAACAGATTGGCGCCGTCTGTGGGAACGAAGGTAATGGTGGGGAGAACCTACAACCGAAAAAGGACGAGAGCGACGTCCAACATAGACATGGGGGAAGAACCTTCAGGGGAGCTTCCTCCCTCGGCGGAGATTGGACGAGAAAGGGGTCATGACGACCGGGAAGTGTCCGTCAGATACCAGCGGTCGGCTGGATATTCAGTACGCGAAGGCAGCGACCATCAGCCCCCCGCGGCCCAGGAGTACGTGACAAGGCAGCAGTTCGAAGACCTCCAGGACAAATATAACCGGATGGCCGAGACTATGAGGGAGGTCTCCAAAGCTGTCTCCCATAGGACCGGCGGAGCACCCCCAGGTCCCCACGTTCAGTTTGAGAGGCCTCGAGAAGAAGACCGAAGCAGTACGGGGATCGACAAGGGTCGATCGTGACCCTCGAAGCCGAGCAAGGGAGAGTCCCGCGCCCCGAAGTAGGACACGACGCGCCGCCAGAGACCCGCATGGGGATCAGCACCAAGGAGACAAAGAGAGGTCCGAGGACTCGGGATTAAAGAGGATGATCTTAGACCTGAAGGACGAAATCAGAAAGGTGGCAGAAAACCAGACAGGGAACCGCGAGCCCGACCTCACCAATGATACGGCCTTAGCTGATGAGGTCATGAGGGACCCGCTCCCGGTCGGTTTTCGCCTGCCCAAGTACGACACCTATGACGGGTCGGGGGACCCCGTCGATCACTTGGAAGGCTTTAAGGTCGCCATGCAATTCCATCGCGTCTCGGAAAATATTATGTGTCGGGCCCTCCCATTAACGTTCAGGGGGGCGGCGAGGCTGTGGTATAACCGACTACCGACGAAGTCGATCCATAGCTTCAGCGACCTGAGTTACTTCTTCGTGAAGGGGTTCTCTAGTAGCCAGCCCCTACAGAAGACTACGTTGAACCTAACCAACGTCAAGCAGCAAGAAGGGGAATCGCTGCGGAATTACATGAAGCGATTCCAACAAGAAAAGATCACAATCAGGGGCCTAGACCCGAAGGAGGAGTTCACGGCCCTGCTAGGTGGCGTCAAGGACAAGGAATTGAAGAGGTCCCTGGCGAAGCATACGCCTAGAGATTTGACCGAGCTGAGGGCGTGATGTGATAAGTACATCCAGATGGAAGAAACCCTCCAGGCAGATGAAGAAGTCGAAAGGAAGGCGGCGAGGAAGAGGCCCTTAAGGGTTGACGACAAACCCGTCGAAGAAGGAAAAAGACGAAAGTCCGAGCGCAGTCGGGCCCCAAGTCCACCAAGGAAGTTTGAGAGGTATGCACCCCTTAACCGAAGGCGAACAGAGGTGTTAATGCAGATAAAAGATTCTCCAGATGCCAGGGCCATGAAGTGGCCAGGAAAGATGGGGCGACATCCCGAAAGACGCAATGTGGATAGATACTGCCACTTCCACAGAGACCACGGCCATGACACCGAGGACTGTTGGCATCTCAAGGGGGAGATAGAAGGAATGATCAGAAGGGGATACTTAGGCAGATTTGTAGATCGGGAGAAGGAGCGGGCTCCAGAAGGCAATGGCCGGATGGAAAATCGCCGGAGAGATGGCGGAGGTCGTTATGAGAGAAGGGGGCTCGCCCGCAGAGGAAATCAGGAACAGCGGAGGAACCGGACACCAGAGGAAGATGAACGCCGGCCCCGAGAGGAGAACAAGAGCCCAACAAGAGTTATAGCGACCATCTGTGGAGGCCCAGCCGCAGGAGAGAGTTCGGTCTCTGCCAGGAAGGCGAAGGCCTACGCGAGGAGCGTACATGTGGCAGAATGGTCGAACAAGAAGGCGAAGACGGGGACGATAATCTCCTTCTCAGACGATGATCTGGAAGGGGTACAGACCCCGCATGATGATGCCTTGGTTATCGCCATGACTATAGGAGATTGCAAAGTGAAGAGGATCTTAGTGGATAACGGCAGTTCAGCTGATATCCTGTTCCTCGAAGCTTTCCGGAAGATGGGCCTCGACGAAGGAAAATTAAAGAAGGTCGAACACCCGTTGCAGGGATTCTCTGGCGTCCCGGTGAAGGTGGAAGGGTCGATTGAGCTGCCGGTCCGGGCTGGCACCGGAGATCGCCAGGTGACGGTGATGATCAACTTCCTGGTGGTGAGCATTACATCAGCGTATAATGCCATACTAGGAAGAGTCGGGTTGAATCTGTTAAAGGCCATCGTCTCCACCCCCCATCTTAAAATGAAGTTCCCTACCAAGAATGGCGTCGGGGAGTGTCGGGGCGATCAGGAGACGTCCCGAAGATGTTACGCCACTACTCTCTGGGGAAAGGAAAAGGCGGGTGAGACGCTCCCGATAGAGGATCTACGTGATGATGCCAGTTATCAACGAGGAGAGCCGGCCGAAGATTTGGTGCAAGTTGAAGCTGAAGAAGGAGATCACACCCGGCAATTCCAGATTGGGGCTACCATGCCAAGGTCGCAGCAAGAAAGACTCATCTCATTCTTACGGAGCAACGCTGACGTATTCGCCTGGTCGGTATCGGACATGCCCGGGATCGACCGAGAGGTAATAGAACATCACCTGAATGTTAGCCCCATGAAGAAGCCGGTGCAGCAGAGGAAAAGGACGTTCGCCCCAGAAAGACAGAAGAAGATAGACGAGGAAGTAGAAAAGTTACTGAAGGCCCGGTTCATCCGAGAGATCCAGTACCCGGAGTGGATATCTAACGTGGTGATGGTCCCGAAGGCAAACGGGAAGTGGAGGATCTGCATCGACTTCACCGACCTGAATAAGGCCTGCCCCAAGGATGCATACCCCCTGCCAAAGATAGACCTGCTCATCGACGCCACGGCGGGATACGAGGCGCTGAGTTTCATGGATGCATACTCGGGGTACAACCAAATCAAAATGGCCGAGGCTGATGTCCCGAAAACATCCTTCATAACTGAAGGAGGGTTGTACTGCTATGAGGTCATGCCTTTCGGACTAAAGAACGCGGGGGCCACCTATTAGAGGTTGGTGAATAAAGTTTTGAAAGGGCTGATCGGCAAGACCATGGAAGTGTACGTGGATGACATGCTCGTGAAAAGCCTGAAGGCGGAAAGACACATCCAAGACTTGGAAGAGGCGTTCCAAGTGCTACGACGGTACGGCATGAAGCTAAACCCAGCAAAATGTGCCTTCGGAGTAGCCTCGGGGAAGTTCCTCGGCTTCATCGTTTCAGAAAGAGGAATCGAAGCCAACCCAGTCAAAATACAAGCCATTCGGGACATGAGGTCACCCCAGAACGTAAAGCAAGTCCAGGAGCTGACGGGTCGGGTAGCTGCCCTCGGAAGATTCATGTCTCGGTCTGCTGATAGATGCCTTCCTTTCTTCAAGGCGCTGAAAGGGGCTAAAAGGTTCGAGTGGACGGAGGAGTGCGAAAGATCTTTCGAGCAATTGAAGGAGTACTTGGCCGCACCCCCACTGCTGACAAAGCCGAACACCGGAGATGTCCTACAGCTGTACCTTGCTGTATCGGCAGTTGCTGTAAGCGCCGTACTGACGAAAGAGGAAGGAAAGCAACAACGGCCAATATACTACGTCAGCCGAACCCTTTTAGATGCCGAGATAAGATACCGAAAGGCGGAGAAAGTGGCATACGCCCTCGTGACGGCGGCAAGAAAGCTGAGGCCATATTTTCAGTCACATACAGTATGCGTACTCACCGACCAGCCTCTGAAGAAAATACTGCAGCGACCAGATATGTCCGGTCGTCTGGTAAATTGGGCCATAGAGCTGGGAGAGTTCGATATCCAGTACAAGCCGAGAACCGCAATTAAAGCACAGGCCCTCGCAGACTTCATAGCGGAGACGACGATCCCCGATGACCCGCAGGAATCTGCCGAGGAACGAGCAGAGGAGGCTTGGACGCTGTATGTGGATGGGGCTTCCAATAGCGATGGAAGTGGCGCTGGAATTGTGTTGGTAAGCCCCGAAGGCTTCAAAGTAGAATGCGCCCTACGGTTCGGCTTCGACGCCTCCAACAACGAAGCGGAGTACGAGGCGATAATAGCCGGAATTAATCTGGCCCGGGCTTTGATGGTGAAGGAACTGGTAGTGAATAGCGACTCCCAACTCGTGGTGCGGCAAGTGAATGGTGAATACGAGGCCAAAGAGCAGAGGATGGCCGAATACTTGAACACGGTGCGAGAAAGGTCCACAGCTTTCAAGGAATTTGAGGTAAAGCAGGTGTCACGAGAAGAGAATGCTAGCGCAGACGCACTGTCACAGCTGGCCACTTCCGACTTCGCGGAACTTGGACGAGCGGTGTATTTCGAAGTACTACCACAGCCAAGCATCGAGAAACCCCACGAGGTGTTACCCGTAGGTGAAAACGGCCGAAGCTGGATGGACGCCATAATAGAATACCTCAAGGAGGGGAAGCTCCCAGAGAACAGGGACGAAGCAAGGAAAGTAAGAATAAGGTCAGCGCGCTTCTTCCTGAAAGACGACACTCTATACAAGATAGGGTTTACCTCACCATACCTCAAGTGCCTGGATTCTTCCGACGGCGAGTATGCGCTCCGGGAGGTGCATGAGGGGATATGTGGCCAACACCTTGGGGCCCGGGCCCTGGCGCACAAAGTACTAAGGCAGGGCCTGTACTGGCCGACAATGAGGAAGGACGCAGAATCACTGGTCAGGAAATGCGTCAAGTGCCAGATGTTCGCCCCCGTGCCTAGGCTACATTCTACCGAGCTATCGTCCCTATCTAGCCCAGTACCGTTCGCCATGTGGGGGATGGACATCTTAGGCCCGTTCCCCTTGGCCACGAGGCAAAGGAAGTTCGTCGTGGTGGCAGTCGACTACTTCACGAAATGGGCGGAAGCCGAAGCCCTAGCAACGATAACAGAAAAGAGCATAAGGGACTTCTTCCAAAGGGCGGTGGTATACAGATTCGGAATCCCCCAGGTCGTGGTTACGGACAATGGAACTCAGTTTGCCAATCCAACCTTCGACGCGTTCTGTGAAGCCCTCGGCATCAACCACAGGAAAACCTCCGTCGGGTATCCCTCGACCAATGGGCAAACAGAGGTAACCAACCGTACGTTGCTCCAAGGGATAAAAAAGAGGCTAGATGATGCCAAAGGACTATGGGCAGACGAGTTGCACCACATTCTCTGGGCCTACCGCACCACTGAGAGGTTAGCTACCGGAGAAACACCCTTCATGTTAACATACGGCACTGAAGCTGTACTCCCAGTAGAGATAGGGGCTATTACCCATCGGATTCGGTACTACAACGAAGACAAAAACGACGGAGGACTCCGGGAAAATTTGGACCTCTTGGCAGAAACCAGAGAAGCTTCACAGGAAAGGATCGCCGCCTACCAGCGGAGGGTCGCTAGGCACTACAACACCAAAGTCCGGAAGAACGAGTTTAGGCAGGGCGACCTTGTCCTCAGAAGGGCGGAAGTGTCGGACCCAAGGCATCAAGGGAAGCTAGACCCAAGCTGGGAAGGTCCCTACAGAGTCTCGAGGGTAATACGACCAGGGTCCTACCACCTAGAGACTACGAGGGGAGTAAGGGTACCCCGATCGTGGAACTCAGATAATCTAAGAAAATTCCACTAGTAGTAAAGTAGCGGGCACGTACTAGCCATTTGTAAATTTTTCCGTCTGTCGTTCTTTGCAATTATTGTCCTTTTGAACCTTTTTAAGTTGTAATTCATCTTGAAATCCACGAGACTTTATGGATAATACGAGAGCTGGTTTACGGCAACTGAGAATTCTCCTACCTCTAACCCTGAGGAACGGATGACTGAAGATCCACACCTTGGTGGAGGCTCAAAGAATGCAAGGTTGACCCGGCCGAATCACCCCTTCGGCTCGGAGTTCGGCCATAGCCGAACAGACCTGACCGAAGGGCTAGCATCTAACAGACCCTTCGGCTGGAACCGAGGATACACTTGGTGATTCTGACTATCGGACGGCCGACCTTCGGTTAACCTTTCGGCCTGAGCCGAAAGCAAAGTACTTACTACTTGGAGATCCTGACTATTGGACGGTCGACCTTCGGTGAACCCCTCGACCATCGTCCGACTTACTAGCAGGAAGACCCTCGGTAAAAACCTAGCATCTGATAGACCCTTCGGCGGGAGCCGAGGGTAAACACTTGGATTGCTTGGTGATTGGCTATTGAAGGGTCGACCTTCGGTGAACCCTTCGGCTGGAGCCGAAGGCAAAACACGCTTGGTGATTGGCTATTGAGGGGTCGACCTTTGGTGAACCCTTCGGCTGGGGCCGAAGGCAAAACACGCTTGGTGATTGGCTATTGAGGGGTCGACCTTCGGTGAACCCTTCGGCTGGAGCCGAAGGAAAAACATACTTGGTGATTGGCTATTGAGGGGTCGACCTTTGGTGAACCCTTCGGCTCAAGCCGAGAGGGAAAACACTTGTAAAATATTGCTAGTGATAACAGGGTCATCCTTCGTCTGACTTACTAACAGGTCGACCCTCGGCCAAGTTTCAGGGCCATGCGCCTAAGGTCAACTAGGGTTTCGGCCCTCTGCAACTATTTACTAATCAAAGATCATTAAATAGACAGTTAGAAAAAGAATGATTGCATTGATAAAGCCCGAAGGCATGGATTACATACGAAGCCCGAAGGCATGGATTACATACGAAGCCCGAAGGCAAAGATTACATTTAAAGCTCGAAGGCTAGTTACATGACAAGAAGGGGGTAGTCTGCGCTGAGAGCCGAGGCGGCCTCAAGGAGCGTCCGTCGGGTTAGCGACTTCGTCTTCGGCGGGGAGTGCCTCCTGGTCCGAACCTCCACGACCAGGGGTCGGAGGGACTTCCCTATGCAGCTGGACCTCGCCTTCCTCGCTGCAGCCTCCACCGTCGGCGTCTGCTACCTCGGTGGCCGATGGTACCACCTCCACATCGTCGTCCTCAAAGATGAGGCCGCTGTCTGCAAAAGAAACCCCGGGGTAGCGCCCGAGGACCCAATCTCGGACCTCGGTAGCGCCCATTGTGTACCCCGGGGCGATGGCGTTCTTGATCTCCTCCCTGAAGGCCTCGGAGGAACGATACTTCTCGACTCCTCGGGCCTCGGCTTCCTGAATGCGGGCCCTCACTTGTGACTTCAACTCCGAGAGCTTCCGATCGCACTCTCGGCGCTCGAGGGCTAGGTCCCTCTCCAGGTGCTTCACCTTCTCGAGGAGGGTGGTGCGCTCGTTGTCTAGGGAGACCTTCTCCCTCTCGCAGACTTCAAGCTCCCGAGACATGGCCTCGGCTCGGGCCGCCAGCTGACCCATCTGGGTCTGAGCCTGCACGAAGCACCGAAGGTCAGAGAATGAAAAAATATATATGTATAGTACAAGTAAAAAAGAGGCAGGAGGACCGAAGGGGAAGGAGGACCGAAGCTTACCCCCGCCATGTAGATGCACGCGGAGGTGATCAGTGCCGCCATCCCTTGCTTCTGGGCTTCGGTGGCATCTCAGGGAAGACTCCCCTTCATCACCAATTCTCTGGCAACCCGTCCGACGGCTAGAGTGTCGTCTTCTTTCACCGACCATTGTGGGACGAACCCCACCTCAGCCCTCGTCGACGAGACCTTCGGGCCTCGGGAGGCAGCGGCGGACGAAGGGTCTTGAGCAGGTCCGTCCCTAGGAGCAGCGAGTGCTTGGACAGCCTCGGCGGTCGGCCCCTCCACCCTGGGCCTCTTCTTCGGGGTCTCGGAAGACGGTCCCGTCTTTTCCTTCCTCTTGGACTTCGGCTGTTGGGGGGCGTCACGTGCCTTGGCTTCCTTTATCTATGCCTGCCTTGCAGCGGCGGCGGCTTTAGCCTCGGCTCTGGTAACTTGCACTGCAAGAAGAAGCAAGAAATATTAGTACGAAGGACCGACACTCGAAGGAAGCAGACGGAGGCTAGCCTAACTCACCCGGGCTAAGCCCGAACTTGAAGAGGATGGCGTCGGACTTGAGGTAGTCGGCCTCGACTGGAGAACAGCCTTCCTGCCGCCTCGCCATCGCCAACGACTCCGCGTCTGCCCCGAATAGGGCAGGGGCAGAGTTCACATCCCTAAGGTCCGGGATGTCCCAGACCGTGCCGAAGGGCACCCCCTCGGTCGACTTTACAAAGAAGTACTTTTCCTTCCATCCGTGGATGGAAGTCGGGTAACCCTTCAGGAGCCGAAGGTCCTTTCGGGGGCAAAAATAGTACCAGCCCGTAAGTCCCTTGCAGGCCTGAAGAAGAAAGCAGTTGATGAAAAGTTGAAGGGAGAGGGGCCTCTTGTGCCGAACGAAGAAGATGACGAAGCTTAACGCTTGTCGCCACCCGTTCGGCGTTAGCTGGGTCGGGCTTACCCCATAGTGCCGAAACACTTTGGTAAAGAAGGGGTGGAGGGGCAACCGAAGGCCCGCCTTGAAGGCCTCCTTGTACAGGCACAGCTCCTCGGGGTTCCGATAGCTGGCTCGGTCAGAAGGTCTGGGCAGACGGAGCTCGAAAGCATCCGAAACACCGAAGGAGGCCCTCAGCTCCTCCAGTTCTGGTTCGTCCATCGTGGAGACGATCCTGAGGGCCTCAACTTCCAGGGGCTCTTGGGTCTGGGCTCGGGCGTCGAGCACCCTCTCCCTGAACTCCTCACCGTTGGAGCCACCCTTGGACCCCGACGGTGAGGCCACGGACGATGAGTCGCGGGAGGAGGGAGAGTCGGTGGAATCCGAGGACATCCCTCGGACTTCGCCAGGACTCCTATACCTACGTCTTGGTCTTGACCTCTCGCGGGACGATGGGCTGTAGCCCGACGAGGAAGACATCACTTACTTGTTGCTAAGCTAAGGAAGAAGAGGACGAAGGCTAGAAGGGGATCCGAGGCCGAAGGTGTGCTCTCCGAAGGGAAAAAAGAAAGGTTGCCCCACAAATGGCCCCCCACATTATATAGATGGGGGAATGGCGGTACAACTTCCCGAGCATTAATGGCACCGCCACGTCAGGGTACGAAGCCTCGAGGTTTGCGCCTGAACGGACCTAGCAGACGATCTCACCTTCGGTTGGGAGCTCGGCCAAAGCCGAACGGACCTGACCGAGGGTCCCTCCTTCGGTTGGGAGCTCGGCCAAAGCCGAACGGACCTGACCGAGGGTCCCTCCTTCGGTTGGGAGCTCGGCCAAAGCCGAACGGACCTGACCGAGGGTCCCTCCTTCGGTTGGGAGCTCGGCCAAAGCCGAACGGACCTGACCGAGGGTCCCTCCCTCGGCGGGGGGCTCGGCCAAAGCCGAATGGACCTGACCGAGGGTCTCTCCTTCGGTTGGGAGCTCGACCAAAGCCGAATGGACCTGACCGAGGGTCCCACCTTCAGTTGGGAGCTCGGCCAAAGCCGAACGGACCTGACCGAGGGTCCCTCCCTCGGCAGGGGTCTCGGCCAAAGCCGAATGGACCTGACCGAGGGTCCCTCCTTCGGTTGGGAGCTCGGCCAAAGCCGAACGGACCTGACCGAGGGTCCCACCTTCGGTTGGGAACTCGGCCAAAGCCGAACGAACTTGACCGAGGGTCCCTCCTTCGGTTGGGGGCTCGACCAAAGCCGAACGGACCTGACCGAGGGTCCCTCCTTCGGTTGGGAGCTCGGCCAAAGCTGAACGGACCTGACCGAGGGTCCCACCTTCGGTCGGGAGCTCGGCCAAAGCCGAACGGACCTGGCCGAGGGTCCTACCTTCGGTTGGGAGCTCGACCAAAGCCGAACGGACCTGACCGAGGGTCCCTCCTTCGGTTGGGAGCTCGGCCAGAGCCGAATGACCTGACAGAGGGTCCCTCCCTCGGCAGGGGGCTCGGCCAAAGCTGAACGGACCTGACCGAGGGTCCCACCTTCGGTCGGGAGCTCGGCCAAAGCCGAACGGACCTGACCGAGGGTCCCTCCCTCGGCAGGGGGCTCGGCCAAAGTCGAATGGACCTGACCGAGGGTCCCACCTTCGGTTGGGAGCTCGGCCAAAGCCGAACGGACCTGACCGAGGGTCCCACCTTCGGTTGGGAACTCGGCCAAAGCCGAACGAACTTGACCGAGGGTCCCTCCTTCGGTTGGGGGCTCGACCAAAGCCGAACGGACCTGACCGAGGGTCCCTCCTTCGGTTGGGAGCTCGGCCAAAGCTGAACGGACCTGACCGAGGGTCCCACCTTCGGTCGGGAGCTCGGCCAAAGCCGAACAGACCTGGCCGAGGGTCCTACCTTCAGTTGGGAGCTCGACCAAAGCCGAACGGACCTGACCGAGGGTCCCTCCTTCGGTTGGGAGCTCGGCCAGAGCCGAATGACCTGACAGAGGGTCCCTCCCTCGGCAGGGGGCTCGGCCAAAGCCGAACGGACCTGACCGAGGGTCCCACCTTTGGTCGGGAGCTCGGCCAAAGCCGAACGGACCTGACCGAGGGTCCCACCTTCGGTCGGGAGCTCGGCCAAAGCCGAACGGACCTGACGAGGGTCCCACCTTCGATTGGGAGCTCGGCCAAAGCCGAACGGACCTGACCGAGGGTCCCTCCTTCGGTTGGGAGCTCGGCCAAAGCCGAACGGACCTGACCGAGGGTCCCACCTTCGGTTGGGAGCTCGGCCAAAGCCGAACGGACCTAACCGATGGTCCCTCCTTTGGTTGGGAGCTCGGCCAAAGCCGAACGGACCTGACCGAGGGTCCCACCTTCGGTTGGGAGCTCGGCCAAAGCCGAATGGACCTGACCGAAGGTCCCACTTTCGACAGGGGGCTCAGTAAAGCCGATCCGAAGCGGCCAAAGGTTTTTCTCTCGATCGACCCCAAGCCTTGGTCACTGGTAATGCCAAGGCCGAAGGAACAAGTCAACCTAAGAAGATGGTTACTCCCACAGGAAGAAGCTCCTAGTGGAAGTAAGGGGGCTCCTGATATAGCCAAAATAACCTCTCAGTGGGGCCAAGGACACGTGTTGCTTCTGAGACACGTGTCCTCCGCCAGACGAAGGCTCCAAGAAACCACTCACACTCGAGCACGCTCAATCACCGAGGCACGCCCGCAGAATCACGCGGGATCACGTCGTCTGCTTGAGGGGAATATTCCCCCCAGAAGGGTGAACGTATTCGAGTAGGACTCTAAGAGGGAAGAAGGGGAAAAGACCCTAAGGCCGGAGAGCTATATAAGAAGGCACGGAAGAAAGGGGAAGGTAAGCTCTGATACCCTCACCATTACTCCTTTATTGAACTGTGCGGCCAACCCTGACTTGAGCATCGGAGGACTAACCCCGGACTAAGTTCCGGGTCTCCGTCGTCTGTGTTTGTGTAGGTTGGACTAGCGGGGTTTTTTGGCAGCAACAGATGGTTTGGTGTTTAGATGATCCCTACCTTATTGACCGCAACTTTTGTAGATATTGATGGTATTTGTGAATCTGTTTATGGGTCTCTACTTTATGGTAACAATATTATCTTTGGTGCCATTATTCCTACTTCTGCAGCTATAGGATTACACTTTTACCCAATATGGGAAGCGGCATCCATTGATGAATGGTTATATAATGGTGGTTCTTATGAATTCATTGTTCTACACTTGTTACTTGGTGTGGCTTGTTACATGGGTCATGAGTGTGAACTAAGGGCCCGTTTGATAACGTTTCTGCCGTTTCTGTTTCAAGAAATGGCAGAAACATAAATTTCCGTTTCAAGAAATAGCAGAAACATAAATTTCCGTTTCTAGAAACAGAAACGGAATTGAAGGTGTTTGATAAATCATGTTTTTAGAAGTCGATAGTAACCAATGAAAGAATGGCCACAAGTCGTTTCTAGAAATAGCGAAACAAGTTCAACTTGTTTCGCCAGAGTCGTTTCTTGAACCATAAATAAGTAAAAATTTCTATTTCTATTTCTATTTCTGAAAATAAGTGAAACGGAACAGTTTTATCAAACGCTTTTTACTCCGTTTCTGCTGTTTCTGAAAACAGAAACGCGTTTCTTGAAACGTTATCAAACGGGCCGTAAGTTTCCGTCTAAGTTCAATTTTCAGGGAGTCAAACATTGTTGCTGACTCCTTAGACAAGAAGATCTTGACTACGTCCTTATAATAATTTGGCCGTTATCCACTCTGTGATTGTTTGAGTCATGTATTCTTTTCAACTGCGTGCCCCATGTGAACTTCTCAATAAATTAACTTTTACCCCAAAAAACGATTATGGATATTCAAACCCTCAAATAAGTATAAAATTCTTAAGTATATATAGTTCTTTTTTTTTTTTTGGGATAATATCCAAACCTTAATTAAATAAGCAAGGAATTACATATAGATGATGGGATTCTTCAAAGACATCAATAAGATAAAAAAATTAAATAAGAATTGGGGGAGGAGAGGAATCCCAAATAACAAAAGGGTGATAATCACATGCATAAGGAGGTTAATCAACAATATAATTACTTTCCCAATAAATGTCGAAAATTCACTAACTAGAAGTCACAAAGAAGATTAAAAACAATTGGATATTATATGAGAAATCCACCATAAGACGATAAAAAAGTACTCGATTGAGAAGATTGATCACCATCTAATTGTCGCTTTCCACTATATAGTTTTCATACAAATAATTGAATATATCCTTCAGCATATAACTAATCAAACATCAACCCTTAATTTTTTATTAATAATATGACATAGTCCTGTTAAGTTATAACTACATGTATTAACTTGGATTAAAATTTCTACCAATAAAAAAAATCGGTGATGAATCAGTTCCTAGGGGTTAGGAAGATGGTTTAAGATATTAGAATCGGTCTCGGCCGATACCAATCCGATCCAGAGTCAAGATTGGAGAAGATACTTCCAGGGTCTCAAGATCAGACATATAGAAGTATGCCGCTGGGCATGTGGTTGAAAGGGAACTTTTCTGTCAGCGAAGAACGAAGCCAATCTGCGAAAACCCTAACCTAAAAATTCTTCTCTTCTGTAGGAAAGAGTAATCTCAGAATCAAAATCGGCAGATTTTCTCCCTTGAGCGAGCAAGATGGTGTTAGCAGAGCTAGGAGGGAGCATCTCCCGTGCTCTCCAGCAGATGAGCAATGCCACCATAATCGATGAGAAGGTACTCAACGAATGCCTCAATGAGATCACCCGAGCGCTTCTACAGTCCGATGTGCAATTCAAACTAGTCCGAGACATGCAGACTAATATTAAGAAGATCGTAAACCTTGATGATTTGGCTGCCGGACACAATAAGCGCAAGATCATTCAACAAGTAAGTTTTGATTTGTTTATCAATTCAACTTGTTGCTGTCTGAGTATTAATTCTCTCTACTGTATTTGTATTTGGATATCTGAGCTTACGAATGTGTTTGTGCAATTGGTAGATAAGACTTAATTCCCATTATTTAATCAAACGGAGATTTAGAGAATCTGTTTCATTTTCATAGTTGTATGATTCGAAAACTTAGAACGGAAAAAATTACGCCAATTAAATTATAAATTCTTACGCGGAGGAACATACAAAAAGTTTTTGTCCTGGGTGCGGAGTTAGTCAGTTAATTAGGGCCTTCTTATCTTTCAAATGTGTTCAATTGGTGGATAACACTTAATTTCCTTTATTTAATCAAACGGAGATTTAGAGAATCTATTTCATTTTCATAGTTGTAGTATGATTCGAAAACTTAGAACAGAAGAAATTATGCCAATTAAATTGAAAATTCTTACGCGGAGGAACATACAAAATGTTCTTGTCCGGGGTGCAGAGTTAGTCAGTTGATCAGAGCCTTTCTGTCTCTCAAATGACTGAGTGTTGGAATAATTTTCCTTCACAACCCTCAGAAGCAACCTGTGTTTCTAAAGGACATCAAGGGAGCTTGCTCCTCCCCCTTGCATTTCTAAAGGACTTTAACTGCCGAATCAGTTCTTACATAGTAACTGGATGTTCCTCCTCGATTACCTGTTTGGTAATTTCGAAGTCCAAAAGCTATAATTTGTTTCTCCCCGAGGACTGCAAATCCGTATGTAATGGTGATACCAAATATGAGCCCATTTATCAAAAAAAGCTCCAGTATCACTCTTACTTTGTGAATGGTAGTAGGTTGAATCTGATTGGGTCCCATTCGTTTTCCTCACAAATTAATTATAACTTCTGTCCATGTACTATACAATTGCGGACAAGTTCCTCTTAAGCCTTTAAGGACTTATTTTTTTGGTTGAATTGCCTTAAGGACATTCATTTATCTCAATACCTTAAGGACGTCCAAAAAGCTACGGACAAAGAACAGAAGACCTTTATCTTCATCCTTGCCAAAAATTTAAGAGTAGACAGATCCTCTAGTTGATTTGCTAACCTGAAAGTGCTTCATGTAACAGTACTTTCTGCCCGCACATTGGTGAGCTGCAATCATATTGTATGTGGAACTTCATCCATATCAACCCTTAGGAAGCAAAAGAAAACCAAAAACATAGAATTAAAGCTTACCCTTTTGTCAAGAAGACTTTAACCTAAAATGAAGTTAACAAACCGTAAGGACGAAACATCTGGTAATTTTTTTGTTTTTTTGGATGAATGGATAATCTATAAAATAGGGAAAGAGGGGGGAGGGATATACAAACCAGAGGAGCTGAATGATACAGCCCTACAGGGCGGGGGAAGGGGAGCATAAAATAGAAATAGGGAGACCCCATGAAATAACAATAAGCTTGTTTCTTGGGGAATCCAAAACAGTCCTACTGGGGAGAGAGGCCAGCTTGGAGGAGACATCAAAGTAGATGGCCCTCCAAATCTTATTGAACGATCTAGAGTTGGATGTCCATTTATGAAGGTTACGTTCCAACCAAACATGGGAGATAGAAGCCCCGAACGTCAGCTTGCCGGCAGCATCACAAATAGAATTACCAGAGAAGGTCATATCAATCCCATTCCATTCTCTCTGCAGAGGAAGGGGAAGTCTCAGAGCAAGCCAACATTTGGAGAGGACGTGCTTCCAAATACAAGAGGTGAAAGGGCAATCAAAGAAAAGATGGTTGACATCTTTCGTACCATTCCAACAAAGGCAGCAAGCCGGGGAAACCAAAATATGGTGATATATGAGGAAGGATTGGGTGGGGAGGCAATTGTAGAGAATTCTCCAGATAGTAAGGCTGTGATGGGGGACGTGGCCACAGAATCAGGCAACCTTGTGCGAGGGGACAGTGGGGTTGTGATGTAGATAGGGCTGTCAAAAGGAGGACTCCAACTGAGCAAACCATGATTCAGCCAAGTCCGAAGTCTGGACCTGGTTTCGTCCCGTCGATCCAGCCTGGTTGGCCCCAATTTTGCACCTATGCTGGTCCACTCCTACAACCATTGAACCAGCATAGCAGCCCCTTGAATAGTTCATATTTTACTTCCCTAAGTGGTCTTCTAGAAAAGCCCAAGCAGCCATCAATCAACCTGTCCAGTAATTTCCATAACAGCTACTGTTCATGTGAACAGTAACACGTGAATAGTATTTTCTGAGCAAGTTTTGGTCTTCAAAAGGATCTTCTAGAAGCTATACAACTGTCCCTTATTCAGCTGCAAGAGAAGATCTCCATCAGCCATTGATTTGGTCCAGTTAGCATAATTTTTAGTTTCTATTTTTGTGTCCAAGTTAGTTTCCTTTTTTGTTAAGCAATTAGTTTCCTTTTATGTTCGATTGTTAGTTTCTAATTTTGTCAAGCTTGATTAGCAAGTTAGACACAAATTAAAAATTCTTATTTCAGTCTATTAGTTTTCTTTTTTGTTATTTCTTTGTGTCCGAGCTATATAAGGTTATTTAAAGCCCATCAATTATAATGAGAAGACAGATTTGAGTTAAACAAAAAAAGATGGCTTATGTTGTTGTACTGTGGGATGCAGTTGGGTGAGATGCCTAAATCTGAGGGTGAGATGCCCATTCCCTAATTCTTCTTCCCCCCTCTCAACCCTCCATTGAATTCTCTTTTTGTTTTCTTATTTTCCTTTTATTTGTTTGCTGTGAGAGAGTGTTTGAGAGCTAGAACCAAGCCTATTAGAGGACATTTTCTCTATTCAGCCAGAATTTCAGATCCTGCCTGGGATTAGGATCACTTGTGATTCTAGTTCTACATTAGGTTGGGGGACTGGGAGTGGTTCCAAGTCGAGGAGGAGAAGCGGCCCGAGGGGGAAGGGGACCAGATAATTCTATCAACTCCAGAAGAGGGGGGAGGAATGGAGTTGATGGAATGATTGATACTGGAAAGAGAGGGAATAATAGGGATGGACCAAGAGCCATTGGAGATGATCGAGGATACTAGCGCATCTCTGGGGATACCAGAAGAGTAGACCTCTTTATGACTTGTAATGAGGGAAAGCACGCTAGCTGGATGCTAGTTATCCAGCCAGAAGGAGGTATTAGCCCCATTATCGTTGGTGGATTTGATGGCAGTTAAGGCAAGAGGCCTAGCAAGGAGGATCTTACACCACACTCAAAAGGAGTTGGGATTGACGCGACAAGTCCAAAGGGAGTCATTGCGAAGGGGGCAAGAGGAGACCCGAGACAACCAGATTCCAGGGAGTTTGGAGACCACTTTCCAGGACAGCTTGAGGATGGCCATCGAAGTGACATCCTTGATACACATATGCCGTGGCCTCCTCTTTTGGGAAGGCAAGTGGAGGACCAGCAAATGGGGTGGAGAAATTTGGAAGAATCGAAACCCTTCCGCAAGGAGCATAAGAGGGATTCGATGGATTTGGGGAGCTAGAAGACTCCAGACTAGTAAACGTAGGATGATTGAAGAACTGATCGGATGAGAACCAGATGACCTGCGTAAGACAACAATTTTCCCTTCTAAAGCAGGAGCCTCTTGTGAATTTGGGAAAGCATAGGGGCACAATGGTGAGCAGTAAGCCTGGAGGAGAAGAGGGGGAGGCCAAGGTATTTCACAGGAAGAGAGCCGATGGAAAAGCCAGTGAGCTCAAGGAGATGGGCTTTAGAAGAATCTGAGTGCTCTCAAGGAAGAGGCGGGATTTGAGCAGATTGATATAGAGGCCCGAGAGAGATTCGAAGAGATGAAGGGAAGCCATGATGGAAGAGGTGGAGCTCTCATAAGCTTTAGAGAAGATTATAAGATCATCAGCAAAAGCTACATAGGTAAGTTGGAAGCTTTGCATTTGGGGATGGGGGAGATGAGCAGATTATCCGTCTAGGATTGAAGGAATGCGGAGAGGACCTCAAGGGAAAGATAGAACAAGAAGGGGGAGAGGGGACAACCCTTGCGAATGCCAATAGAGAGTAGAAGAAACCAACTAGGGAACCATTCACGAGGACTGAGAATTTGGGGGAGGAGATGCAGGCATGGATCCAGTGAACAAAGCATGGGGAGAAAGGACATGGAAAAGAGGACTCTAGAGATGAAGTCCCATCTGATGGAGTCAAAAGCCTTGTGGATGTCAATCTTAAGGAGGGCGGCAGGGGAGTGGGATTTTCTGTCAAACCCCCGAACAATCTCATGGTAGAGAATGATGTTGTCAGGATGCTACGACTTGCTATGAAGGCTGATTGATTCGCACTGAAAATGGAATCAATGACTCTTTGAATGCGGTTGGTAAGGACTTTGGCAATGAACTTGTACAAGAGGTTGCACAGAGAGATGGGACGGAAGTCGGCTAGACTGGAGGCACCTTCTTTCTTAGGAATGAGGTAAAAGAAGGTGTGATTGAATGGCTGACTTGGGAAGGATTGAAGAAAGAACTCTTGATGGCTTTGGTGAGATTATCACCAATGATGTCCCAACACCCCCATACTGAACCCATCAGGACCAGGGGTTTTGCTAAATTTGTGGGAGTGGATGGCCTCTTGGATTTCCAGATCGGAGGGGATGGATTGAAGGGAAGGGATGAGATGGTTGTGGATGAATTTGTTAAGGAGGAGAGGGGAAGGAGGGGAAGAGGGGGGGGGGAGGCAGGGGGCAGAAGATGCCTTTGAAGTAGGACTCACATTCCAATTTGATGGCAGCAGGGGAGCTCAAGGCGGAACCATTGCTATCAATGAAGAGGGGAATGGAGTGGAGGTTGGAATTTATGGAAGTAGGAGGAGTTCGAGTCCCCTAGGTTAAGCCAGTTAATGTGGGACTTTTGTTTGAGGAAACTTTCTTCCTATGATAGAAGGGAAGCCAGCTCCTAGGCAGACTCTTTCTTTTCAAGGGCGAGAGAAGAGCTGAGAGGATCAGATTGCAGACGGATTTGAATAGATGTAAGGCTTGATCTACAATTGGAGACCCTGGTGGAAATGATGCCAAAGGTAGAGGCATTCCATTTCTTGAGAGCAAGCTTAACATTTTTGAGTTTTGAGGGTGAAGGAACGGAGAGGGGGAAGGCCAGGGGGGACTCGGTTACCCCCAGGCAGATTGGACAACGGAGAGGAAGCCCGGGTGGGAGGTCCACATATCGAAGAATTTGAATGGCTTGGGGCCGAAGGAGATAAGGGGTTGGATGAATAGGGAAATGGGACAGTGGTCCGAAACATCTGGTATTTGATTTGCTGCACGGAGATACTTCATAAACCTAAGAGTTCTTATGGTCCTCACTTCTAATAGCAAACTAAAAATTGTTAATAAACCATGAGGAATCAGGATTTATGGGTTTACTAACTTATTCTATTTTCATATGGACCAAGGGGAGCCAACACTTACAATTAATAGAAGCCTTGAAACTGTGCAAGGAATTAGGATTCAAGAATATCCAACCTTGGCATCTTGATAGGGTGGTGAAATCTGAGTGGGGGGGGGAGGGAAACTACATGAATACAGAAAAAGAACAAAAAGACAAAAAATGTAGTAGCAGAATTTGGGAATTAAAGAAGAAGAATTGGAGAGAGAGAGAGAGAAGCCCGATAGAGAGGGGGGGGAGAAGAAAATTTATATCTTTTTTGTTCTTACTCTATCATTCAGCCATCCTCCAAGGGGATGCAATAGCCTATTTAAAGAAAAATAGAAGAACACATGTCAGTGAAAGAACGATTAGAAAGTTGAGCCTAGCCAGGGGGTTGACTTACTTGCTTATAAAAAGAGAGTGCGATGCCCAGAAAGCTGCTAAGAAACAATTGGGAGAAAACTCACACAATACCCAATACTCAAGGATGGAAGTGGTGAAATCAGTGGGGGTTACAACGGTTTTTTTTTTTTTTTTGGGCGGGGGAGGGGATGTCTACATACATGTGGTGGGGGTGGTTATAACTGCACACCACACTACCACTAAAATGAAAACTAAATACATGCAATAAAAAAAAGATACTGCTCCTTTAAAATAAACTGATATAAAACTAAAAAAAAGATACTGCTCCTTTAAAATAAACTGATATAAAACTTACTGCACTGCAATAACTGAAATAAAAAATAAAATGCAGGGCTGGTAGGGCTTGGGCCTGGGCCTTAGATGGTATCTTTTGGAGTATCTAATTGGGCATTGGGCTAGGGCTAGTTAGAGCAGCTCCCATATGTCCTGCATCACATCTTCTATATAAACCACCTTGTTGGTTCCTGATATCATATTTAGAGCTGCTATCTTGAGAGATGCCCCAAAAAAAATCTTACAGGTCCCACTGGCCTACTTTGAGAACCAAGTTGTGATATTGACGGTAGAGACCAATTATTGTTTTGTAAGATATATTTTGCATGGACATTTGAGAACTAGTGTTTGGAACTCCACTAACATGTAATGGTGGTCTACAATCAGCTAGGTTGTGAATCCAGTGAGCTCATGGGCGGAGTAAACCGGATCTACAAGCACCCTTGAGCGAGCTGTAGTTTTTCAGCTTGTTCTGGCGCACTACTGTTGCTTAATTTTGACAAAAAATCTTTTGTCTTGTAAATAAAATTTATTTATAAAAACAATATTTAGAGAGAGGGGGCTTCAAGTTCTTAAGAAGAGCCATATGAGGTAGCTCACATATGGTTTGGGAACCGAGCCTCAACACAAGGGCTTAGGTCAACACATATATAATAGCCTGTCATCAGTTGGTAGCGGGCAAGATGGTGATGAATTGCGATTGGTTTAAACCTTTGGCCGGCGACTTCTTGCAACCTGCCCAGAATGCCCAAGCTATTGAATGGTAGGGACATTGAAAAATATCCCCATACCCCTTGCACGTGTATCACTGAGTCGTAGCCTTTGGCATCACAGAAGGCCTGTCGAAACCCTGACCTCTAGGTGGAGAGTAAGGACGGGTTTTGGCCTTAAAGATGCCATAGATGATAGATGCACCACTAACCTGTGGCATGCTGAAGGACTTTTCTGGTGGAGGTTGCTTGCTGGTATTGTCACCTTTAGAGAAGGTATCTGGAAAGATCCTTTGATAGTTAGGCCACTTTAGACTGTCCTTTATCTGATATGCTACCTATACAACGTCCACCATTGTAGGCATGGTTCTAAATCTCAGGTTTCGATCTTTCGACCGAAATTTAGGTTGAAACTTCGAAACCTGGTTGAAACCAGGTATTTTTTTCTGGGCTATTTGCTAGAAATTTGGGTCAAAATTTCCGAAAATTTCCGAAATTAGGGTTGAAACCATAGAACTTACAAAATTCCGGTCCGAAATTTAAAACTATGATCGTAGGCAGTCTGCTAGAAGCCAATGCAACATTAGTTTGAGGGTGCAAGTTGTTCCGAAAATGTGCCACTAAGTCCTCTTCATCCCACTCAAAATCAGATTGAGTGGCTAAGCAATAAAATTTGGCCACATATTCATCAACGGCCATACTATCCTGTCTCAGCTGTGCAAACTTAAGGTGCATTTGTTGCTTGTAGTCAGCTGGTAGAAATCCCCGGTCATGGCTTCTCGCATCTTAGCCCAAATGAAATCACCGGTTATCAACCTGATGCCTTGGGTCTGATTTTTTCTTGATACTTGATCCAGCAGACTCGTACTATACGTCTATACCTTTCAGCTTGCCTCTAGGAAATGAAAAGCTTTCAGGTTTCAGTCAATCTGCACCATTAGAATAACACCTCCAAGCTATGGGTCCAGTTGAGGCACTGTTGGGGGTTATCCCATAAAATCGAGGACGTCCAGCTTTGCCCCTCCTTTCAGCTCATTGAAGAGGATCATCATGTCAAGCAGCTCCATATGGTGGTGGTGTAAAATGTGGGGCGGCATGGTGCAAAATGAGGCTGAGCTTGTGGGACAGAATCGGAAGAATCCCTAGATTGCATGGGACCTTTTCCTTTAACTGACAGTGCCAATCTGTCAATGGAAGTCTGTAGAGATGTTCTGGAGAGAAAAAACTTTAGAGTTGAGTTTTCATCACTAGACCTCAGAGAGAGGTTGGAATTCTCTAAGGTAGTAACCCATTCTGTAAGATGGGCAATGGCTGCATCTTTTCTTCCTTATAAGAATTAAATCGCTCAATAACCTAACTATTGGCCACCATGGCTAGGGTATGTTGGGGAACTTTCGGCTTTTATACAAATGATGCAATTTAAGGTTTCAAAAAACTTGGTTCAGATCGCTTATGGGCTCAGCCAAGCTCTAAATGGGTCAACAACAAAAGCAGTTATGTGAATATCTCTATGTTAATTCATCCAAAAAAAAATATCTCTATGTTTATAAGGGGAGTGGCAATTCTTTTATTAACCAGAAATTGAAAGGGACACTTGATAGCTAAATGGAAAAAGGATACAAAAGGGATTTGTATTTTATTCATCAGGGGTAAATTTGGGATGAAATATAAAATAAGGACTAGATAGAATAAAGAAAAAGGGTAGAAGGGGAACAAAATTGTTATGGTGACATTTAAAAGAACTTTTTTTTTTTTTTTTGGATGAATGAAAAATTCACTGCCAAAGGAAAGGAGAAGGGTGGGGGATGGGGGAGAAAAACAAAGTGCAAATGCCTGAACAAAACTAGCGATGGGAGGAGTAGTTTGAGAGGGAGATCTCTCTTGTTTGGGCAGCAATCTATCTTCAACTTCAGAACTAGGATCCCAATATGTTAGAAGTTATTAAATAAGGGGGAAAGGGAAATCGTGATTAGCACTAGTCTCGATTTCCCCTCTGCTGTCTGTATTTTATTTCTTATGAATGCATTTCATTTTATGCACTTAGTAGGGTTACATCACTGTTATATATATATTGAATGCAGTGGGAGTCTCAACGTAACGTTGTGACTCCCAAGAGTTACAACAACACGTCTCACCTCTCGTCTCTCTCTTGTTTCTTCTTCTTTTATTATTCTTTGCACAATCCAATGCTCTGTAAAACTTACACAATCATGGCTCAAAACAGCACTTAAAAAAATTAGAAAGAACCTCTGCAATCAGACCAGGCGGTAACCTTAGGTTCGGGTATGGTCTAAGGCTTATAATTCACAGTGGGGGAGATGGCTTGGGCCAGGAATCAAGAGATTGAGTCACCTAGGGTAGAGGGGTTCATGAGTCACGTCCTGTTTAGGAAGAAAGTAAGAAGGGGGTTGAAGTTTGATACTCAACCCTAGGGGGACTGTAATTCTACTGGAAACAGAGTATGGGAAAGATGATTAATGAATTAAGAAAAGGAAATAGAAAGAAGAGGAAGAATAAGGAGAAAAACCAACCCGAAGAGAAGAATGATCAAAGAAGAAAAGATAGCCTGCTGGACTGTGACTCCAATGCTCAATGATGGTAATAGAAGGAAGGGACAAAGAAAATAGAAAGCTGTTAGAAAGGAAGAAGGTATAGTTAATGGGTGAGAGAAAACATGGAGAAAGGTCGATAGCTTGGGGGGGGGGGTGGCAGATCCACAGCAACAGCTCCAAGTTATGCAACTACAAATGACAAATGCATTCCAATATTTTCTATCCGACTAGTTGGATTACATGTATATAAATAAAAAAGAAACCAACTGAAATAAAGTAAGCTAATCTACTTTGGAAACAAAGAAACCGAACAATTAGGAAACTATCAACTCCTTTGTAGCTATCTCCTACCAAAATAAAACCAAATAAAATATGAAGTTTACATTGCCTATGCAACATAGAAATATATCTCTACCAGCCCCCTTTGGACCAAAAGCCAGTTTTGGTACCGGTTCATCTCAGTTTGGGTTTCCGGACCATGTTGTGCCGGTCCAGCCATGCCAACAAAATGCATCAGAAATTTTTTGGCTTTCTTTTGCATTGATCACTTGCCTTTTTCTTTTGCATTTCTTTCACTGCATACTCAGATTCCATTTTCTGTTTGCTTTCTTTTTTCCCTTCAGTTATCCCTTTGTTAAGTTAACATCAATTAAATTTTATACTTAATTGATGTGTTATTTGTTTTCAGGCCATATTCAATGAGCTATGCAAAATGTTGGACCCAGGGAAGCCTTCTTTTACTCCAAAAAAGGGGAAAACAAGTGTTATCATGTTTGTTGGTTTACAGGGTACGTTATGTTGCAAAATAAATATCACTATCAATAGGACAAACTAATTTTATTCAAATTATGACAATGCATCAAAAAAATCTTCTTTTGTAAACCATATATCTAGAGAGACACCGATCAAAATTCATCTCTTTTTGCCTCGTCAAATTTGAGCAACGCAACTCAAACATCTGATGTAGTTACAAGCACATGGTTGGACCAGCCTGACCTAGCCTGGAAACCTAGTCTGAGAAGAACCGGGTTCAAACCTGGGTTTTGGTCTAACAGGGATAGTTGGGGGCTTATTTAGTTATTTGGGGTATATTTGTAATTTGAAGTTTATTTATTTTTTATCGGAGTTAGCCAATGATACGAGTAAGAATCCTAGTTTTCAAGCTTTTGGTTTCAGGATATAATTAGAAATTATTTTGCTTAAGTCTATATATGTGATGTAAGCTACCAAATCTTGGATTTTGGATTGAATAGATAGAGTTTTTGATTCACTGCAGTGCTCACGTGGGACTGATAGCAGACCATTGGAGGTCCTCTTTTACTTCTGGTCAATCCTCCTCCTTAATCCTTCTGTTGTTCTTTCTTTGTTCTTTATTATCTTCTTCCTCTCCCTTTAACCACCTGGTATTCTGGTTCGTATTCCCCGCAGGGAGAAGTCTGTTGGAACTCCTTCAATGTAAACTCTGATTGACCTGAAACTTTGCCAGAAGGTTCTTCACTTGGGGGCGATTCAAGCTCTAGAGACTTATACCATGCCCCTCTTTGCTTCGAGTTCCATCAACAGTTTCAGACCTGTTTCTGAAACTTCTGCCAGACCTAGTTTCAGTCATTAAACAATATCAGAATATCAGATTGCTTGTTCTTTTGGGTGCTTGTTGATTCGAATCAAGAGCCCTAAGGATTAGCGACCCCATTCCAAATTTCACGCTGTTTGGAGTTCTGACTGGTGAGGTAACCCACCAGGAATCCAATAGACCCACTGTTGGCTTGTGTGTTTGTCGAGAAGTAGATGATGACCTACTTCCAATATTTTTATTCATAAGGTCTCATTCTTGTTAAATTGCTCCAAAGCGCTATTCCTGTAGGAGCTGTTTATTTTTTCTTCAGTTCTTCTGAAATTCCAGATTGGTCCTTACCTCTAAATTTATTTACCTATATGTCCTTGATTCTACTTCTTGCTCAAAAGGGTCCTGGATTGCCTTGAAAATTACAAAATTGCCCCTGTTCATTGTAATTGAACATTTTATTACTTTGGTGGGCCCAGCGACCTACATATGGGTTTTGGAACTCTAGGTTGCATTAACATAACCACATGGATCCTTGCTCTCCAATCAGCCATATTTGAAGTCATATATGATATGAGGCCTAAGCTATGGATGTCTTTGCTCACCACTTCTCCTATGGTTATGTTAGGCTTGCCTTTGGCTCTTTAATTCCTTCAATTTGAATCATATCACTCCTTCGTACTAGAGCATCTCAAGGCCTCTGTTGAACATTGATATGCCACCTCAAACGACTCTCTTGTAGCTTATCATGAATCAGAGCTACTCCCAACTTGGATTTAATATGGTCGTTTTTACTTTATCCTTCCTAGTTTTGTCACACATCCATCTCAACATTCTCACCTCCGTTACACTTCTTTTATCTATGTGACATTTCTTAACTGCCCAACATTTCACACCATACATTATTGCCGGTTTTATGACAGTCCTCCAAAATTTTCCTTTAAGCTTTAAAGGAATATCTTGATCACACAACACTCTAGACTCACCTCTCCACTTCATCCATCCTATTTATTTCTTTGGACAACATCTTCCTCTATATCATCTTCTTTATTTACGATTGAACCCAAATATCTAAAATAATCACTTTAAGGAATCTCTTTCTCATCAATATTCACCACCTCATTAACCATCCTAGTGTGGCTAAATTTACACACTGTAGTTTCCGTCTTTGTTATACTTATTGTAAGGCCTTCTAATCCAAAGTTGATCTCCATAACTCCTACTTGGTGTCAATCCCTGCTTTTATCTCATCCACCAAAACAATATCATCAATAAAAAGCATACACCAAGGAACCTCATCTTGTATGCCTCTGGTTAGATCATTCATGATAAACGCAAACAAGTAATGTCTTAAAGCTGATCCTTGATATAACTCAATTGTAATTGGGAATTAACTACCTTGACCCCCCACAGTTTTTACACTAGTCAACACACCATCATACATATCTTTAATTATGTCCACATATTTACATGACACCCTTCCCTTCTCTAGTATATGCCATTTTAACTCTTGGGATTCTATCGTAGGATTTTTCTAGGTCAATGAAGACCATATAGAGATACTTCTTGCCATCTTTCCATGAGTCTCCTAATTATGAAAATTGCTTCCATCGTGGATCTTCTTGGCATGAAACCAAATTCGTTTTCTGAACTAGTAATTTCCTTTCTCAGATGGGTTTCAATAACCATCTCCAATGGCTTCATTGTATGACTCATTAGTTTTATGTCTCTATAGTTATTATAACTCTGAATGTCACATTTATTTTTGTAAATCGGGACCACAATGCTTTTCCTCCATTCATTTGGAATTTTTTTTGTGCTCATAATCTTGTTACACAACTTGGTTAGCTAAGATAAACCACATATTTTTAAGCTCTTCCACACCTCTATTGGGAGTTGGGACTCCATTTGGGCATGATATCTTGCCTACTTTTATCTTTCTTAAAGCTTCTTTAACTTCAGACACCCAAGCTTTTCGTATATATCTACGTCATGTGGTGTCTTGATGAGTAATGCAGTCTTCCGGGGCTCTATTACTTGAAAAGTCTTCATTAAGTAGGCTGTAGAAATACTCTTTCCATCTCACCTTAATGTCCTCATCCCTTATTGGTACTTTACCATCATCATACATCTAATATGATCGAAATCTCTAACCTTCCTTTTTCTTATTTTAGCTATCACATAGATATCTTTTTCCTCTTCCTTTGTGTTCAGATTATTGTGAATATTTTCATATTTCTTCTCCCTGCTTTGCCCACGTTCTTCTAAGCTTTGTTTCTAGCAAGTTTATACCTTTTTTGATCCTCTATCTCTTTAGTCCTTCACTCCTTTGCCATGTTGTAAAACAAGCTTTCTTAGTCTTGAGGGCTACTTAAACCTCACCATCCCATCACCAAGTTTCCCTTGGGGCATGACATATACTTTTTGATTCCCCTAGCACTTCTTTAGCAACCTTTTTCATACAAGTCGTCATCTTGTTCCACATCGTGTTAGTGTCTCCATCGGTCCACTTTTCCTTGTTTGATCACTTTATCAGTAAATGAATTCAAGAAATCTCCTTTTAATCTCCACCACCTTTACTTTAGCGCAAATAGGCTCCCCTGTAATGAGGCACCATCCAAGACCACCAATCTATATTGATTGGTAGGCTCTCCCCAGGTATAACTTTACAGTCCTTACAAAACAATCCGTTAGACTTTCTTTTTAGGAAGAAATTTATTTGGCTTATATGGTGCCCACTTTTGTAGGTAACTAAATGCTCCTCTCTTTTCAAATATAGTGTTCACAATGGATAAATGATAAGCTAGTGCAAAGTCTAAACTAAGATCCCCTTCTCATTCCACTCCAAATCCAAAGCCTCCATGTATGCCTTTGCCTCTACAATCTCTCCCAGCATGTCCAGTCAGATTACCCCCTATAATAATCTTTTCTCCTTGACTAAAGCCTTGCATTAATCCATCCATTTGTTCCCAAAATTGATCTTACTACTTTCATCCAATCCTACTTGGGGTGCGTAACCGCTAATTATATTGATAACCTCTTTCTTCACCACAAGTTTGATTGATATGATCCTATCTCCAAGTCATTTAACATCAATAACATCATTCTTTAGATCTTTGTCCACTACCATGCCAACTCTACCTCTTTTACTTTGGTCTCGCGTGTACCAAAAGTTTAAAGTCGTCCAACACCTTAGATTTTTTACCCTTCCATCTAGTGTCTTGAATATATGCAATATTAATCATTCTTCTCGTCAAAACACCTATCAACACTAGACTCTTACCTGTTAAGGAACCAATGTTCCAAGATAAATATGTATGAAATTGAAAAAAACTCATCTTTCGATATATAGGAGAATGCTTTCTGTTAAATCACTGTAAGTGAGGCTCTTTTATCTAATTTGGTAGGGAGACATTAATGCCTCTCCTATTTCTATTGGAGGTGATGCTGATGGTGATGGTGATGATGTTGATGTAACTTTTAATCTCATTAACCCCAATCATCAAACTGAATGATTTTCAGTGTTCTGATATTTCAACAGTATAATGTTTAGAGGCAACCCATATAGCTTGTTGGAAATGGAAAACTAATTGGACTATGTCAATAGGAAAGTCCATTATATGAATATTTCTTTGATCTATAGGTTTAATGGCATTTAATGTCACCTTAATAGTGGCTTATATTGAAGGGTATTTGAGATATCACGTCTGGAGTTTGGCTAGAGGGGCAGAAAAATTATGTTGCAGTCATTGTGTTTGAAATTAATCGTGGTCACTTGGATTTATTTATATTCACAACTTCTCGTGGATTTCTTTTACCCTCTGTTTTATGCAAATTCCTTCTTAAAAAAATTCTTGCTTAAACCATAGTGTAAATCATGGGCTTTATGGTAGACTAAGATTGTGCTTTTCTGTCAAATATGTTACCGCTACAGACTACAGGGGCATTATATATAATTGAAGTCATTTATAACTTGATATGTTTTTTTCATCAGCCAATGGATGCTTGAAAGTAGCCTGTATTTTTCTATGCGCAGTCATGGCTATATAACTTTTCCCTCTTTTTCCATTCCTGATGACAGCATTTTATTTTCTCTTGAATATCCAGGTTCTGGGAAGACCACAACTTGTACAAAGTATGCATATTATCATCAAAAAAAGGGCTGGAAACCTGCTCTAGTTTGTGCAGATACATTCAGGGCTGGTGCTTTTGACCAGTTGAAGCAAAATGCAACTAAAGCTAAGATCCCATTTTTTGGAAGGTACTATCTTCTTGTTACTTCAGTGCTGTTATTGCACTTTCTATGTAAGATTCTTGTAGTAAAGATTTAAGGACATTGATATGTTTATGTCTTATATTCACTGATAGATATTATATTGCATCTGTGCCAAAAGTATTTTATATTGGTAATGCCGCCATTGTAACTGGTCCCCACAGCCAAGACTCCCAAACACCCCCCCCCAAAAAAAAATAAAAAAGAAAAATCCCTTTCCTCCTTTTTTAATTGCATAGAGGAACAAACATTCCTTCAATTTCGTTTGAATTGGTGCCCCAAGACCATTTTAGTTTTGTTAGTTACATCAAGGGAAATGCACATTGCCAACCCCTAGAGAATGCCACAATTAACGAAACACCCTATGCATAACTGAAAATTACGCTCGGACCCTTTACCGTCAGTCTCTGTGAGGGAATATACCTTAAATGCTAACATCAACTGGTCTATTTTTTTTTTCTTTTAAATACTAAAATTGCCTTATAAAAAGTAAAGTACCTAATATACCCTCTCTTAACCCCCTAACCCCAAATCGATACTGAGCTTAATCGCCTTCATCCCCAAATCAATTTCTCTCCGTGCAGTGCAACAAGGCGACTGTCGCCTAGGCCCAAGGCAAACCGCCTGGACGCCAAGTCGTCGCCTTGACGCCTTGACAACTATGATGATGACCCTCCCTAGACCTCGCAATGAAGGGAGCCTCTCATGCACTGGCTACACCCCTTTTTATATTCTTATAGGGAGAGGGTTTCCCATGCTGCTAGCGTGAGAAGGAATATGCACGCTACCACTAATTAGTGGTCTGAAAGGTATAACCCCACATTTTCAAAATAGATGAAACTAATAAGAAAAAAGTGTGGGGCCTTCACTTTTGTGAGAGGAAATGGGTTAGGTTTACTATAAATCCAGTCTTGTTTAGGTCAGTTTCCTTTTTTATTTTTGGTTTTTTTTTAGAGGGAGCTTCTAATTCTGTTTGTTGCCTTATCTGTTCAGTTTCTAGTTCCAAATCTGAGTTGCTAATTATGGTTGGTAACTTGCCGAAAGTGGGATTCATCCGTAACTTTTAATCCGGCCATCAATTTTCAATCATCTTTTGCAGAACTGTTCCCCTTACCTGATTGAACTATTAATCTGAGTTTCAGATTCATCTGATGAGTTTTCTTTGAGTTATTGAATTTCTCTCGTGCTGATTTGGTTCCTACGGTCCTATCTCCCTGTGATTATGGTTTCTTTGAGGTTTTCTAATCCCTAATCTATAGGGGCCTTAGAACCACATCATTCACTTAATGCAAGACACTTGAAAGGTAGCTTACTCAGGTCTTTGTAACATGTCAAATGGAACCTGGTGCTTGTAGGAAATTTAACTACATGATTACCCGAAGTCCTGGACTTGTCATTCTACTGTACATTGAGAAATGATTGGCTGGTTAAGTATTGTATGTGCAAATTTTTTTTTTCCAATTTTATTGACGGAGATGATAGTCAAGAGATGTGCGATTTTATTATCTTTCACCTAAGTTCATAATTTTTGTTTCCATGGTTTTGCTTCTATTTATGTATGTGACACTACTCCATATGTGTGTGTGTGTGTGTGTGGTTTTCATCCACAGCTATATGGAATCAGATCCTGTAAAAATTGCAGCGGAAGGGGTAGAAAGGTTTAAGAAGGAAAATTGTGACCTTATCATTGTAGACACAAGTGGGCGCCACAAACAGGAAGCTGCTCTCTTTGAAGAAATGCGTCAAGTGTCTGAAGCAACGGTACCACTTCTTTCTTATTTCATCTTAGGCCTTATTAGGCATTTATTATTGGTTTGTGAATGTTGATGCTATTTAATTCAATGGCACAGAAACCCGATCTCGTTATATTTGTTATGGATAGCAGTATTGGTCAGGCTGCGTTTGATCAAGCTCAAGCATTTAAACAAAGTGTTTCAGTTGGGGCTGTTATTGTTACCAAAATGGATGGTCATGCAAAAGGAGGAGGTGCTCTTAGTGCGTAAGTGTTTTTATATTTGGAGCTGCTTCATCTGGACACATTCAATAAATCTAGCTGCATTTTACAATTTTACTGTCGTAGTTGCTAAAGTGCCATAGATGCTGAAGTTTCTTTGTAATTGTGTAATTAGTTAGCATGGTCTGGTAATTCATGTCTGGTTATACTGTTTTTATTTTGTTTATGTGTACTCTGACAACACCGCTTAAGATCATATGCTTAAATTAGGTGGTAACCTATTCAATTTTGCATGTTGTTATGCTCTATATCCGAAGCATTGGGTCTGGGAGATGACCCATATGTGTCATCATTAATTGAGGATGAAGTAAGTCCCCCCCCTCTGGAGCAGCAAAAATAACTGCAACTTGACCATAGTGAATTACTATAACTATACAATAAGTACCCTATATCCATCAGGTTAGATATGCATAGCTACATTTCCCCATCTCCCTGTTAAACTCTAGACTCCTAGTAGATGTGCTGCATTTAGAAAGCTAATTGTAGTTATATTTATATCTAGAGTGGCATCTCCATATGATACCTCACTCCATCCCAAAGGTTCTCATGTTGTGCCACTGTCACCCTAGAGACATGAACAGATTACCGCTGATAAGACTACGAAGTGCCTCTCTCTTGTGATTAAAAGCATTCCTCACTGGTGATTGGAGTGAATTAGAAGGTGATGTACCGACAATAAGATAATCCGTCTCATTTAGGCACAAAATGTATGCATGTAGGAAATTCTTTCCCCTTGTAAGCAGGTGGTCTACCGTTTAGTTATATCTAACACTGTAGATTATGTGAAGAAAGAGATTTTACTAGGCAGATGAATGTTATATGTTGTTTTCTGATCCTCTAGTTGCCTCTGACTAGCCACTGTCCCTTCAACTCTCACTTGGGTCTTACTCTTCCTCTCAAGAGAGGCCAAACACTTTGTCAGCCTCTAGATTTCAATTGTGAAAATGCTTCAAGTTGGCTGCCAAGACACAAACACTAGAAAGGTTGACAAGCATTCAGCCAATATTGCTCCTCTGTTGCTAGCCACCCTGAGTACTCATGTTGTCTAGATAGCTGGGTAAGTGGCTGTATTGGTTGCTGTTTTTAGTGATGGAGAGTAGAAAATTTTTCTTTAATTTCTGTTAAGAAATATGATAGAATATTCTTAATTCACATGGTTCTCTTGGGATTTTCCTGCTCATGTAAGGTCGTTTATAGCGTATTAAGGTTTCTCAAAATTTTTTTTTGGACAGAATCTTTGTATTTCTTTAGCACTTTATTTGGAACCCAAATTGTAAATTTAATATTGAATATCACAAGATGTCCTTCATTGAAAAGGCATGCAACTGCTACCTGAGATCATAGAGCGAAATCTCAGTGGAACCATTGAGATTTAGCAAAATGTTTTGGTTTCAATGGAGGTCGAAATGAACACCCTAAGACTCAGTAGGAATGCAGGGTTTCGACTGAAATTTCAGCATTTCGGCCATAATTTCGGTTTTTCAGTTCAAATTTCAGCACCAATACCATTAACTGTTTAAATAAATATATTCGATTGAAATGGGTCGAAATTGCAAATTTCTTAAGTTTTGAATGAGTGGGAAATAGCCCAAAACACCCAGAATGCCAAAATTTTGGCCAAATGACTTCCATTCTTTGGTGGAACAAGGTGTTGGGGACTACTTCAATGCATTTACAATTACGACGACGATTTGAATGATTTGTGCAAGATTCTAAATATTAATTTTTTTGTAAAAAATAGGATACATTTTTAGTGGTTGGCCTTTATGTTAAAGACATTGTTGGCTGATTTACGACTTCATGGAGTTGGATGTAATTTTCTGTTTTATTAGTATTTTTTTGGTTAAAAATGATTTTCTCAAACAAATTTTTGAAGAAAAAAAGGATTACTATACATTGGTTGGGGCTTGATTGTATATATGTTAGACGCAGTTGGGCAGTTGGCCGATCTACAGCTTCACGGGGTGATGACCAAAAAAAGGTCACAATGTAACAATTGTGGGAAGAAGATAATGGGAGGTCGAGTCACTAGCTTGAAATGGCATTTGGTTTGTGGATACAAAGATAAGGCCAAATGCCCTAGGGTCCTTAGTGAGGTGCAAAAGGTCTTGACTACCTTCATGAAAGGAGGAATAGAGAGAGGGATTGATAAGCAGAATGAAAGGGAAGAGTTTGTGAAACAGTGCTGGAGAGACAACAAACAAGAAGGGATGACTCTGATTTGGATAGTGATGAGGATTACATGCCCGTTGATGGGGAGATGGAGGCAGAAGCAAGACAGATACTGCTTGCTAGGGCAGCGAGCCGAGTTACACATATGTATGAGCTGAGTGGGTTAAGAGAGATAAGGAGAGGAGTTGGTTCCTCTAGAGCAGTTGCACCAGAAATTGGAGGCAGTGGTTCTTCTGCACTGAGCAGAGATGGGGGGAGAAGAAACAAAAGCAGATAGAGTTTCCCTCTTGGAGATCACATAGTATGAGGAGTCCCGTAGCCCTAGTAGTTGAGGGTGTCATTGAAATCCTTGAGCAGGATCCTGTAGTTTTCAGGACTAATAGTAGATAGAGAAAGTTGAAGCATGTGTGGTTCGACTAGAAGGGTAAAGTGGGTGATGCCGTGTCAAAGTTATTCTTTTACCACAATATCCCAGCACATGCCACTGAGGGACCCTAGTACTATCAGAATATGAATGTTTGTTTGCCATTGCTGAGGTAGGAGCTTGAGGAGTATACAGAGGCCCTTAAGGGGACATGGGAAAACTACGGTGTGATTGTTATGTGTGATGGTAGGACGGTGTTCCTTAAGTCAGTGGATGCATCCATGGAGACGAAGGATGCTAACTGTACATACAAGTTGCTGAAGGAAGTAGTACTAAAGATGGGGATAGAGAATCTTGTCTAGGTGGTGACGGACAACAACTTCAAAAAGGCTAGAGAGAGAGAGAGAGACTGATGATGAACAAGAAGTGTTGTTTGTTTTGGACCCCATGTGCGGCCCATTGCATTAACCGCATGCTGAAGGACATGGGGAAGAATTCCTTAATACAATTTGTGGTCGAGAGGGCAAGCAATTGACCACATTTTTGAACAACCATGGACATGCACTACAAGTGTTGGGGAGCTACTGTGGTGCGGATTTGGTGAGGCCCAACATTATTCGATTTCCCACAAACTACATTGCCTTGAAGAGCTTTGAGGCGAAGAAGGTTGGATTCAGGTCTATGTTTGCTTCAAAGGAGTGGTTTAGTTGGAGGGGGTTGAATTCTTCAGGAGGTAGAGCATACCATTTGACTATATATAGTGAGCAATTCTAGCACGACATGAAGGTGACTATATTATTAGAGCCAACGGTAAAGGTGTTGAGGATGGTCAACTTTGCGAAGAAGCCTACTTTTCCACACTTGTATGTTGCAATACAGATGATGAAGGGCCATGTGACGACAATGATACCATGTGGAGACAGGAGCTTCCTTCAGATTGTACAAGGGGTTGGTGTGAAGTTAAGATCAAAAGCTAACTAAGGTCTCTTTCTTTCTCCAATTCTGTATCGAGTTGTGAAGAAAAGGAGAAATCAAATCACGTGATCATAATTGCATAGATAATGAGAATCACAGTTGCTTGACTTTGTTAAGTTAGCGGCATGTATCGAGAAACCTCTAGTCGAGTGGCTCCTTTCCCCCATGCACAGAAAGAGTTGGCCTAGCGGGCATGGCCGCCACAATCCAAAGCTTTATACTTAATGAGAGCAGTAACTTTTTCACTCACTGCATAAGGCTAGTGATTTTCATCTATCCAGGTCCTTGAGTCAAATTACTTCTGTATACGTCTTCATAAGCATTAGAAATGCTTATATCATTTCTAGTTTATTATCGCAATCCCAAGTACCAATACAAGCACAAGCTTGGGATGTGAATTGCAAACTGATAGATGCAATGCAAGAGGTGGTGGCCAAGCTAGAGACAAATCTATCTACATAGTTCAAGTGCAATAGTGAGTTGACTTGTAGTTTGTTGACTATTTCTAATCAATGTAATCAGTCAATTTGTATTGATGCTAACTTTGAAATGGACATTAGGGATTCATATAGGGCTTTCGGTTGTGCAGCCGCAAAGTTTGGGTTGGACACTACTCTTGGTAGGCCCATTAACTTAGTTTCTTAGTTCAATTCATTTAAGTATGTACAAAGTACAATAACTTACGAAAATATAATGCAAGTGAATGCAAGGATCTAAATCTCAGTTGAAACTACAAGTTTCAACTGAGGCAACTTGGTTTTGACATTGACCGAGACAAAACCAATGGCCGCAATAGGTTTGTACTAGGTTTCAACCCTATTTTGACAACTTTTGCAAGTGTTGACACTTGATTTCAACCAAGAATTAGTTTCGCAAGTTTTGACATTGCCAAAAGTGTAATTTTTTGGCCAAAAGAAATTGATTTCTTCTTGCTTTTTGGCATTGAAAAAAAAAAGTAGTAGGGGCTTCATATCTACTTTTTATAGTTTCATTCTAAAGGAAACCAAACCAACCTTTAGTCATTAGAAGCCCTACTTCTACTCATTCAACACTTCTACAACTTGGATTTGTGTAATTAGAGCTTAAAGGTAATGGTTTTTTTCCCGAATTGTAAGTTTTGGAATAATTAGTACGAAGAGATGGTGTTGGGCACAAAATATGTTATGGGATACATATTTGCTGCATTCAGAGCGTCGAAAACATCTTCAGTGCTATGCAACCATTGTTTTAATTGCATATTTACATTTCCAGTGGCTAAATTATATGTAGTCATTGATTGTAATAGGGCTAGTGTATGCATTCAACATAAATTTAGGTCCAAACCACAAGTACCATTTGGTGAAATTAATTCATGGAATAGATGTAGAGTGGTAAAAATGAACCCAAACAAAAAAAAAAAAAAGGAAGGAAAAAAAGAAAAAAAAAAAAGAAAAAGAAAAAAAAAAGAAAGAACAAAAAAAAATTACAATCCATTTTCTGGGCCTTGAAACCTAGTTTTTGAATTTATCCCAGAAAAATTCCAAGTCGAAAGCAATGGTGCTTTACGATCAGCTGGTTCAGCCATTGCTTGGTTGCAAGGAGCAAGGGGTGCGTTAGCACCACCGCTCCAATGCCTACATTAGATGCAAGGTCTTCCCTTCTGAATCAAATAGATTCATATCTGAAGGAGCCTGGGAGTGTCGGTCAAAACCAAGGATCGAAACCGAAACCTCGATCCTTGGGTGAATGTTGGGTGCTATATTGGAGTGATGCGCCTTACTTGAGGAAGATTGCTATTAAGGTGCTCTCCCATACATCTTCAACCTTTGAATGTGAGTGCAATTGGAGTACATTTCAACTTATCCACTCAAAGAGGCGGAACCAATCAGGTTGCAAATGGTGGAGCACTTGGTTTATGCGCATATTACAACATGAGATTGAAGATGGAAGCACATATGCATGGGTATGGAGAATGAGAAAAATCCAGTCGAGCTCAACAAGATCTTACAGGATGACTCAGATTAGGAGGATCCCCTCTATGAGTGGGTGTAGGATTGATGTGACCCCATATTGGATCGGCCTGGTGGTAGGCCCAACCCCGAGATTGCTATTCAGATCGGTGCTGATGTTAACGGAATACTGTCTTCTTGATAGGGCTGAGTTCATTCATGGACACTCCAAGTCCCAACCTGGCAGGGGTGATGAGGACATTGACTGGTTGCATTCCAGTGAGGCAGTGACCACACTTGCGCATCATCTTTGCTTGCTGGTGGAGATGATGGGAATTGTGACAATGATTTTGTTGATGATGGTGATTGATTTTCATTCCTTCAAGAGGAGTATGACCAAGCGGAGGTGGATCTTGAACCGGAGCCCATCTGATTCTCACATAGGCTTAGTTTGATCATGCTACACAACATGTTGACCATAGTGCACGTGCCCCCAGATGTTTAGGCTGTTCTCAAGGTTTGCGTTATTGGTTCAAATTAGATGTGAGGAGCATAGCATAGAGATAGATGTTACGAGATTGTTTGGCGCACTTGAAGGCCTCTGAGCCTGGAGAAAAGTAGTGGTATGGACAGACAGGACAGTAGTGTGCACCCTCATTTTCCACAGAGGTCTCCACTGCCACATATGTTAGGTATGGGGGTTATGATCAGTATAATTCTTTATTCCCGTGTATTAGGGTCAGTCATAGGGTGGATTCTTTTGTGGATAACATCTCATACCAGCCCCCAAGTGACCATATCAGTCTGGGGGGTCTACATTTGCATAATCTTCCTAGACCACTTATCTATATTCTAGGTTGGGTTACCTAGAGTATGTTGATGATATTGGGCCGATACATTGGACTTTAAGCATTTCTGTAGGCATACCATGACATGGCCGTCTTTTGTAATAGAGTCGGACGTTGTTAAGGCGGCAAAGTTACCCAAGTTGTCAGGGGTGGGGACCAAGGTGACATCAACAAGGCACCTTGACAACTATGGAGTCAGAGGGATGGTTTCGTTGGCGGAAACAATCTTCTAGCAGTTTTGAGGCTCCCTGGAACTCTCTGTGTTACTGAAATAGATTCAAAGATTGGAGGAACAATTGTACACTTGTACCTGACTATTTGTAACTATACTATCTTATGTAGTTCAGGGTACAATATCAATCTTTAAACATTATATTTCTTGAGTTGGTTTTCATCAAATAATGCATCTCTTCCCCATCAAGATCGAACAATCTGATGGCTTTCCGGGAAGAATTTCTGTAATGGTAAAGGGGCCACTCCAATTAGGCTTGAACTTGCCCGAATGGTTTTTTTTTTTCTTTATTCCAAATGCATATTTGATTTATTTTAATTGAATTCTGTGCGTTCTAGTACTAAATTATTTGTGTAAAAAGTTATATTAGAGAGTAGAGAACATGTTACAGCTTACACTAGTGTCTAGGATCCAAAACCAATCTATCATTTTGACTTTTTAAGTGTGTTCTCTTTCTACAATATAAATGTTCTAAGATTTTAGATATGCCTATTTGACCACCGAAATGGTCAAACAAATTCAGCAGCCAAAATGTGCAGGGAAACCCAAAATAATTTGGTTTTGACCAGGTTTTTAATTATTTTGGTTTCGACCAGGGTTTTGAATCTTGCCTGAGATTAGGAAAGATTGATCTAGACTTTCTACTTGTCACATGCCTAGACATGGATGACTTGGTCATTTGCGCAGGTTTCAGTGACCTGAAAACAAAAGACCCTCACCTAGTCTTGGATCCATGTCAAGACAAGGGTTTACGTAAATTGAGCACCCCCCCCCCCCCCCCAAAAAAAAAAAAAAAAAAAAAAAAAGAAATATATATATATATATATTGTGTGCTCGTAGTAAATTTCTTTCCAGTAAACTCGAGGCATATTAGATCTCTGTTGGCAAAAAGTTTGCTAAATATTTATTATTTCTGAAATCTTACACAAGATATTGGATTGGAGCTTCTCTGTACATCTGTGTTGAACCACCTTCTTTATTAGCAGCTGTGAATTGAAATAGGTTGTTTGCATCTTGAGTATTTTGGCTGAGGATAAGAAAAACAAGGGGGAAAAAAAAGATAGAAAAGGATTAAAAAAAATGATTGCTAGTACCTTCTTTGTGTTGCCTGGACAAAAATATCATCATTAAAGTACCAACAATTTTTTGATCCCCCAAATGAGCAAAGTGCAGTACTTTTGATGGGACTTGGCAAGTTGGGAGGGGTTCCAGCCAATCCTGATGCAATCAATTGGTTGATCTGTGTGTCATGCGAGGACCATATCCATTTGAAACTTTATTATCATTTCAACATTTTATAGGTTTACTCTGTCTTATCATATATAAGCGAGAGCCTGTTTATTTTTTTGGGTCTGTATATATGTTTCGATCATTGCCAATATATCTATTTTTTTCAATATTCATATTATATGTGCAGGGTTGCAGCCACAAAGAGTCCCGTCATATTTATCGGAACTGGAGAACACATGGATGAGTTTGAAATTTTTGATGTTAAGCCATTTGTCAGCCGCCTTTTAGGTTACTTCTAACTGCTCCTTTGTCTTACTGTTGTGGCATATTCTGTTTGGTATACAAGTACACTCTGAAAGTTTGACTTCTCATAGGGTAACAAAGTAAATTCTTACTTAAATAAGCATTATTCAACTTTTGTCTCTACTAGGCATGGGTGATTGGTCGGGTTTCATGGACAAGATTCATGAGGTTGTGCCTATGGATCAACAGCCTGAGCTCCTGCAGAAGCTTTCTGAAGGGAATTTTACTTTGCGTATCATGTATGAGCAATTCCAGAACATACTCAAAATGGGTCCTATTGGGCAGGTCTGTTTTTTTTACTCTATTTGCCAAAGATTGTTTAACAGTGTGGTTTCATTTGTGTCACAAGTTTTTATTAAAGAAAAGAGTCTTACGTGAAATTTTTGGGTTTAATTACACTGCCATCCCCTGTAGTTTGTCATATTGTTATAACCATCCCCTGCAGTTCTGACTATTACTCTGGACCCCCTGCAGTTGACAGTGTTGAGTCAGAAGATAGAAAAAGACAACTATACCCTTTATACTAAAACACACTAAAATTTTTATTTAATTAGGTTATTGAAACTCATTACACTAAACTGTAATCTTCTCCCTAATCTCCTCTGTCTCTCTCTCTCTCTCTCTCTCTCTTCGCTCTCGCTTTAGGGTTAGGGATTGATCATTTGATCTGCGGTAGGAGAAGAACCTTCCATAGCTCACGACGATGGTGACCACCACTGTCCTCCTTTCCCCTCTTTTTGTGGATGTTCCCCTTATAACTTCAAAGTTGAAAAGAAGCAGGAGCAGCAGCAGCAGCTTCAGTGTGATCCACACAGAGACCGAAGCCCGGTTATCCTGTCAAGCAAACCATCGATTTCACAAATCTTGGGTTACAGAGAGAAGTGGTCTTCCATGGGATGAACAGGGATAAGAGAATAATATAAATGTTAAAAAAGATTTCAAATGATTAGAGAAGATCTCTATCTACAGAACTTTATTTCAATTTGATTGAGAAAACAAGTGATCTGCAAGAAACCCCACTCCTGGCAAGCAAAGGAATTAACCAACCTCGCCTATTCTCAGCAACCAAAAAGGGTTGATCTGCAGAAGGCAGCAAACAGAGGCATGGCAAGCCGCAACCCTCTCACCCTGTCGATCCCCCCCACCCTTCCTTTGAACCCACCCCCACACTGCCATTCTCATCAGCTTCTCTTGCTAAGTAGGATATTACTTGTTTCGGATTCATGCCCACATCAATCACTGTATCAATTAGCTGCGGCCTTGAGTTTATGATCTGGTATGTGTCAATTTTTACTAATTGAGCTGAGTGTTACCAGGCCCTGTTTCCGTTTCAATTGCAGCGGCGCCGACGAGAACTGCAACCAGGGCTCGGTGGAGATGGTAAACAATAAGCATGACATTGGGTTTTGAGGTGCAAGGGCATAATAGGAACTTCACAGACCTGCAAGGGTATTTTTGTCTTTAATTAGTTATGTAAACAAACCACGTCACATGATAACAGATTCTCTCAAAACGGAGTTGGAACACCGTCAACTGCAAGGGATACAGAGTAATTGTCAGAACTGCAGGGGATGGTTATAAGAATATGACAAACTACAGGGGATGGCAGTGTAATTAACCCAAATATTTATTATTATCTTTCTAAAAAAATATTTTGTTCTGACTTGGATGTGCTGCTCTGTTAAAATGTGACAAAGTGAGCCATTCTATATGAATTAGGTTTTCTTGTCCAACAATATCTTTGTGGTTAAGTTTTACTCGATGAGTAGGGGAAGTGTTTCTCAATTAGAAAATGCGAAATACTTTGCTTATCATGTCACCTTTTAATTGCTATTAATTCTCAGGACTAATTCCCAATCCAATCCAATACTGTTTAGGGATTGACTTCTGGTAATTTTAGGTCTCTGTGGTGATGCAGTAGCTCATCCGTGTGTTGGCCCAAAGCCGTTTGGGAATCCTGACGGATATGAATTGGGTCCAATTTTGGTCTTTCGTTGAGTAGGATTTTTATTTATTTCTATTTTGGGATTGACGTGTAATCTTTTATTTTATTTGGGATTAATATCATAGGACAGTCATGTGACCAGACCAGCTATGATGTACAGGGCAGAATGTTGGCCAGTTAAGAAACGTCATATAGATAAGTCAAGGTTCGAAATTTCGTTTCGTTTCGGTGTTTCGGTGGTTTCAGAAACACCGAAATGTCGAAATTTCGGCTAGATTTCGGCCGAGATGGTGTATTTTTTTTTTCAGTTGACTATTTCGGTGGTCAAACGACCATATTTTGACTTGAAACTTGGTGAGTAGCTTATTTTACAGTTAATAAACATGCTTAGAACATAAAAATGCAAAAATATTAGAACATGCCATTGTTTTAGATTTGCACCTTTGTTTGGCAGCAACTATCGAATTGTTCTGGAGATTTTACTTGCTTCATTGTTAGAACAAGATATAATATGAGTAAAACAAATAAATAATGCATCTAAGCCATGATCAAAACATACATCAACATTAATTAACTAATATTTAGAGTACTAGAGTAATATACTATGCAACTCCCTAATTCACAAGTCCCAACTAAAGTCATCCATTGAGCATATTAGTTACACAATAGTGCAATAGTAATGATAATGACTATCTACTATCTACTGGAAAGAACTATGACAGCCTGGTTGGATTCCACGCTCAATACGATGGAGTCGACGTGCATTTTTCCCTGATTGTACCACAAATGCATGCTACGTCATAGTCTGAGAGAAGAATTGAACGTAGTCCTCCACAACTGCCAAAATGACTGAGTCATCTACATACTGAAGGTAACCTATCTGAGGGTACGTATCACCACCATAGTATGTAGAAGAAGAACCCGCCATTGAGCTACTGTCAACTGATGGTTCCGGCAAGGAGTACGGGTTGGCTGGGTATGAGGATAAACTGTATACAAAGCCACTACCATGTGACTGGGTCTGGGAGCCATAGTTAGTACTACTACTAGGAATGGATGAACCAGATGTATGCCTCATCCCAGTGAATTGACCATAAGGTCCATGATACTCCGTCCAGGTGCTCTCTCCAGTAAATGATGGGGTATGCCATTGCCCACTTTCTCTACTCTCACTGTGAGGATGACTATCCCCAAACTCATTCCGCCAATAGAAGTAGATAGACTATCAATGTCCATACAATCTTGCTGCCCTTCTCCACCGAATCGGCGATGAGGCCCTCTACTGTAACCTAAACTCCTCCCTCTAGCTGATGGATGTGCACCATGATTAGAATCTTGTGTGGCATACTGAAACTGACTCTCCCCAGTGAATTGCACCGGCTCTAGCTTTGGCTTTGGCTTGGCCTGCTCATACTGCTAGAATCCAATGGAAGTCAAAATATGTGATGATGTGGCTAATTAGAGGCTTGTTGGAGTGTTTTTCCTTCAAAATATGCAAATGGAACCGAAACCACCGAGATAGGTGAGACAGAGTCGAAATTATGTATTTATAAGCCTTGGAATGTATCGTTTCGGCGAGATACCAAAACGATACCTAAATTTGGTACACATGATTTTGTGCCTTATTTTGTTTCGACCAAAAAAAAAAAGCCGAAATATTGAAATTTTGCCGAAATTTTGGCGAGATTTCAAACTATGAGATAGGTTGTGTAGCAGAGAATAGAGATGAGGATGTTGAGATGGACGTGTGGTAAACTTAGGAAGGATAAAGTAAGGAATGATCATATTAGAGCTGATTTAGGAGTTTCTACGATCCATGATACACTTCGAGAAAGTCTTTTATAGTGGTATGGCCATGTTCAACAAAGGCTTGGGGATGCACTCATGCACCTGTAAGGAGGAGTGATCTGATTCAGATTGAAGGAACTAAGAGAGGTAGGGACAGGCCAAAAATGGCCTTACCCTAAATATGACCTTGAATAAAGCCGATTGGAGGGAAATGATCCATGTAGTGGACCCCATTTAGCTGTGTTTCTACTTTTTTGCTGTTATTGTGTTACTTTCCTCACTTTTACTTTTCATATTTTGTCCTTGCTCGGATCCATGTAGCCAACCCCCTTAAGTTGGGATAAGGCTGAGTTTTTGTTGTTGTTTGTAAGTAGGAAATAGCTATGTAAGAATTAGTTTCCTAACTGATTTGAGTTTCCAAAATAGAATAAATTTCTTTTCCAGTTAGGTTTCTTCTTTTATTTATGTGCACATGCCTTGCTATTTGAATATAAATTGGTAGAATGAGCTGAGTTATCAATTCTCCTGTTCTGAAAAGAAACTCCACTCTATCGTGTTAAGTCATGAGCCCAATATGCCCTTGTAGTGATCTCAACATTGAGGTAACGTGTATGTCAGGGAGGACAGTCGGTCTGCAACTCCATGAGTGGGGAGAATAAACTAGCTCATAGCTGGAGGAGGAATTTGTCGCTGTCAATGCATATGTCAACATGTGAGGACATTAAAAATGTGCACCCTCCTTGCTCACCTTGATGGTATTTAATGTACCATTATGGAGGATGCCAACCTTATGCTGCCATGGTTGCCTTAAGAGAACATCACATGCACTAAGGGGCTGCAAAGGCAAGGCCCTTGGTGGTGAAGCAGCCCAAACTATAGATTAACTTGTACGATTGCATCAGCCTATTCTCTAGCTTTAGGCCCAAAACCTTGCACATAAACTGTCTTGAAAAGTTACTTCTGCGGAAGGTTAAGTACTCGAACTAGATTTGTAGAGATGAAGGTTTGCTTCTGCTTTTCTATCGAAAAACTATATGGATGGCTTTTGAATCCTCATTATGCAGTAAAGTCCCTTTTGTCGGAAAAGGGAACTTTCTCTACTACTCCATTAGAGAATGTAGTGAGACTAGCTGAGTTAGCCTCAATCTGTCATCATGACAATATTTAGTGTCATCATTTGAATTAGGAGGATGAGTCATAAAAGCACATTCATTCTCTCCTCTGCCAATTGCTTCTCATCTACATACATAGAGCAAGTCTTGTGGGGACACCTGCTACCAAAATGACCTTTATTGCCACTTTTGTTCCACATAATGTTTCGACCACTCGTTGGCTTCGGAGACGTCTGGCTTCTTTTGTTTGACTGTGCAACGCTCAAATTTCTTTTATTCATTCTTGGATGTAGGGTTGTAGGCTAAAGAAGTCTTGATCATTTCCTTCAAAAACTGTACTTCTCTTTGGCTGTCTTGGCATATGCAATTGCCACATCAACTTATTTATAATCCCCATTAGCAAGTTCTGACTAGATCTCTATGTTCAATCCACTAATTGTAGAAACGCAACCCTAAAATGATGCAGAAGATAATGGAAAAACAAGAACAAGCAATGCACACAGATTTATGAGGTTCGACAAAATTGCCTATGTCCCCGGTGAGATGAGATCCTGTTTCACTATCAATGGAGAATAGGGTTACAGTGCTTGTCCCTCACACCTCTCAGTATGGCTTGCATTACAGAGAAAGAAACCCTCGCTAGAAATATATAGCGAAAAAATCCTAATCAGGAAAGTACACAATTGCCCTCAAATAAAAAATTCGAGGCACTACACCAGTACTCCCTGGGTTAAACTGTGACGGAATACAAGACATCATACATCAACAATTTCCATGTTGGCTTGAATTTTTTCGAATCTCCTGTAAAGATATCCTGTAGACGTCTCATCCCTGACCCGCACCTATTTGGTGCGCCTCTCATCTTCAACAATGAGTAACATTAATCAAGTCCAAACATGACTCAAACTTCTCTGTAGTAACTGGCTTGGCAAACATATCTGCAGGATTAAGATCTGTATGAATTTTTCTCAAGTGAATACTGCCTTCTGACACAAGCTCCCTGATTTTGTGAAATCTCACATCAATATGCTTTGTCCTTGCATAAAACACCTGATTCTTTGCAAGATGTATGGCACTCTGACTATCACAAGGTAACACTATACCTCCTTGCTCCAACCCCAACTCACGAACCAATCCAGCTAACCAGACTCCTTCCTTGGCAGCCTCAACTACCGCCATGTACTTTGCCTCTGTAGTGGACAATGCAACTGTAGACTGAAGCATCACCCTCCATGATATAGGTCCACCAGCTAAAGTAAATACATACCCTGTAGTAGACCTCCTCTTGTCTAAATCACCAGCATAGTCAGAATCAACATAACCCACCAATTCTGTGGAACTTCCCTTACCACTGAAAGTAACACCTATATCTTTAGTCTTGCTCAAATATCTGAAGATCCACTTAATTGCATTCCAATGCGCTCCTTCCCTGGTTTACTCATGTATCTGCTAACAACACTGACTACATGAGACAAATCTGGCCTGCTACAAACCATAGCATACATGAGACTCCCAACTACGCTAGCATAGGGGACCTGAGACATATGCTCCAGCTCCTCATGTGTTGTAGGGCATTCCCTTTCAGATAAATTGAAGTGACTGGCTAACGGAGTGCTAACCGGTTTAGCCTTTTCCATATTTAAACGCTTTAGCACCTTTTCAATATACCTCTTCTGAGTTACCCAAAGTTTACCTGCATGCCTATCTCTAAGGATTTCTATGCCAAGGATCTTCTTAGCAGCATCAAGATCTTTCATCTCAAATTCAGCACTCAACAAAGACTTCAAAGAGACTATATCATGTTTGTTCTTTGCAGCAATGAGCATGTCATCAACATAAAGCATCAACAAAATAATGGAATTATCACTTGACACTTATAATAAATACAACTATCATACTCACTTCTTGTGTAGCCAATCTTCATCATGTGGGGATCAAAGCGCTTGTACCATTGCCTAGGAGATTGCTTAAGACCATAAAGCGACCTCTTTAGCAAACAAACATGATCTTCTTTTCCCTGCACCTTGAACCCTTCAGGCTGCTCCATGTAAATCTGTTCCTCCAAGTCACGATGAAGAAATGCAGTCTTCACATCAAACTGTTCAAGTTCCAAATCATACATGGCCATTAAAGCAAGTAGTACCCTGATTGAAGTGTGTTTCACCACTGGAGAGAATATTTTATTGTAGTCTATTCCCTCCTTCTGTGCATAGCCCTTGGCTACAAGTCTGGCCTTATACCTTTCACGCTCCTTCTCAGATGCTGCCTCTTTCTTACAAAAGATCCATTTACACCCAATGATTTTTCTTCCTTTGGGTTTTTCCACAATCTCCCAAGTCTTGTTCTTCTGCAGAGACTCCATTTCCTCATCATAGCTGCCATTCATTTATCATGTTGTGCATCACTCAAAACATCATGGTAGGAAGATGGATCACCTGTACCTACAGTGAGGGCATAAGCAACCATGTCTTCAAACCCGTATCTCACAGGTGCTTTGTGAGTACGCTTCCCTTTACCCTTTGCTTTAGTATAGAGAACTTCTACTGCTTCTTGTTGTCCTGGTAAGTCATTGGATGACTCATTTTCTCTTGTTATTTTTGACTCACCTAACTCCACCTGCACTGTAGAACCTCTTTATTTTCACCAACTGTTTGTGAATTGCATTTTGACTTCACCATATGAGACTCATCAAACACAACATCCCTGCTAACGACAACTTTCTGTGAACTTGGATCCCACAACTTGAATCCGTTTATGCCTTTCTTAAAACTAAGAAAGATGCACTGCTTAAACTTTGAGTCTAACTTGGAATGCTGCTCATTCTCAACATGTGCATAGGCTGGACAACCAAATATTTTTAGAATAGAATAATCTACTGGTTGTCCTGTCCATACCTCTTTGGGGATTTTACAATCAATCGCCTTTGATGGAGACTTGATGAAGAAACATGCCATATTCACTGTTTCTGCCCAAAATCTCTTGCTCAACCTTGCATTCAGCCTCATACTCCGAGCTCTTTCTAGAAGTGTTCTATTCATCCTTTCAGCTACACCATTTTGCTATGGTGTTTTTGGAACCGTGAAGTGACGTGTAATCCCTTCAGCTTTACACAATTCTAGAAACGACTTGTACGTGTACTTTCCTCTATTATCTGTTCTCAAGTACTCAATTTTCTTTCCTATTTTCTTTTCTACCTCAACCATCCATTCCTTAAATTTAGTGAACACCTCACTTTTATGTTTCATAAAGTAGATCCAGACTTTCCTTGAGTAATCATCAACAAAGGTCACGAAGTATTCTACCCCACCTTTAGATTTTGTTGTTGAAGGACCCCATACATCGCTGTATGCATAATCAAGCACCCGCTTTATTCTTATGTTTTGTAGTTTTGAAACTAACCTTACACTGTTTCCCGAACACACAATACTTGCAGAAGTTCAATTTACAAATTTTCACTCCCTTCAACAGTTTCCTTTTATGAAGCTCCATCAATCCTCTTTCTCCCATATGCCCTAACCGCATATGCCACAGATAGGTATCTTCTGTGTCAGATCCCGCATCTATAGTCACAGATGCTCCACCTACC
>NC_056558.1:26998479-27090897 GCF_013358625.1 Macadamia integrifolia
AAAAAAAAAAAAAGAGCAGAGAGAGAAAACAGAACCAGAAGGAAGCGAAGGACGACGTCGGAGAAGCAGCAGAGAGAGCGATAGCAGCCACCGCCGCCTCTCTCGTTTTCTTTTTCCTTCCGACAGCAGCCGCCGCCTCCTCTCTCATTTTTTTCCCTTCCGACAGTAGCCGCCGCCGCCTCCTCTCTGTCTCTGACGGCAAAGAAAAAAAAAAAGGAAAAAGAATCAAGAAAGAAGAAGAAGAAGAAAAGAAGATGAGATGAGAAGAGAGAGGCAACGACATACCTGAGTTGAAGCCGTCGCGAGTCACCCATCCCTTCATCGGAGTCGCGACGTCTCCCTCCTCCTTCGCCGAACCACTGTTGGTTCGTCTCTCAGCAGAAGAGCTTTTGTCGGTAAAATCCTTTTTTTTTTCTTTTCAACTTATTTCTTTTTCTATTCCTAAAATACCCCTACCCCACCTTTTTATTACCCTCCACCCTCTTTCCTTGCCTTTCCAAGTATACCCCTGTCCTCTTCTTTTTAAGTTTCAAGTTGAACTTCTACAAAAAAAAAAGGGTTGAACCTCAATAATTACAGTTGTGCCATCCTCTCCTCAACTTCTATTTATTTACCATTCTGTCCCTGCCCTTTAAGCCTCCAGTTATTTACTATTCTACCATTATTCTTTGAGTGCTATTTTGTTACTCATCACCATGGTAGCCAATAGTGAAGTTGTTCAACAGCTGAATTCCTATAAAGGAGAAACTGATACAAAATTTGATGCTCTCACTAACATGGTCACGTCCCTAAAGACAATGGTGGAATCGATGCAAGTTTCTATTGATCGTTTGGTGGCAGCAGATAAAGGAAAGAGTCCCATTCAGTCTGGGGATTCTTCCAACACCACTCCACAGGATCTTCCAGTAACACCACCACCACCACATCATACACCACCACCACCACCTCCACCACCATATGGGACTGGTAGACATGATGATGGAGCAGAAAGAGCAGCAAAACTAGATGTCCTTGATTTTTATGGAGACAATAATCCAGAATTGTACCTTGACTGGATTCACAGTTTAGATACATTCTTCAGATGGTACGGGTTGACTGAGGCTCGAAAGATCCTATTTGCAGAGGCCAAACTGAAAGGCACGGCTCGAGTCTGGTGGATCAAGCAACAACAACAGAACCGAACCCGAGGCATTGGGTTGGTCACTACTTGGGCTGAAATGTATGAAGTCATGAATCGGCGATTCTTGCCTTCTGATTACAAGCAACGCATGCATCTCAGGTTTGCACAGTTGAAACAAGAGAATTTGACCGTTGAAGAGTATGTTGCTAGATTTTATTATTTGGCCACTCGTTCTGACTTTGAGTGGGATGAAGAAGTCTTAGTGGCCCAATTTCGCAATGGTTTGCACCCTCAACTTAGTGCTGCCCTTGCATCTAGTCGACTACCTACAATGGAAGACGCCGTACAAGTAGCATATCAGGTTGAGGAAAGTCTGAAACGCCCATACAATCGGAGAAATTTTGCAGATACTTTTTCTCGAGGTACTAGTTCCGTTTGGCAACAGTCTCCTACCCAAGAGAGGTCCTCTAGCAAGCCACAGGCAAGTGCTACATCTATGGCTTCTTCACGACCTAGTCGGCCGTATTCTCCACCTCGACATGTTTCTGAAATGTCATCTTCACGGCCTACTCGCCCATATTCACCCCCTCGGCGTGGTTCAGATAAACCTTCTGATTCTTCAAAATTCACAGTTCGGTGCTACTCATGCAATGGATTTGGACATATCAGTGCCCAATGTCCCAGCCGTTTGGTTGCTTTTATTGATAAGGAATCTCCTCTGCCATATATTCCCGAAGAGCAACTTGGTTCTGACACAGTTGATTTAAGAGAAGAGCGTGCAACAGGTGAAGTCAATGACACTCTTAGTGACGATGACCAACATCCCTTTTATGTCATTCGTCATGTGTTGACCACTCAAAAGGCCACTGAAAATGAAGATTGGCGCCGCAGTAGTATTTTTCAGACTCGTGTGAAGTGCAATGATCAGTTGCTAACCTTGGTCATTGATGGAGGCAGTTGCACTAATGTTGTCTCTGAAGACGCTGTTCGTAAGCTGGGATTGAATACAGAACCACATCCTAATCCTTACAAGGTTGCTTGGGTGAACAACACTAATCTCAAAATCACAGATAAGTTCTTGGTCACATATTCTATTGGTGGATTTAAGGATACAGTCCAATGTGATGTCCTCCCTCTGAAGGTGTGCCATATACTTCTTGGTCGACCTTGGTTGTTTGATAAGAAAGTACAGCATTGTGGCTATGCTAATACCTATGCCTTCAAGCATGCCAACAAGACTATGAAGTTTCATCCTGCCAAAGATCTCCCTGAAATTAAGCTCAAGAAGATGGTGGGATCATTCCTCATTCAGCGTATTCCTTCAGACGGTCTCCTCGGTCCTTTCCCTAACTCGATGGAGTCGAGTTCTTTTCAGAGGAGGAGAGTTGATGTAGATATGGCTGCCCTTTCTTGGTTGGACCAGCATGACCGGCTTTGGAAGCCAAGAGCCAAGAAGAACCGGTCCAGCCCAGGGTTTTGGTCCAACAAGGGTTGGAAATAAAATTAGTAGTTTACTTAGTATTTTATTTCATGCTTTTAGTTTCCAAACTTGAACGTAGGAGTAGGATTTATTTCCTTGCTTTGATTTCCTTTTATAGTTGTTTCCTAATTTAGGCTAGTTTCCATTCCAGTTAAGTTTCTAATTTCATGTTCCTATTTTTCTATATATTGGTTGTAATCGACTGAAGATTTAGAGAGTAATTTGATTATTGAATGAACGTGTTAGTGTGATCCTCCTTTTCCCCCTCTCTACTCTGATTTCCCCTCCCTTCCCTAAGGGTTCTCCATCAAACACTAATATACCTCAATACCCATTGTTGATCTGTCTCTTGGAGTTTATAGGTGGAAGATAACTTGTGGAACTCCATGGTGTAGGTATGCACACTTTTATAGTCTTGGTGGAAATTGACCATCTTGTAGGAGAGAGCACCTTTTCATGATCCAGATGACAAGATGTGCGAACTTATCCTCACCAAATTCACTGAGTATGCATGTTCGTAGTCAAACGACATGCTACAATCGAGGCTCGTCAAGTGGCTAGGACCCATCACCAATTGGGAGGTCATAAAACAGATATTGAAAAGGATTTGTAGGAAAAAATCATCTCAAACTTAATCAACCATTCAGTAAAATCCTTGTGTCTCTTCTCACTGTCGAACTTAGGAACCTCGACCTTGATGTTGTAATCTTGTCTATGAACTGCTGTGTGATGTCCTGTGGAATGACTGCCTCTGGGTGGTGGTGGTCTTTGAGGTGTATTTGTAATCCGTAGAGTATCAAATTAAGGAACTGAAGTAGACAAATCCTTTTTGGTTTTTCTTGTTGATATTTAGGCTTTTCAAGATTAAATCCACCTTGGAAGTGAGAGTTGCTATAGTTGTTGAATGCTCATGGAATCTGCACTTGAGCTTCAATTTAGTTTGCTGTTGACTCTCAGAGAGTTCCTTATATAACTTGTGCAGCTCAGGATTGGTGATGTGAGAGTCCTATCAAGACTAGGATATGGAAAAGGAGGAGGATTTTTCTGATACTAACTAATGCAGCCTAGGGTTCAAAAACCCTAATCCTGGTCTCTACGGACCTGCCAAATAATGAAAAATTCAATTACAATGAACAGTGGCAGTTTTGTAAATATTCAGAACAGTTTAAGACCCTTTTGGAAGTGATAAATACGGATTGGGACACGCCAGTATTTAAAAATTAAGGGGAAAGGATAAAGCTTGATTTTAAAACAAGCATAGACAACACAGAACTACAGAAGGAACTTTGAAGAAGAGGGGCTTTTGTGTAAATAACGTAAAACATGCTTTTTGTAGTAAATGAGAGGATCGCCTTCCTCGCGATAAGAACAGGAGCCAGCTGTGACTTACTCCAACTGAAGGAGCTGCAACTGCTCAAGGATCATCTTGATGGTGCTGAAACTCTAGGGATGGCATTGCCCACCCTGGTAATATTACTTTAATGGTGCTGAAATGCCACAGTTGATCAGTTGCTCGAACAAAAAAAATAAAGAGTGCAGGTGTTGGTTTCCTCAACTTATGAAAGATTAATCTCAGGTTTATGAGAATAAATCAAACGATAATGAGATCAGATTCATATGTACCAAGTTTGAATGGAAACCAAGCAATAGTGAAAGAGTTATGACAAGAAATTGATGGGTGAAAAGGACCTGGAAAACAGGGTGTCCGCCCATATCTAGAAACAAGGACAAAAGAAGAGGAAAGGAGGAGAAATAGAGGGAGAATAAAAAGGTAATGAGGAGAGATCACACTTGAAAAAGTAGGGACTGAATCACTGAAATCTGCTTCTGGCAGGAAATGAGGAAGAAAAGAAACTGTTGACCAGAAAGTATACATAGCAGCAACTTTTAATTAAAGTCAATTCTATTCATCCCCTTAATAACGTTTAAAAGCATGTATGTAAAGAGGAAGACTCCTCCATTACAACTTTAACTCAAACTCCCAACTCCTACTCCAACGGTTCTGGCTAACAAGCATTGAAAAAAAAGAAGAGGAATTATCACTCTCCTCCCCTGAACTATAGCTAAATATCAAGTTTCCCCACATTTTTTCAAATATTTCACTCCCTTCCCCTCAAACGAAAAGATTCTATCTACCATGCCTGGACGTTTAATATGGCTGTTAAGTCTGCAAAATTTTTTTCATAATGACTGAAATACCCCCATACCTGTAGAAAACCCATTATACCCCGCTATGAACTAAAATTCCCATTCCTCTTAATCGATCAAAACAACTTTCCCTCCCTGCATCTCCTTTTCATCTCACCTCAATTGATCATATTTCCCTCTCTCCCTGCATCTCCTTCTTCAATGATTATATGGTGGATCGTGATGAGACACGAGTGCTACTGTGGAACTGCGGGTCTGGTGTAAGCGGCCCATCAGGGCGTCGTTGGAAGCAGAGGTGCTGAGACGAGAACTGTGCCCAAAGGAGAGCAGGGCTGCGACTTGTTTCTCGTGTAGAGGATTGGAGGGCTCGTGTGTTGTGGCTCTCAGTGCCGCCACTTGGAGAGCGACGGTGCTGGGCTTGCATAGCAGAGCTGCTTTGCTCAGCGATGCTTTGTCTTTCAGAACTCCCATGAGATTTTGCTAGTCCCCCCATTACCACACATACACCACACACACACACAGAGATATGGGCTATAAGCAATAAAGCACAGTTTAGGTATGGAATATTGATTGTTGATGGAACCACTCTTGGGTAACTTATTGAAGTTCAGTTTAGGAAACTTTCTATCTGCCCTGAGAGAGAAAAAGAAAGGGAAATCAAAGATTAGAACCCTCTCAACATTTTAAAATAAGATGTGAAAGAAGAAAATTAGATTCGCAGTATCCCACTTTTTGTCTCTTAATTCCATTTTTTTTCCTAAAAAATTTCCTCATCTGTGACGAAACAATGGGCGAGAGAAGGCAATGACATGAGGGTTGATTAATTAGCAACTGATGGCGTAATTATTCTTAATTTCTTACATAAGACAGGATATCGATGAGTTACTTGAATCAATGAAACTTCTTTATAAGAAACTCCAACAGATTTTAATAATAAAAAAACTTTCTGACAGAGACTGGCTTTGAAAATGGTCTTCAAGCTACCGAAGAAACGTGGCCGGAGAAGTTGACCCAATCACCCTGTTCAAGGAAAGGTTTTAAAAATTGGGATTGTCTCAGATCTGTCAATAATCATATCAATCTGGATCGAATGAAAAAATTGGGTTGCAAACGAATCATTGAAGAAGGAGATGCAGGGAGAGAGGGAAATATGATTGATTGAGGGTGAGATGAAAAGGAGATGCAGGGAGGGAAGGTTGTTTTGATCGATTAGGAGGAATAGGGATTTTAGTTCATAGAGGGGCATAATGGGTTTTCTATGTGTATGGGGGTATTTCAGTCATTACGAAAAAAATATGGCAGACTTAACAATCATATTAAACGTCCAGGCACGGTAGATAGAATCTTTTCGTTTGAGGGGAGGGGAGTGAAATATTTGAAAAAATGTGGGGGAACTTGATATCTAGCTATAGTTCAGGGGAGGGGAGTGATAATTCCTTGGGGAAAAAAAAAAAATTGCACCTGGGTGTGCCTCAACCTCCTTAACAATGTTGGGTCCCTTTGGTTGGGGTTTATTATTTTTTTAGGTAATATCATGAAATGATTATTCAGGGCTTCCTTGGACCCTGCTGTTAGCTCTGGTTGTGGGTTTAGAGTTGCTGGATCCGGCTGAAACTTGAAATGTTTGTTATATTCGATCTCAACCTTTCATATGTAGAATTCCAAAATTCTTTGAGCTATGGTTGATATGTTTGAAATTTCAAGTTTCTTTTCAGACTAAGCCTGCTATTACCAATCAATTTTACTGATCATTGATCCCAATTTACGGTCTGATTGAGCTGCCATTTGAGGATGTTTATTTGTCAATTCCAATCACTGTTTAAAATTAGGTTTCATTCTATTGGTTACTTTCACCTGGAGAAAATATATATATATATATATATATACACATTATGAACCATTTTTGTTACCATGTAGGTTTTCTCAATGCTCCCGGGATTTAGTGCTGAGCTAATGCCCAAGGGTCGCGAAAAAGAGAGTCAGGCAAAGATCAAACGATACATGACTATGATGGATTCCATGACCAATGACGGTAACTCTAATCTAGTCTATGCTTTTTATGCATATTAACTGTATTTATTTTCTTGCTGTTGAAATTTGTGGCCTAATCTATTCTTCTTTTAAAAAGAGATTGCACCTATTTTATGCGAACTTTTAAATTCTTATCCAGAGTTGGACAGTTCGAACCCAAAGCTTATGACTGAGTCTCGGATCATGCGGATAGCACGGGGTGCTGGTCGTCCTATTAGAGAAGTTATGGATATGTTGGAAGAATATAAACGTCTCGCCAAGATCTGGAGCAAAATGAAAGGGCTGAAGATTCCAAAGAAGGGTGACATGAGTGCATTATCTCGAAATATGAATGCACAACACATGAGCAAAGTCCTTCCACCACAAATGCTTAAGCAAATTGGTGGCATGGGTGGCCTTCAAAACCTGATGAAGCAAATGGGTTCTTCGAAAGATATGATGGGCATGTTTGGAGGAGACAAGTAGTACTAATTAAATGGGAAGGCCAGATTGGAGTAATTACTGATGAGGGCATTAGGTGCTTTGTACAGTGTCAAATCCATAATTACATGCAGATCAATTGTACCTGCACAGAAGTATTTAGTATATTGGCAGAGGTTTTGTTGTCAAAGTGACTAGGTAGTTTTCCTTGTAGTCTTACTGGTTTTGTGATCTTTCTGCCCCCCCCCCCCACAGAAGGCAAAAAATAGTATAGTTCCCTTCTTTATTGTAATCTTATTATTTACGAAATGCAGCTGTATTTAGGGATATATACTGTCTTGGTTGTTTATCCGTGATATTTAATGGTCTGCATGGTTCTTTTATTTATTTGTTTATTTAGAGCTGAGATGAATTTTTTGTCAAGATTTGAGGATAATCAGAGAACACTGTAGTAGCCTTTTATTTTGTCTGTATCGAGTATCAATGAGGCCAGAGTAGGGATTTCTTCCCACACAATGACCCGTGGCGCGCATAGACTCACAAAACACCATATGGGCTCCCTACTGAATGAAATCGTCTTTGGCAGCTGGATATTTATTGCAAAGGAAGCCCAGCCAACCCATCCATTCAGCGATAGTGATAAAGTGTACTTTCTGTAGAAAGTTCTCCCCTTCCCATTCCCCTCCAGCTGCTTATCTACTGCTTGTAGCTTGATTGGAGATCAAGAGTGTTGTCTGGTGGAAAACCCTCTTGTTGGTATGTTCCCTCTCTGGTGCTATCGGAATTTTTTTGGCAATGATGATATAGATTGAATTTACTCTATATTTTACAATTCTCTTGATTTTTTATTTTTTTTCTCTGGCGGGTCCATGAAGGTTTCGATGCTGAAAATCTATTGCAAAATCCAATTTTGCTTAGATGAAACATGTTCCTGAAGTTCCCGAGGCACATGGTCAGATGTGAGTGTACTGAAGTGAAATATACTCCAAGGACTCTATATAGGGAAAATCTTGTTATAACCATTGATGGTGAAAAAGAAGTTCGCACTTGCTATCTCTTCGTGGATAGAGCTGAGAAATACTAGCTGGCGGAAACGAGGCTTATCCCAAGTGGGCATCTCTGAGCTCTTCCTCGCTTCCATCTCAGGTGTGTGCCCTGCAGCCTGCAGGTGTTATATGATTTGCCTTATACCAGGGTTAGTGATTCAGAAAGAACATGGGCAGGTGGTATGATGGTCAGATTAGGGTCACAGGAGCATTTATGTCAGATAAATGGGATGAAAAAGTAATGTGGACGGACCTTCCAGTCCATGTGATGGAGTCATGGGCACCTAATTTTGTCACGTGAGAGGGTAAATGGTGGACATTTTATGGGCATATAGTATCCACGGCTAATTGGAGTTTTCCCATGGGTAGAGCAATCAGGGATTAAATTGGCTGATACCGATATGGATTGAATCTATCTTTGATATTTGAGATGTGGTCGGCCCAAACTGTTCCTTCGATAAATAGTGGTTGGAGTTGCAATATTGATCTTCCACATGGGACACCTCGTCTTTCTATGTTATATAGATCTGTTTATAACTATTGAGGGCCAAGATATTATAAATAATGGGAATAATCCGCCATAAAAATAAGTTTTTGTCGATATATTCATTTTTTTGGCCACCAACCATGGAAAGGCTCTTTGAGCAAATGGTATAGAGAAGCACACAATGAGGTGTAAAAACATAGTATCATGTATTGCAATGCAACGAAGTCACAGAACCTTTTCTCTAATAGCGTATGAACAGAGATTAGTCGTTAAGCAAAAAAAAATAATAATAATTATAAGATATTATTGGTATTTACCATAATCTTTAGCAAATTTAGACTAGTCAATTCATTAACATGTTAATTTTAATTTGGACTGGCTTAACATATCTGGCAAAATTACGCTGAGAACTATAAGGGTTAGTTGGAGGAATCAAGCTCTTCTGTAGCATTACAGAGCGTGTAGAGTATATTCAAAAACTAGGAATGCTAGACATATAGCCCAAGGCATTCATGGTCATTGGATGGGCTTTACAAGGTATGTAGCATCGCATGGCAGAGAATCTCAATCCTAGGTTTCTTTTCTTTTTTTTTTGCGTGGGGGGTGTATATAGTTATTTTGGGTATTTTTGTAATTTGAAATTTATTTATTAATTTTTTTCTATTGGAATTAGGCAACGAAGTTCTCGAGTGATCCGTTTCACTCTGTATCGACCCGGATTAATCAGTGTCACTCTTACTTTCCATAAAAAAAAAATAAGTTACATGTTTTTTATTACGATGTTCTGATACCGATATTTAAATATCGGCCTCGATAGATACCAATACTTAGAACCTTGGACAGGAATATTGGTATTGAATCGACTGTTCATATAGCTATCCGCCATATCGGTATTAGGCGTAAAATAATAGAAAAAGCTATTTATTTAATGAAAAATAAGGATATTGGGATTGATACAACCGACCTGGGATCGGTATTGTATCGATATCGTCCAAGAACAATATTACCCGACAGGTTGACACCCTATTAGTTGAGAAGTGTACAACTGTTGACGAAGACAAAACCCCCAAATCTCCCTCCCAAGCGGCCAAAGTCTTTGGAGGCAATCTGTAGGGAGGTAGGGAGGTAGGGAGGTAGTCTTCATTCTGTCCCTTCCCAACATTGCGATAGCAGTCAAACATCCCCAAATCCCAATCCCAATCGCCATTCGAATTTCCACCAAGTGAAGAAGGTGCCTTTCTCTCAGTTTCCGTGGCTCTGTTTCCATTCTCCAATGGCGACGACAGGCATTCGTTTGGAAGACTACAAGCACAGTCCAGTCCACTACGCAGTGGCACTGGGAGACCACACCACTCTCTCCCGTCTCCTCTCTTCCCTCCCAACGCTCGTAGAACCTTCCAAGATCCTCACTGAGTCCGACTCCCTCTCCCATGAGCGCATCGCCGATCACATTTCCTCCTTTCTCGACCGCCGTGATGTCCCCCACAGAGAGACCCCACTCCACCTTGCTGTTCGCCTCAACGACCTCTTTGCCGCCCGCTCCCTCGCTGCCTCCGGTGCCGATGTCTCCCTACAGAATGCCTCCGGCTGGAACCCATTGCAGGAGGCCCTCTGCCGCCGCTCATCCGATATTGCCCTCTCCCTCTTCCGCCACCATCATCGTTCTGCTTGGTTCAAGTGGCGCCGTCGCCTCCCCCGGCTTATCGGCGTCCTCCGCAGGATGCGGGACTTCTACATGGAGATCTCCTTCCACTTCGAGAGCTCCATTGTCCCCTTCGTCGGCAAGATCGCTCCTTCCGACACCTACCGGATCTGGAAACGCGATGCCAACCTCCGTGCCGATACATCCCTATCAGGGTTCGACGGCCTCAAGATCCAGCGCGCCGATCAGAGCTTCCTCTTTCTAGGAGACGGAGATGGGGACCGCGGCCTCCCATCAGGGACCTTGTTGGTACTTAACCGTGACGATCGCAAGATATTCGATGCCTTCGAAAACGCCGGTGTTCCCATGTCAGAATCCGATGTCGCCGGATTCTGCTCCCAAACCAGCGTATACCGCCCAGGCGTGGACGTCACCAAGGCCGAGCTAGTCGGAAGAACCAACTGGAGGAAGCAGGAGAGAACAGAGAGTGTGGGAGAATGGAAAGCGAAGGTCTACGAGATGCAAAACGTCGTGTTCAGTTTCCGCACAAGGAAAGTAGTGGGAGACAATGCCAGTGACGGCCCAGGAGGCGAGCAGGTATTGCCGCTGGAGCTCGACGAAGACGCAGAGGAAGGTTTCTTGGTTGCAGAAAACCCCACCTTGAGCTTCCCACCCCCAGATCGTCGTAGACACAGTAGTTTTGTTAGAGAAGAAAGGGAATTTGTATCGTTCCGTAGGAAGAGCGTCAATATCCCTGATCGCCGGAGGGTACCATCAATGTTGCCGCTGCCGCAGACACCACCGAACAAGGAGAAAGAGTATGTGAAGAGCCTCCGGCCATCTGTGTGGCTAACAGAGCAGTTTCCACTCAAGACAGAAGAGATTCTTCCCCTACTTGATATCCTCGCTAACAAAGTCAAGGCCGTCCGGCGTCTTCGAGAACTACTAACCACAAAGTTCCCGCCGGGAACTTTTCCGGTCAAGGTAAGAAAAAAAAATTGTGGGCCCACCCACCTTACACCTTGTCATTCTTTCTTTTTCTGCCTTTCCCTCCCTTACGCTTCTGGTTCTCGATGCTTTGCGTAAGCCATCAGTCAATTCAGTCCTCTTGATCACTCTGCCAGCGTGAGACCCCACCACTTCTGCTCACAGTGTCGTCGTCTTCCCCAGGAAGCGCCGGCCAAGCTCTCTTTTCTTTTCTTTTTCTTTTTTTGGTAAAATCCGGCCAAGCTCTCAGAAGGGGGCAGAGTGAGCGTGGAGGCGTGGACTCTGCTGGCTCTGTTTTGCCTCCTCTTTTTGGCTGAATCGACACGTTTATTGAGGAGAGGGAGCAGAAGAAGAATCATAGGGATCTGGCAAAGCTGAACACAGCTCTGGCCTGGTGTAACGTGTGCCTGTTGTCTGTGACTATTCAATCGAAGTGGGCTCACTTCTCAAGTTCGACTTCTAGTCTTCAACGTGGCATTCTGAATTATTTTGAACAGAGAACTCCTTGGGAGGGGTGTGGATTAGGTGGTATTGACTGGGGCCCCCAAGAGTATCAGTGGCGGTTGGTTCCAGGTTTTCATATATAATTTTCAAATTGAAAGATTACAACTTGATTATGTCCCTTTTGGAATTGAATGCAGGTGGCGATACCGGTGGTGCCGACGGTGAAGGTGGTGATAACGTTTGCGAAGTTCGTGGAGATGCAACCCACGGAGGAGGAGGAGTTCTTTACGCCGCTGTCAAGCCCTGGTCACTGGCTCGTTGGGGAAGGAAGGCATCAAACAAAGAGCTACAACATCTTTTCTTCTTCCTCTCCCTCCTCATCTTCATGGCTTGGGCGTAATAGCACTCGGCATCAGCAGAGGTGGGATTTGGACCCACAACAATCGGATCCATTTGCTTTACCTAGCGATTACAAATGGACAAGTGTGGATGATAATAAGTCCCGGAAGATGAAGAAATCAAGGTCAACTAGGAAGGGCAAGGAGAGATAATCGAATATACAGGAAGTTTGATTCTCCAAGGAGGACTTACTTCATCTCATGCCACAATCAATGAAGGGAGTGTGGCCTATTTTGCATTTTGCAACTTTTCACAAGATAGAACTATCAAGGTCTATAAAGTTTATTCATATAAGGAAAGAAAATACCTCAGCGATGAACTTTATTTTTAACTTATCTGGTAAATGGTAATACGAGCTGATGTAAATTTCATTAAAAAAGTAAAAAAAAGAAAAGAAAAACCTAGCCTAATATCTTATCCCAAAAAATAGGGGAAAACTTAACCTTCTAGTACCATTTTAGTCCATTCAATCTTCTATGTGATAGATTGTATGTACAAAAAAAAAAAGCATGGCCATCCAAAGAAAAATATTGTAAAGAGAAAAATTGGTCAATTAATTATTAAAATAGATACTTTGAGCTGTCCTCACTCCTCTCAGCTAGGGGTGTCAATTCCTAAACTGAAGCGGTAAAATCGGTCGGATCAAACTGATGACAATATGGATCGAATCGAATCGAAGCCTTATTGGTTCGATTCGGTTTGGAGTAGTGCAACCCCAAAACCAAACCAAACCGCACCAGAAACAGGATGAATCCAAAATCAAACCGAAACTGGCTCAAAACTTAGACCGAAATTGAAACCAAACCGGTAAGAAACCGAAACACTTCAAAATTCATTAAAAAAAAATCAAAATTTACATAGTTTTGTATACATTTGTATGGAAATTCAAATCCAAACTGGACCAAAAACAAAATCAACCCGGTTACAAATCGATTTAAGAAATCGAAACCAGAATTTCCTTATTGGTTCAGTTTCGGTTTCAGCTTTCCCACACCGAAATCGACTCAACCCGGATCGAAACCGAGCCAGACCGACCGATTGACACCCCTACTCTCAGCCCTTTAGACTTCCATTGAAAATAACGCATCAACTTCCAATATATGGTTTTTTTTGGTGTAAAAGCAATTTATTAACGAGGGAAAAGGGATGAAAATCGTCTGCAATTCCGATCTCGTACAATTCCGTGAAATACCCCCTTTAGGGGGTGATACGTGTATTGATACCAATGCAATGGTCCAGATCTGATTTAAATGACTTAAGGTTTTATTAGTTGTACCAGATCTGGACCATTGTATTGGTATCAATACACGTGTCACCCCCTAAAGGGGGTATTTCACAGAATTGTACGAGATCGGAATTGCAGACGATTTCAACCCAAGGAAAAGAGTCCCTACGGAGTCACCATACAAAGCTAAACCCAATTCAAATGGACGGGAATTAAAATAGACCAGAGAACATTGAGATTGAGCAGCCTCCTTGGCAAAGGAATTTGCCACAGCGTTGGCCTCTCTAAGACAATGTGAAAAAGAAACAGAACCAAGAAGAGAGTAAAGATGAAGACAATCCGAGATGATGGATGAGATACGCCACGGACAAGATGTTGTTTTGCCTCTCATAAGATCAATGATCAGCAAGTTATCTCCTTCTAAAATGACTTGTCTGAAGTTGTAATTGAGTGCGATAAGCAAGGCTTGGTGAGCTGCGAGAGCCTCGGCGACAATAGCCAAATTAGATCCAACTCCTGCTTTGAAGCTGCACACAAAATTTGGAAGAGAATCCCTGCACAACCCACCAATGCCAGCGCGTCCTCGATTGCCCTGGCTCGACCCATCAAAATTAAATTTGATACTAGGGGAAGGTGGGCTCCAAGAGACCCATCTTGTTTGTCTCAGGCCAAGAGTCCTTGAGCAGAGGGGTAGCTCCAAGGCCGCAGAAGTGGCTGCACGGACAATCTTTGAAGGCAAAACTGTTGTTGACGAAAGACCCAGTTCCAATGCACGACCCAAATATTCCAAATAAGGCTGCAGAAGAAAGAAAACTTGAGAGTATGCTCCCTATTCTTTAACTCCATGTTGCAAAGAAGCTCGGTGATGAAATCGCAAAGTGATCGATTGTTGAGGATCAGTAAGAAACCAGCAATGTACCAAACCTGAAAAACCGATGAACAACCCAAAAAAAGATGATTGATATTTTGATGGTGCTGCGAGCAGAGCTTGCAATAAGGATCCAAGTGGAACCCTCTGGCATTGAGAGTATCAGGAAGAGGCAGTTTCTGATGCAAGATCTTCCAAAAGAGATGCTGAATTTTTGGAGCGGTGGGAAGATACCAAACCTTCATCCAGGTGCGATTGTTCTTTCGCTGAAAATCCAAAATGGCCAGACTGTAAGCTGATGTAACAGTGAAATGACTATTAGCAGTGGCAATCCAAATGTATCTACCCTGGGTTGGGAAAATGGGAAGAGGGATTGAGAGAATGCTGAATACAATATCTAGAGGCCACCAGTAGAGGATGAGATCCCTTTGCCATGAACGTAAAATGAATTGGAAAAGGAGCTGAGCCTGGCGAGTGGTTTGGGATCTAGAAGTCGAACCATGGATTGATAAAAGATCCATCACCGATCTGAAAGAACAACCCTTTTCTAAGAAGTTCCCTGGCAGCACAAATGGATTTCCATCCCCATGAGGATGTTGGGGGACATGCAGCCTGAAGAAATGTAGAATAGGGAAAGTATTTTTCCTTCATGAGACGGCACTAGAGAGATGTGTGGCGCTGAAGAAGTTCCCAACCTTTTTGGCAAGGAGGGCCAAGTTCATTTCCGCCGAACGCTTCACATTGAGGCCCCCAAACCTCTTTGGTTGGCAAATGGTATTCCAAGCAATGGTGGGGACAGAAGAAAGACATCCATTAGACCAAAAGAACTTTTGACTCGTAGAGTCCAGAAATAACTGAATGTAGGCCAGAATTTTGAAAAGACATGACATAGAGAGGCATGGCTGAGAGGGGAGAATGAATAAGAACAAGTTTACTAGTGGGGCTGAGAAACTGAGATTTCCAATGAACAAGCTTTTTTGTAACTTGATCAATCAATTCAGAGCAATGGGATTTAGAAAGTCTACCCTTGATCAAAGGAATTCCCAGATATTTGTCAAGAGCCGTGGTGGGAGTAATTTGGAAGAATTCACGAAAACTTCTCTTGATGTGAGAATCAACATTTGGACTAAACTGAGCTCTTGACTTTTGTAGGTTGATGACTTGGCCCGAGAACTTACAGTACTCATCCAGAATAGATTGCAGAGCTCTAGCCTCATTCATAGATGCAGTCCCGAAGAAGATCAAATCATCTGCAAAAGCTATGTGGTTGATTTTCATGGCGCCTCTTCGAAGTTGGATTTCACCAATTTTCCTTTCATCCATTGCAATAGCCAATTTAGTTGAGAGAACTTTCGCACATAAGACAAACAAATAAGACCACAGAGGGTCTCCTGCCTTAGGCCTCAAAAAGGTTTGAAGAACGACAGCGGCGTACCATTGAGGAGAACGACCATCTGAGTAGTTTCAGCACAGAACATGATCTTCTGGACCCAAGCCTGATCAAAACCATAGTTTAGGAGAGTGGTCTTCAGAAATTGCCATTTAGGCTGATCATAAGCTTTATTCATGTCAATTTTCAAAGAGACTCCTGCCCCGTTTAGTGAGCTTGATTTTATTCATCAGCTCGTTGCATATAAGAACATTGTCCTGAATGTGTCGCCCTTTAATAAATCCGTTCTGATTGAAGGAGATAATATTTTGAAGAATGGGTCGAAGTTTGTTAACCATGATTCTTGAGATAATTTTATAAATGAAATTGCATAATCCAATTGGGCGAAACTCAGAAATACTGCTCGGATGATCTACCTTTAAGATGAGGGAGATGTATGTGAGATTCATCTGCCAGCTGAAGACAACATCAGTAAAGAATTTCTGTACACAGTTGATGACCTCTGAACCAATGATAAACCGGGCTTTATGGAAGAAGAGACCTGGGAAGCCATCCGGGCCGAGGGACTTGTGAGCAGGCATGGCAAAAACAGTTGACCCAATCAATCCACTTGAAACCGGTTTGGTAAGGGAGAAATTTTCTTCAGGCTTGACCCTGCCACGAATGGGTGCAAAATACTGATCTTCCAAGATTGGCTGCTGGGTTGTATAAAGAGCTCTGAAAAAATTAGCAATAGCAGTACCAATGTGTTGATCCCCTTGGATGGTAATTCCATTAACATTGATGGAGTTAATGGAGTTTCTGGAGTTTCTGGCCCGATGCTTGAGGGTAGACAAATGGAAGAACCATGTGTTGCGATCCCCCATATTGACCCAATCAATCCACGATTTTTGTCGCCAAAGCAACTCCTCCTGATGGGCTAAGCGATGAAGCAGAGCCAACCATTGTTTTTTCTTGAAGAAACCACTGATCATTGCACAACTGAGGTGGAACGAAAGAATGAGCAACAAGTGAGTTCTTAAGAAGCTCCATCCTGTGAAAAATATTGCCAATGTGATTTTTGTTCCAACTCTTGAGTTGATTTTGAGTTCGACGCAGCTTAGAACAGAGGGCGAATGAAGATGATCCATGGGGATATTGAACTTCCAGTATATAATGATTCAAGCTTTTGAGCCCATCCTCAGTTGCACTCCTTTTCCTCTTATTTTATCCTTTGGTATTCTCCAAGATAAATTACATAAGCTTACGATGTTTTCTATTCATTCTATTGAAGCAAGCAGAACTTAGGCGTACCACCCCATTTCTACATCCACCATAAATATATCCAAAAATTCCCTTCATGTTGCTCAATTCCCTTCTTCCTCTCCAACAAGGTAGTACCCTCTAGATATTGTCTCCTTGTCAGAAATTGTCTCATTTATGTAAAGTGAAACTAAAGATTATGTGTTCATATTAATCCACAAAATTTACATTGTTCTTATCTTGAAAGTATTGATACTTTGTAGAAGTTGCAAAGACACAAAAGCTCTCGCTTATATTTTGATTTCAAGTATGAAACTTGATGGATTAGATAAAGCAATGTTGAACTCATGCATGCCATTTTCTTTTCTTCTTTCAACATATTCCTTAATGCAGTTAATGTTGCATCTTCTTGGAAGATATAGTTGATTGCAACCTTGTTCCATGGATGCATTTGATGTGTAAGATATTTGAAACTGAGTTCAATTATGTGTTGATTTAGCCTAAATGTCAATTTGTATCAGGGCAATTAGCGTCCCACTCGAACTCAACCTCTAGAGTCATCCTCATACTCAACAACCTCTCCTACATTGTAGACATTTTTAGTGAGCACAAACTCTAGAGACTACTTGCAGTCCAATACTACCTCATGAGACAGCAGAGTTGGAATAGGATCCCACATGTGATCATAGAGTTTGTCTATAACTCAATAATTGTAATCTCTATATAAGAGCACCATTGTACACTCATTAATGTTAATGCCAATATACAATTTCAACATGGTATCAAGAGCCACATAAAGCTCCACCGAGCACCCTTCTCCTCCCTCTTCTACGATGGCCGAACCATCCCCACCTCCCACATCCCTATCTGGTGCTCATCATATGATATCTCTAAAGCTCACATCTAAGAACTATGTTTATTGGCGCACACAGGTCGTACCGTATCTCACTGGCCAACGCCTCTTCGACTATGTCACCGGTGATAATCGTTGCCCTCAAGACCCTATCAAAGCCAAGGCATGGCGTGAACAAGATGCCTTTATTATGAGCCTTCTCATCGCCTCTCTCTCTGAAGAAGCCTTTTCATTAGTAGTTGGATGGACCACTAGCAAAGAGATCTGGGATGCACTCCATGCTGCATTCAGTTCTCCATCTACAACCAGGATTCTGTCTCTCAACGTCTCTCTTCAAAATCTGGTTCACAAACCAGATGAAACCATTACTCAGTTTCTCCATCGAGCCAAGCATCTCTCCGATGAGCTAGCTGCTGCAGGGAAGCCCCTCCCATCAGAAGACTTTAACATCCACATCTTTCGGGCCCTACGCACTGAATATCAAGCCCTTGCCGCCATTATGATGGCACAAAAGGAACCCATCTCCTACACCGACATGCATGGTCTCCTTATGAGTCACGAGAACCTTCTGCACTCACGCCTTCCCATTGTTGATCCTGCCATCGATGCATCAGCCCATGTCACTCACCAAGGTCGTGGTCTTCCTTCCACTGGTGGTCGTGGTACAAGCTCCTCCCGAGGCCGTGGTCGTGGTCGTGCTAGTGGATTTGGTCGCTCTAATGCATTCGCTCACAATCCATGCACAATCTGTGGACGCACTAATCATCAGACAGACACTTGCTACTACAACCCACAGGGACCTACCAGAGCCGCCATTCTACCTACCCCTCCCCATCCCTACAATCGGCCACCACCTCAACCCAATGCCTACCATACTACACCCTTCCCTACCCCTCAACCTCCTACCATCGCACCTCCACCCCATCACCCCACACCTCCACAATCCTTCACCACCTCTTGGATCCCTGATACTGGAGCCACCCACCATTCCACCCCTGACTTAACCCAATTCTCCACCTATGATCCATACACAGGTAATAACCAACTTGTGGTTGGTAATGGTAAGGGTCTTCCTATATCTCACATAGGCACTACTTCCATCTCTTCTCCCTCTCGTTCATTTTCTCTTTCTAATGTTTTACATGTTCCCACTCTCACTTGTTCTTTGTTATCTGTTCAGCAATTTTGCCGTGACAATAATGTTTACTTTGAGTTTCACTCTTCCTTTTTCTCTGTGAAGGATCTGAAGACCAATCAAACCCTCTTCACTGGACACATTAAACATGGTCTCTATTCTGTTCCAGCGTCACCTTATGCCAATCTGGCCTCTGCCTCCTCTTTCAGTCGCTGGCATCATCGTTTAGGGCACCCTCATGAACGTGTGCTTCGTCTTATGTTACCGGGTCATCAGCTCGTGAAGTCTCCTTCTTTATGTTCCGCTTGCCAAATGGGCAAAGCTAGTAGATTGTCACTACGTGAAACTAGTACTCGTAGTTCCTCTCCTTTGGATTTGATTTTTAGTGATGTATGGGGCCCCCACCCCACAGTTTCTTCAAATGGGAATCGTTATTTTGTTATATTTGTTGATGACCATACTAAATATATTTGGTTTACTGCTTTAAAGTTGAAGTCTGATGTTTACTCTGCCTTTCGTACTTTTCAGGCCTTGGTGGAACGTCAGTTCTCTCGCTCCATCAAGGCCATTCAAACTGATTGGGGGGGAGAATTCCGTACTCTCCCATCTTATTTTGCCAAGTTGGGCATCCAACACAGGTTATCTTGCCCTCATACTCATGAGCAACAGGGAACAGTTGAACGTCGTAACAGGCACATTGTTGAAACTGGGATTACCCTACTATCCCATGCCGCTGTTCCCCAGGCTTACTGGGATTATGCCTTTGAAACCGCAGTCTTTCTCATCAATCGTATGTAACAAATCCCCCCATCAGTTAGTTATAGGCAACTCTCCGGACTACTCTTTTCTAAAAATCTTTGGATGCCTTTGTTATCCATGGCTCCGTCCTTACAATCATCACAAGGTTGAACCCCGTTCTGCCTCATGTGTTTTCTTAGGATATAGCCCTTCCCATCATGGTTATCGTTGTATGGATCTCATCACCCGTCGTATCTATATATCTCGCCATGTCAGATTTGACGAATCTACCTTCCCATTTCACACTGCACCACCATCCTCATCAACCCAACCCCCTCCTACTACCCCTCTCCCGTGGGGCATTGCACCTAACATACCTACCCCTCAACCTCACCCTAGCCCTCTACCTACACTCCCAAATCCACCCATCCCTCTCCCTGCCACCCCAGACCCGCCCCTACCCGAACCACCCTCTCCCATATCCCCTCCTTTCTCACCTCACCTAACCCTAACCGGCCCTAACCCTGACTCCTCTACCACCCCACCCCGTCGCACCAGAACCCTACACGATCTCTATGCTGACCCCCTGACCCTCTCTACCACCACCTCACCTGACCCGACTGAACCTACATGCTTCTCCCAGGCCCACAAGGTTCCTCATTGGCGTTCTGCTATGTCTGATGAATTTAATGCTTTATTACGAAATGGTACTTGGTCTCTTGTGCCTTACAGGGAAACTATGAATCTGGTTGGCTGCAAGTGGGTGTACCGCATCAAACGGAAGGCAGATGGCTCCCTTGAGCGCTATAAGGCCCGTTTAGTTGCTAAAGGATTTCATCAACAACCTGGTCTTGACTATCATGAGACCTTTAGCCCTGTCATCAAACCTACTACCATACGAACGGTCCTCTCCTTGGCCATATCTAACGGATGGGTTGTTCATCAGCTTGATGTTCAGAATGCATTCTTGCATGGTATTCTATCTGAGGAAGTCTACATGGCTCAACCCCAGGGTTTTGAAGATGCCCTGCGCCCTAATCATGTCTGTCGCCTCCACAAGTCCCTCTATGGGCTCAAACAGGCTCCTAGGGCTTGGTTTCACAAGTTAACTGAGTCCCTCACTCGCTCCGATTTTCGGTCATCCCAAACCGACACATCACTATTTATCTACATGCAGGGCTCTGTTGTCACATATGTCCTTGTCTACGTCGATGACATCTTGGTTACAGGGAACCAACCAACTCATGTTCAGACTCTCCTTCATCAGCTTGCTTCAGAATTCTCTATCAAGGATCTTGGTCATCTCAGCTTTTTTCTTGGTATTGAAGCCCTATATCGGTCTGATGGTGTCCTCCTCTCTCAACATCGGTACATCACTGATCTCCTCCAAAGGGCTGGCATGACTGACTGTAAGCCCGTCCCTACTCCCATGGCCACCACCTTTGCAGCATCTTCCACAGGGGTGTCCTTCTTTCAGATCCCACCAAATATCGCTCCATTGTCGGTGCTCTCCAATACGTCACCCTCACCAGGCCTGATGTGGCTTATTCAGTGAACCGTGCCTGCCAGTTTATGCATGCCCCCACCGAAGACCATTGGACACTAGTCAAACGGATTCTACGCTATCTCCAAGGAACCAAGGATCATGGGTTGTTCATCTCCAAATCTAGTTCCCTCCAATTACAAGCATTCTCTGATGCTGACTGGGTTGGTGACAGTACGGATCGTAAATCCATAGGAGGCTATGCCATCTATATGGGTTCTAATTTGATCTCCTGGGCCTCTAAGAAGCAGAAGACAGTTGCACGCTCCTCCACCGAGTCTGAGTACAAAGCAGTGGCTGATGCCTGCGCCGAACTCACTTGGCTTCACTCTCTCTTTGAGGAATTAGGGATCCCTGTTTCCATTGCACCCATTCTTTGGTGTGACAACATTGGGGCCACTTACCTTTCGGTCAATCCGGTCTTTCATGCTCGTACCAAGCATGTTGAAATTGACTTCCACTTTGTTCGTGATAAAGTCGCCTCCAAGGAACTTCAAGTGCAGTTCATTTCAACCCATGACCAGATAGCCGATATCCTTACCAAAGCTCTCAGCTCTACACGGTTCTCCTTTCTACGGGACAAGCTGCGGATTCGACCATTCAAATCCCCACCTTGAGGGGGTGTATCAGGGCAATTAGCGTCCCACTCGAACTCAACCTCTAGAGTCATCCTCATACTCAACAACCTCTCCTACATTGTAGACATTTTTAGTGAGCACAAACTCTAGAAGACTACTTGCAATCCAATTGTAACTACCTCATGAGATAGCAGAGTTGGAATAGGATCCCACATGTGATCATAGAGTTTGTCTATAACTCAATAATTGTAATCTCTATATAAGAGCACCATTGTACACTCATTAATGTTAATGCCAATATATAATTTCAACAAGGGCCTAAGCATGATGAGATCATCGGCTTCGTCAAGATTATCACAGATGTCTTCACTTGCTTAGCGACTGACATCTGGGTGTAGCTCAGGAAGTAATCGAGCACGAATTGAACGTTAATCCAACCCAAAGAAATTGAGGAGGGTAGCAAAGAACACACTGAAAGGGAATAACATAGGGAAGTCAGGCCGGGTTGCATGTGGGGGTGGGGTGAGAGTTGTTCAGAAGGGAGTGGGCAGGGATTTTGAAAGTGATGGGAGGAGGAGGAAAGGAAAGGTGGGATAGGGTGGGAGGAGATGCAGAAGACAGGGTAAGCAGTGGTGGTAGGCAGTGGTGGGCTTGCTATTAGATGGAGAACAAAGGGAGGAGATGAAGAGTACTCCATAATTTGGGGTTTTCAAAATATCAGGGGAGATTCAGGAGAAGGAAAGGAGGAATGTATATTTTCTAGGGGAATAAAAAAATAAGTTAAGTGTTAGAAACTTCAAGTAAATATAGGTTGGGGATAGGGGAGTGATTGTCACACCCCGCTCGCACAGAATGGAGCCGGTGACCGAGTTAACTCCGAGTAACTCACAAATCTGCCAGGATCAACAATGCAGTAACTGCAATACAATATACATCTACTAAACTAAGATAAGACCTGTATTTTCAGTGGAAGACCTATTCATAATAATACCTGTAATTGTTTCCCAAATACTTGATACCCGAATTGAGTCATAAAAGTTATATACATTTGGGCCCAAAGGCATAATATATACACAAAAATATAACAATTTAATCATCAAGTAATCAAAAGGGAGTACATCAAAAAATAATAGAAAAGAATCACTTAGGAGTCACAGCTACCATGCAGCACAATCTTCACACGTGCAATGGGCACCGTGCTCAAACTCATCAGGGACCCACCAGTCCTTATAGGAAAACTCCACAGTGGGGCCCGGCTCCTGATCTCTAGGTGAGTAACCTATAAAATCACCTAAAAAGAGTTGTACACGTGGATGAGCTCACTAGCCCAGTAAGTGGAACGAAAAACCACATAAACAGTCACAACACATATGCGCCTATATGTATGCAATTCATTTTAATTCTATCAGCCTAACAACATTACTAGGTCATAGGCTATGTACTACTCACAACCACAGTGCGCGGATGCCCCTGGTACGAGCCACGAACCCCATTCCGCGATATGCCCATAAGGTTATCGGGGAAGGCCCAACATTGGTACCAAAATTTAAAATACAAATCAACTCCCAGCAAATTTAAATGACAGAAAGAAAATAGGTGACTCCACCCGAAATAAAAGCAATACAATCGGCCCTCTGAATATACCACTAGGGTTACTGAATGTCCTAGCGATCAGCCGTGTGTACTTCTAATCGCTGTAAGAGTTTGACAATTGCAACCCGATGCTTCCCCCCAATAGTAACCCAACACGTAAACCACTTTTGGAAAGGGTCGTAGCACAAAGGGGTATATAAATCCTAGCTGCATGCTTCTACCTGAGCATAGTACAATTATACGATGACACTGCATCCCATTCCACAAGCATAATGCACTCGTTTTCCAAGTCGACTACGGCATCTAAAATGTAGCATGCATATCATGTCCAAATGAGATTCCTCCGTCACATACATCAAGACATAATGAATATTTAACTATAATACAAAGCATAGCATATTATGTAAATGCACATTTAAATGCGTGATATGGCATATGTGATGTCTAGTCTACACACAAGTGACATGATAGACTAACATATGTTAAATGAGGCATAAAATTCTGAAATTAAATCAGAGTCCACTCCCTACTTACTTTTATATGTACACAGTGCTTGTACCCAACACATAAGAGATCCGATGTATGGGTACGCGTATAATGAGTGTAACCTATCATAAACATAATGGTTTATCATTTCACTATTTTGAGGTTATGTTTGAACACTAAAATCGGGTTTAGAATCATAAATGGGGGTTACCCATTCAATTGGGACCCAGTCTGGGCATTTTGGAAAGACAGGTGGGCATGAGCCAAAGACAGGCGGGCTTCATAACCCGTCGGTTTCATGCCCGTTGGTTACACCAAAGCCTAAAAATTGAGTTCTGGGAACTCAGGTGGGCCAGAACTCAAAGACAGGTGGGCCTAGAACAGCCCCCCAGTCTTGAAACAAAATTCTCCCATCTTCTTCCCCATCTTCTCTTTGGCTTGGGGAACTTGTTTGGGGTCGATCCGGTGACTCAAATCACTCATCTAAAGTCTAATCATATATCCTCAACCTAGATCTAAGATCAAATCAAAAGAAGGAAGGAGATTCTTACCTCTTTCTTAAGAACACCAATGAAACCCCAAATTTTACTTTTTTTGCTCAAGAACTTTCAAATACTCTAGATTTTCACCACCACTCCTTACAAATCCTTCAAAATCATTGTACACACCTTACATTAGTCCTTAGATTTGATTATCCATATAAGCTTAGCAAGATCCAAGTGGGTTCTTTCCTAAAAATCAAAAAGAGGGTTTAAGAAAGGGGTTTTCGCAAAGATTCTTGGAATATGTGCAATACCTACCTCAAATCAAAAATCCCGGTGAGCTAATCATTAATCCGGGCTCAAAATACAGCTCTGGTGAAGATCTACGGTCGATTCCCCATCTTCTTTCTTCTTCTTCTTCCTCTTTTTCCTTTCTTCTTCTTTCTCTCTCTTCTTTACTCTCCCACCGACCAATTATCATTAATGAGGGAAAAGATAATAAATGTCACCCCTTTTATACCTAGGCCCCAAAAATATCTTCTAGTCATAGGTGGGTACATCTCAAGTGGGCATTCTCAGGTGGGTATATCTTAGGTGGACATTCTCAGGTGAGTATATCTCAGGTGGGTATATCTTAGGTAGGTATTCTCAGGTGAGCATATCTTAGGTGGGTATATCTCATGTGGGTATTCCATTCTAGTGTGCCCATTGCTAGTGTTCCACTTGGACTTCAATAGGGACAAACTCATACTCATAATTATATTGCATAGGCACCCAAAATTACTAGCACGTACCCTTACTTCTTGTGAATGACCTCGTGGTGCATGTAACTGTAAGACTTGGGTGCACATATTACACTTGGTACCCGCTCAGTCTTATCAGATCAACTCGAGTTCAAGGTCAGTCTTGCTACTATATTCCATATGGTACTTGCGTCAGTTCCCTCCAGTTCAGCCCCTATATGATTAACCAAGTCAATACGGGTAATTATATCAGGTTTAGAAAGTAGGGTATCACATTACCCCCCCTTTTAAAAATTTCATCTCCGAAATTGCAGTACCTGGTTGTCAGAAAAGAGGAGGATACAAGGTTTGAATACATTCTCTTTCACCCAAGATGACTCTTCGATAAGGTGGTTGGCCCATTGAATCTTCACAAAAGTGATAGAGCAGTTGCAGAGAGTTTTCACCTTCTGATCTAAGATGTTTTCACCTTCTAATCTAAGATCTCAGTCAGATGTTCTTAATATGTCATATCAGCTTCTAAGTATTCCAATTCCATAGGTAGCACGTGGGATGGATCATGAATATACCGCTTCAACATGGATACATGAAAGATATTGTGAACACTGTTGAGGGAAGGTGGTAATGCCAACATGTATGCTACTGCCCCAACTCGCTTCAAAATCTCAAATGGCCTAATATATCTCGAACTTAACTTGCCTTTTTTGTGAAATCTACACAAACCTTTGGTAGGAGATATTTTGAGGAATATTTTCTTTCTCTCTTGGAATTCCATTAACTCCCTATGGCTATCTGTATAGCTCTTTTGACGTAATTAGGCTATTTTAATTCTTTCTCTAATGACATCGACTTTATTAAATGTCATATGAATCATATCTGGTCCAAGCATTCGACGTTCACCTACTTCATCCCAGTATAGAGGAGTTCTGCACTTTCTACTATACAATGCTTCATATGGAGCCATCCCAATTGTAGCTTGGTAGCTGTTGTTGTAAAAAAACTCCATAAGAGGTATAAATTCCTCCCAATTGCCACTCATTCCATGGCACAGGCTCGGAGCATGTCTTCTAATATCTGTATTGTTCTCTCGGACTATCCGTTTGTCTGTGGATGGAAGGCAGTACTCAGGTTCAATTGTGATCCCAAGGCTTACTGGAAGCTCTTCCAGAATCTAGAGATAAATCTCGGGTCTTTGTCTAATACAATACTTATTGGTACACCATGCAAACATACCACATTATCCATGTAAAGTTGTGCTAGCTTATCCATGGTGCAATTGGTCCTGAACAGAATGAAGTGAGCTGTCTCAATAAGCTTGTCAACTACTACCCAAATTGCATCCATTCCCTTGGGTGTACGTGGTAGTTCGGTGACGAATTCCATTGTAATGTTATCCCATTTCCACTCAGGTACTGGAAGTAGTTGAAGAGTGCCAAAAGGTTGGTGCCATTCAGCTTTGACGTTCTAAAATGCAAGACAAGTCGACACATACAAAGCTATTGTGGACTTCATTACTGGCCACTAGTAGTGTTGCTTTAGGTCTTTATACATCTTGGTACTTCTAGGGTAAAGAGAATACTCAGAACTGTGTGTTTCTTTTACTATTTTGTCTTGTCTTGTCTTGTATTACCTCATCACAGGGTATACACACTCTGCCCCGAAACAACAGTGCCCCATCATTGGCTAATGTAAAGCTAGGGTCATTCATTATTTGCTCTTGAATCTTCTCTCTGATCCGCTATAACTCAGGATCCAAAGGTTGTTTCATTATGATTTCTTCCCTGATGGAAGAGTGTACCTGTAGAGCCGCCAAGCACATTGTCAACTGTTGAACATCATCTGCCTGGTGCTCTAGTTCTAAGGTTGCTCCCTCATACAAGAGGATTTCATCCATTAACATCGCCTCCTGTACGAGCTCTAGACTGACAGCTAGATAAGAAAGCAACACAGTTTGAGTTTTCCGGCTTGATGCATCTGCCACTACGTTGGCCTTCCCTGGGTGATACTGAATATCACAATCATAATCTTTCATGAGCTCAAGCCATCTCCTTTGCCTCATATTCAAGTCTTTTTGAGTGAAAAAGTACTTAAGACTTTTGTGGTCACTGTATATTTCGCACTTTTCACCATACAAGTAGTGATGCCAAATCTTTAAGGCAAAAATGACCGCTGCTAGCCCAAGTCATGGCTAGGTTAAATCTTTTCATAGTCCTTCAACTGTCTGGACGCATTTTCTTCCACCTTGTCGTGTTGTATAAGTACACAGCCCAATCCGACTTTGGAAGCATCGGTATACACTTTCATTCCACCTGTGCCTTTAGGAATAGTCAACACTGGTGCTGACACTAGCTGCTTTTTCAGCTCTTGAACTTTCTTCACACTCCCTTGACCAATCAAATTTTATATCCTTCCTAGTCAACTTGGTCATTGGTGCTGAAATCTAAGAAAAGTTCTCAATGAAGCGTCTATAATAACTTGTCAAACCCAAGAAACTTCTAATTTCTGTTACACTCTTAGGTACCTACCAGTCTACTATGGTTCTCACCTTATCCAGATCCACTTCGATTCCATTTTTAGACACCACGTGTCCTAGGAATCCAACCTGTCTGAGCCAAAATTCACACTTGCTAAATTTCGCATACAACTGTTGCTCTCTCAATCTCTGTAGTACCATCCTCAAGTGTTTTGCATGGTCTTCTTTTGACTTTGAGTAGATCCAGATATCATCAATGAAAATAATGACCCACTTGTCAAGAACTTCGTGAAACACTCGGTTCATCAAATCCATGAAAGTTGCTGGTGCATTGGTCAACCCGAAAGATAAGACTAAGAATTCATAATGACCGTACCGAGTTCTAAAGGTTGTCTTTGGTATATCACAACTCTTCATCTTGAGTTGATAATACCCAGATCTGAGGTCAATCTTTGAAAATATCTTAGCACCTTGTAGCTGATCAAATAGATCATCTATGCATGGCAATGGATACCGATTCTTGATGGTTAACTTGTTCAATTCCTGGTAATCAATGCACATACGTAGGCTCCCATATTTCTTCGTAAAAAATAACACTGGAGCACCCCAAGGTAATACACTTGGGCATATGAATCTGTTCTTCAATAGATCTTGCAACTATACTTGCAATTCTTTTAATTCTGCTGGTGCCATTTTGTACAGAGCCTTAGACATCGGGATAGCTCCAGGAATCAAATCTATAGTAGATTCCAACTCCCTGTCAGGTGGTAGCTGAGTCAGATCATCTGAAAAGACGTCTAAGAACTCTTTAACTACCTCTACTTCCTCTAGAGGTGTGACCTTTGCATCTAAATCAATCACCGATGCCAGGTACCCCTGGCACCCATTTTCTAACAACTTCACCACTTACAGAGCAAACATAAGGACCTTCTTAGCCTGCTTTATCATATCTACTTAGTATATTAGTTCCTTCCATTCATTATCGATCACCTTGATCTGTTTCTCAGCACACATCATGCTTGCTCGATGTGCTGACAACTAATCCATTCCTAGTATAACATCAAAGTTTTGCATGTTGAACTTGATGAGTTGGGCATATAATTTTTTTCCACTGGTCTCAACGGTGCATGGCCCATATACTTCCTTCAACTATGAAATTTTGCCTGTATGTGTACTAACTATCATCTTATGCTCTAATATCTTGGGTGTCATGTCAAGTTTCTCAGCAAATCTCTTTGATGCAAATGAATGTGAAGCCCCTGAATCAAACAAGACATATGTTGGTATACCTGATATAGGTAGGACACCTAATACAACAATGCACATAAGTAAAGTATGTTATCAATATTTATCAGAAGGAAATTCTCAAATTTAATCGTACCTATTACCACTTCTGTGCTAGCTTCAGCTTCCTTAGCTGACAAAGCATACATCCTTCCTTGTGGTTGACTCCCTTGAGTCAAAGCAGGTCTGTACCCAGAAGGCTAATTAGTTGGTAAGGTTGGTCGGGCTCAGTAATCTTTAGTAAAATGGTCATATAAATGGCAATTAAAACAATGGTTCTGCAAAGCTTGAATTAGAGCAGAAGCTCTCTGAGCCTGACCTGTAGCAAGTGGAGGGCGAGGTGGCCTAGTAGCTGTGGGCATTGTACTGATACTCGGGTGAAAAGATGTAGTACCAGACCCATTAGCAGCTCGAGGAGGATAACCCAATGGCCTATAGCGTAGCCTGTATAAAGGACCAAATCCGTATGATCCACGAAAATTCTTACTCGGGCCTCCCAAATCTATATAAGGGTTCGCTCTCTTCCACACTTCAGGTGTAAGGGATGATTCACTTTTCAGCTTGTCTTCAATGGTTTTGGCTTTCTGTACAATCAAGGCATAGTCGGTGAGATTTAATACCTCAAGTATCATGCCAATGGATACCTTCAATCCTTTCAGAAACTTCTTACCCTTTTCTTCAGCCGATTTCATGTGAGGGGGTGCAAAGTAGAATAAGGCCTCAAACTGTTGCTAATAATCAAGGAAAGATTTGCTTCCTTGAGTCAAAGCTGAGAACTCCGCTTCCTTACGGTCTCTAAAACTCTGAGGGTAGTAATTCGTTAAGAACAACTCCTTGAATTGCTCCTATGTGGGTTCTGGGTGTGTAGCAAACAACATGACTTTTGAGGCTTGCCACCAGGAGTTGGCCTCATTCTTAAACTGTAACCCCCCACATATTATCTTTTGAGCATCAGTGTACTCAATCACTTCAAATATCTTCTCAATCTCTTGAATCCATCGGTCCTGTTCCAAAGGGTCACTTTCCATCTTAGTGAATGTAGGTGGTAGGTTCCTTTTGAACGACTCCACACTCTTGTGGTATGGTCCACCGACTAAAAATATGGTGCATATACCGAATGGTACGGTTAAGGAGGTGGCATCATATATGGAGGTGTACCCTGAGGTAGTATGGGTGGTGTACCTCCAACTTGGTTTTGAGGGTTGATGCCAGGTGGTGTACCTCCAACCTGTACCCTAACACCAGGCCCTCCAGTTGGACCTTGTGGAATATCTACTTGGGGAGACTGACCTGGTAGTGTAGCATACCATTGCTATTGCATAATAGTCATAAATGCCTGCTGTTGTTAGAGAATCTGCTGATAGAGAATCTGATTCGATTGTTGAATCAAGTTCTCAACATCACCAGAGGTAAGTACCAGTAGAGGATCAGGAAGTGTAGCCATGGGTGGATCCTCATGAGCCACATTCTGATCAATTGTCTCTTGAGGTTGTGGGTTAGATGCTTGACCCATAGGTTGAGGACTCCTATTGATTGGTGACCTACCACCAGGACGAGGACCCCGAGGTGCACCTCGAGCGACACCCTCAGATCTAGTGCATACCATCGCCAGTGTACCTGATTTGCATAAAATTTTGTATATGTTAGTATTACAAATCATTACACAATTATTCAAAGCTTAGCACGCAACTTTGTGCACTTCCATCCCAAAACAATCGAAGGAACATGCACATAATAATTCAAACTCCAAATTTATATTTCATTATATGTGTCGGCCCAAATCTCTCCTATAAACTTATAATTTTTCAAAAATGACCTTCAAACCCACCAATGTAGGCTATGTAGGACCCACGGGTGGCATCAGGCAGCCACTGCCAAAACTGACGGGCTAAAGACCGGTGGGCATGGCTAGCTGAACCCCATCAGTTTCATGCCCGTCGGAGTTACCCGAGAGCTGCGTTTTAAAGGGTTTAAACCCCTATTTTTTTTTTCACCCATTCCCTCTCCTTTCTCCTTCACTCCAACTTAGGCTATTCTTGGGCGAATTTTGGGCGATTCCATACTACTCAACTCACCGAATCGACGCAATGATCCGTTCAAGTTGCATTCTCCCTCATTCAATCATCAAGGTTCGTTCACAAACCCTCTTTTTCTCTCTAAAATCTGAGTTTCTCTCTTTTTGATTGGAAAATCGTCAATGTGGTTAGAACTTTGGTTTTTCCTTCTATTTTCTCCATGGAAAACCATTTACATGCTAATGTAGAGCTTAAATTATGGTTTCCAAGTACTTTGATCCATGGAATGGAAACTTTAGAGCAATTTTCCCCCTTTTTATGCCCTAACCATCGATTTTGGGTTTCTATTGTTCATTTCTTTCCTCTATGTCAATCTAGCATTCCCATTATGAATTTCTTTGTTTCCATTGCAATATTGGGCTTCTATTGTGTTTTCTATTCATTCCATTGCATACTTTGCCCAAATTTGGGCGGTGTGGTTGTTTTCAACCCTTATATAAACTTGCCCAAAAGGAGGGGCAAAACATTTGGGAATTTTATACCTAGCCACCCTTGAATTCATTTTTACATTTGAATCATGGTTTCCAAGCATATTAGAATCATCGATAATTGTTTCTATTGGTATGTAAACCTTTCATTTGACTAGGCTCCCAAAATTTGAAATTTCCTACATGCTTGGTATACTTGTTTGAAATACTCCCATTTCTTATTTCGAACCCAATAGTGAAATGATATCTCTTGGTTAATCTAGTACTGTTTCTCGTGTTCTCTTGAAAGGATCTACTCATATTCCATATTCTTAGACTTGTTCATGCATTAAGGCTACATCTCATTGGGGTCACTGTATACCTCAATCACCATATGCATCAGTTCATAAACCACTTTGCATCACTTGTGTTTACTTAGTGATTTCCATCATCTTAATCCTTCTTATCTATGTATTGAATCACTTGGCCGGTTTAGGTATCCGAGTTTCATAACTTCTAATATGCTATCTTATATCACATTTCCTAAAACTTTCTGCCATATGCTATCATAGTTCATTATATTCATTTCTTTGATTCCACTTCTACTATTTGTCTCAACTTGGTACTCCTTATACTTTAACTTCTCATTTTATATATGTGCTTATCTCTTTTCTTTGCATTTTTAGGATGCCACCACGAAAATGCAAGGAACCTATTGATCCCTCAAAGAAGAGGAAAGCTTCCAAGGCTAAGAAGAAAGAGGTGGGGTCTAGTTCTTCAGTCCCATCACCATGTAGAGAATAGGAGGATCTTGAAGACCCATCCGACTATGATAAGATGGTCTTCTATAGTTCGAGAGCTGCATCCTCATGGGGTATTTTTCGCTCACTACCTGTGATGTTGGAGAATCAGGTGGTTGTGGAGCATTTCTGTCGTATTTACCTCTTAGAGAGGTTTTTCACTCTGGGAGTCTATCCTCAACATCGACCGTTCGTGCTATAAGGGCTTAGTAAGAAAGTTCTACTACAACCTTGAGGCTATAGAGGAGGAGGGGCAGTTTGCCATAATTAGTATGGTGAAGGGTGTGGGATCATTCTGACTGTGGATAGACTGGCAGAGACTATGGGTATCTCCTTAGAGGGCATCCACTACTACAGTCCTCCTAGGACCAGAGGCATGGGTCCACTGATGAGTCGGGACATGCAGGAGCACATCTATGAGGTGATCAGTGACTCACGAGCGAGACCTGCATCTAAGTTAGCCTTTTCCCCTACGGGCAGGGTATTTTCCAGATTGGTGCAGTTCAATCTAGCTCCTAGGAGTGGTCACAGGAATCAGGTGGGTTTTATGCCAACCTACCTGGCTACCTACCAGTTGTATGCCCTTAAGGGTAATGTACCTAGGCTGTGCTTTCCCTACTTCATACTGAGGTCTATACACCACCATGCCATGCATCCAGAGGATGCAAACCTACCCTATGGCAGAGCTCTCACTCGAGTCTTCGAGCATTTTATGGTTAACCTATCTGGGGAGGTGGGATCGGTCCCAAGGGACAAGTTCTTAAAGAGGAACTTGAGGCAGATGAGCCTGTGTGCCTTGATGGTAGAGCCTCAGGTAGCCGAGGAGTAGGGAGAGGATGTACCCATGGATAAGGATGAGCATAACAAAGATGACGAGGATTATTTCCCGTACCAGGAGGAGGGTTTTCAAGGGGTACCTGATTATAAGGATATCAGAGAGGAGGAGGTGCCATTAGATACTAGGGCAGTAGATCCAGCTTTTCCTGGAGTTGGGGGTTCCAAATCAGCCAGAGCTAGTGGCCCAGATATCCTTAGTGCTTCTGGCACACAGGCCTCAGCTCCCCCACCTACCGGAGAGGCATCTGTCATACAAGACCTACTATCAGAGTTGAGGACCTCAAGGGAAGGTCAAGCTGAGCTCAGATTTCATCTTGGAGAGAGTGTGGCCAGGGACCAGGAGCTTCTCAGGAGAGTGGATGAGAACACCAGTAGAGAGCTCCAGATGTGGAGGCAGTTTGGAGAGATAGAGTCCAGGTTTCAGCGACTCACCTGGGATATGTACCACTCTTTTAGGGTGCTCTCTGCGGATGTCCAACACGTATAGAGGAGATTGGTTTGCCTCCATGATTGTTTCACTCATTGGGACACGCACCTCTGCATCGACTCCAGGGTTCACATAAGAGAGCCTTTCGATGTCTCTAGCGATGACTCTGACTAGTGTTTTAGGCTGGTGGCCTATTACCCTCTTCTAACCTTTTACTTGTCATTCTTACTTGACTTTTTTGAGTTTATTTGACAGTCTTAACTATTTTGGGTTTCATAGTTGATTTTCCTGCTTTACTTACTTGATTGGACTAGTATAGCCTTAAACAATGATAGCATCTGCCATTCATTTTGTAATTTATTTCATTTGTGTACTTAAAGTTTGATTTGTGATTTTGATGGTAATTGTAAATTTTTGAATGGTTTACTTATATTAAACTGCGTGGTTTGATGGTGGCCATGTCGGTCACTATATGTTATTATCATATTATTTTTGTTGTCTATCAGGTTTCGTGTTGAAAAATTTTTGGTTTCTCATTTTATGTCGTTATGCTACCGAAATTTTGTTAAAATCTTCGCTAACAAGTGAATTCAATTATGAAAATTTTGAACTAGTTAACAAGAATTCATATTATCAATACATGCATGTCATGAAATGCAAGAGTTGAAAATTTTACATTTAATTAAGGTTTTTTTAACTTTTCATAAGGTTTTTACCTTCACCCACCCCAGACCTATTATAGTTTCTATGAGGTTTAAGCAGTATACTGTAGGCAGGTAGATCATCGCGCTCTAATACTACCGTTGTCACACCCCGCTCACACAGAACCGAGCCGAGGACCGAGTTAACTCCGGCTAACTCACAAACCTATCAGGATCAACAATGCAGTAACTGCAATATAGCATACATCTACTAAACTAAGATAAGACCTGTATTTTCAGTGGAAGACTTGTTCATAATAATATCTGTAATTGTTTCTCAAATACTTGATAACCAAATTGAGTCATAAAAATTATATACATTTGGGCCCGAAGGCATGATATATACACAAAAATATAACAATTTAAGCATCAAATAATCAAAAAGGAGTACATCAAAAAAAGAATAAAAAAGAATCACTCAGGAGTCACAGCTACCATGCAGCACAATCCTCGCACGTGCAATCGACACTGTGCTCGAACTCATCAGGGACCTACCAGTCCTCAGAGGAAAACTCCATAGTGGGATTCGACTCCTGATCTCCAAGTGGGTAACCTGTAAAATCACCTAAAAAGAGTTGTACAAGTGGGATGAACTCACTAGCCCAGTAAGTAGAAAGGAATACTACACAAGGAAAACCACACAATCCTCTGAGGAGTCACAGCTACCATGCAGCACAATCCTCGCACGTGTAATCGATACCATGCTCAAACTCATCAGGGACCCACCCAAGGATTAAAGTATCGGTATCGATCGCCGTATCGATCGGTCAAAATTAAGATACGTATCGGAGAGTATCGTATCGTATCGGAGATAAACTAAGATACGCTAAAGATACACACATAAATAGATAGGAAACATTTTTTTAAACACTTTTGCATAAAGATTTTATTAAAAAAAACTATTGATAACATGTATTATGCATAAACTCTAAATTGAGGGTATCGTACTAAGAATTCAAGGTTTGTAGTTGTCCCATAAATGTAAAATCCTTGTTCCCAACCTTGATTTCCACTTTAGTTAGAGAGAAATATGGCTAACAGCAACTTTGGAACAAAAACCCTTCAAAAAATCGTGTGTTTTCTGAAAAATTACCCATCTTGGCCATTATATGACCGATACTCACCGATATGTATCGATACTCACCGATACGTATCGTTACTCACCGATACGTATCGATACTCACCGATACGTATCAATACTCCCCTATACGTATCGATATATATCGATACTCACCGATACGTGCCAATATATACCGATACGTACCGATCGATACATACCGATACTCACCGATACGTACCAATACATACCGAAACGTATATTTTACCTCAATTTTATAATTTTCATAGTCGTATCGAGGCATATCGTATCGTATCGATGTGTATTGGTGGTGTATTAATGCATATCGGTATGTATTGTAGAATATATATATCGATACGAAAGGATTTTAAAAATTTCATGTATCGTATCGATGTGTATCGTATCGGTCGGCTAAATTTAAGATACGTATCGGAGGGTATCGTATCGGTATCGGAGATACTTAAAACCATGGACCCACCAGTCCTTAGAGGGAAACTCCATAGTGGAACCTGGCTCCTGATCTCCAGGCGAGTAACCTATAAAATCACCTAAAAAAAGTTGTACACATGGGATGAGCTCACTAGCCTAATAAGTGGAAAGGAAGACCACACAAGGAAAACCACACAGTCACAACACATATATGCCTATATGTATGTAATTCATTTTAATCAGCCTAACAATATTACTAGGTCATAGGCTATGTGCTATTCACAACCACAGTGCACATATGCCCCAGGTACGCGCTGCAAACCCCATCCCACGATACGCCCATAGGGTTGTTGGAGAAGGCCCACCGTTGGTATCGGAATTTAAAATACAAGCCGACTCCCAGTAAATTTAAATGATAAAAAGTAAATGGGTGACTCCACCCGAAATAAAAGCAGTACGATCAACCCTCTGAATATACCACCGGGGTTACCGACTGTCCTAGCGATCAGTCGTGTATACTTCTAATCACTGTAGGAGTTCGACAATCGCAACCCGATGCATTCCCCCAATAGTAACTCAACACATAAACCCCTGTTGGGAAGGGCCATAGCACAAAGGGGTATATAAATTTTAGTCGCATGCTTCTACATGAGCATAGTACGATTACACGATGGCATCGCGTCTCATTCCATAAGCCACCATGCACTTGTTTCCAAGTCGACTACGGTATCTAAAATCTAGCATGCATATCATGTCCAAATGAGATTCCTCCATCACATACATTAAGACATAATGAATATTCAACCATAACACAAAGCATAGCATATTATGTAAATGCACATTCAAATGCGTGATATGGCATATGTGATGTCTAGTCTACACACAAGTGACATAATGACATGGCTAGACTAACATATGTTAAATGATGCATAACATTCTGAAATTAAATCAGAGTCCACTCCCCACTTACTTGTATATGTATTCGGTGCTTGTACCCGGCACATAAGAGATCCGATGTGTAGGTACGTATATAATGAGTGTAACGTATGATAAACATAATGGTTTATCATTTCACTAATTTGGGGTCAAAATCATCATGTGTAAACACTAATCGGGTTTAGAATCATAAATGAAGGTTACCCATCCAATTTATACCCATTCTGGGCATTCTGGAAAGACAGGTGGGCATAAGCCAAAGACAGGTAGGCTTCATAGCCCACCGATTTCATGCCCGCCGGTTACACCAGAGCCTAGAAATTGAGTTCTAGGAACTCAGGTGGGTCAGAACTCAAAGACAGGTGGGCCTGAAACACCCCTAGTCTTGAAACGAAATTCTCCCATCTTCTTTTCCATCTTCTTTTCGGTTTGGGAAACTTGTTTGGGGTCAAATCGGTGACTCAAATCACTCATCTAAGGTCCAATCATATATCCTCAACCTAGATCTAAGATCAAATCAAAAGAAGGAAGGAGATTCTTACCTCTTTCTTAAGAACACCAATGAAACCCCAAATCTCACTTATTTTGCTCAAGAACTTTCAAATACTCTAGATTTTCACCAACACTCCTTACAAATCCTTCAAAATCATTGTACACACCTTCCGTTAGTCCTTAGATATGATTATCCATATAAAATTTGCAAGATCCAAGTGGGTTCTTTCCCAAAAATCAAAAAGAGGATTTAAGAAAGGGGTTTTCCCAAAGATTCTTGGAATATGTGCAATACCTACCTCAAATCAAAGATCCCAACGAGCTAATCATTAATCCAGGCTTAAAATACCAAGACCCAGCTCCATTGAAGCTCTATGGTCTATTCTCCTTCTTCTTTCTTCTTCTTCTTCCTCTTTTTCCTTTCTTCTTCTTTCTCTCTCTTCTTTACTCTCCCACTGAACAATTACCATTAATGAGGGAAAAGATAATAACTGTACCCCTTTTATACCTGGGCCCCAAAAAATATCTTCTAGTCATAGGTGGGTACATCTCAGGTGGGCATTCTCAGGTGGGTATATCTCAGGTAGACATTATCAGGTGAGTATATCTCAGGTGGGTATTCCATTCTAGTCAGCCCATTGCTAGTGTTCCACTTGGACTTCAATGGGGACAAATTCATAATCATAATTAAATTGCATAGGCACCTAAAATAACTAGAACGTATCCTTACTTCTTGTATATGACCTCGTGGTGCGTGCAAGTGCAAGACTTGGGGGCACATATTACACTTGGTACCCACTTAGTTTTGTTAGGCCAACCCAAGTTCAAGGTCACTCTTGCTACCATATTCCATATGGTACTTGTGTCAATTCGCTCCGATTCAGCGCCTATATTATCAACCAAGTCAATACGGGTAATTAAACCGGCTTTAAAAAGTAGGGTATCAAAGTGATAGTTGCCCCATTTTTTTTTAATGAATAAAAGAATGCTACCCTTTTTGTTGGATACCTCAGTACACACTACCATTGATCCCCTCACTGATGCACGGGTCGCATGACTAGGTAACATCCTCTCTCCCTTTTTTCAGATACTCCTCATTCTTTAACCACAATTACTTCTTCCACTTAGATATAATAATCTTCATTTTATCATTTTCGACCACTAGATCCCAATTTATGTAGAATGAGGTGAAATCTATTAGGAAATCCCAATTGCATGCAACATAGGTAGACAAGAGAACCCCTCCTATATATATATATATATATATAAACGGCCTCCTACTTATTCCTCCATGTGTTCAATGTAAGCTCCAGATTTTACATCATATGACTGACATCTTTATTTCTTCTAATTTGTAGTCAAGTTGCCTCATGTATTTATTGGGGGTGGGGAGTTACTTATAAATGCTTCCTATTTTGACAACAACTATTGGATATATATTTGATTAGGGGGAGCCTCCTCCTATGTATGTTCCTTCCCCCTCCTTTTAGAATGGTTTCTTACTTTTCGCCAAAGGTGGTGGAACTTTTTTTTTTCCTATCATTAGATATGGATGTACATGTTATGTAATCGGAAAAAAAATAGAGGATCGGGGATTACCTCGATGTAGCTTTACACACAAGGGAACGGATCAAGTTGCACCACGCGTCGATCTGCACAAACAACAACAAGCGTAAGATTGCGACGATCTCGCTAGGCAAAGTTCCACCCTCCAAGTCCAATTATTGCAATGGAAATCCTTGGAGATAAAAATTTTCAATTGAGAGAGAGAGAGAGAGAGAGAGAGAGAGAGAGAGAGAGAGAGAGAGAGAGAGAGAGAGAGAGAGAGAGAGAGAGATTAGGTCCAAAACCTTGCTTGCTTTGTTGTGGCCAAACCTCTTGTTTATAAAGATTTGGCCAACTAGGGTTCCCAATCCTAGTGGGTCTATAATTACTCCAAATGGGCGACCCAAGAATGAACTGGGTCAAGACCTATTGTGACCTAGTTTGATTAACATTTCCCACTTCCCCACATAGGAGGGCATATTCATTTGTCCATTCTAGAAGTTTCTCTACCATAGGTGTCTCATCATACAAGAAATGGAGCATATGACCTAACGAAATAGTACGAAGGTAGGAGTGCTATATCAAGCTTCCATCTAATTATATCAAGGACATCACTCACAAATAATCTGAGGTACCTTAAACAATCCAACTACACTAAATTTAGAACTCTCGATCCTTCATGATGAGCAGTGCTGGCCTCAAAATATGTAATGTGTTCATGACTACATCGAAACACAAATACGACAAGTCACCCAGATAATGAGCCACAAAATAAAGGTGTAATTATAAATAGTTTTTCCTAAGCCCACATGTCAATTTAACTATTCCCAACTGCTTTCGCAATCTGTCCCGTTGGATACATCATCTATGATCCTAAGAATTACATCAAAGTAGCGTCATTGGGCATCCTCTTCATGATATGGTCTTAGGTAGAGAGTATCCATAGCATTAACTCAGTTTGATCTAAGTGGCTCACACAATGACGAAGAGGGAATTCATTAAGTCACTCTCACAAACTGTCGTAACAAAGCACATACAATATGAAATTTATGCTATGGTGCTTCTCCCACTCTAGGTGGGCATGTCACTTATAAGATATAAAGAACACTATATGAGTTTGGGTTCACTTGCACTTTTAAGTTCCTAACCTAAGTCATTTAGCCTAATTGCCACACAGCTTTCGCTTGAAGTCTCACACTTGGCTACACTAAGATGTGGGATCTTTGTGTTCGATCATAGATTGGTCTCATTTTAGCTCTAAGGCGCCACTTAGGTTAAAAGCTATATATTCATCTTGCTTGTCATCTGTAAGAGCTAAGGTGAATTTGGCTCATCTTGCTCGCTGTATCTAAGTGCCAAGTTGAATCACCCATGTGATTGGATCGATTCAAGCTTAGTGACATATTTACAAAATAAAATGAAGAATGTCTCGAGTAATAAGCTTGGTCAATAGATCGGCCACCATGCTACTTGTGGAGATATGCTTCAAGAAAATTTTCCCTTGTGCAACTATGTCTTAAATGTTGTGATATTTGATGTCTATGTGTTTAGATTTCTCTTGGAATTTGGGGTCATTAATGAATGCCAATGTTGTCATACTATCATAGTGTACAAGCACCGCATCTCCTAAATGAGCGGTAATACCAAAGCACTATCGAAACCTCCTTAGCCATATGGCCTCTTAAATGGCTATCGGATATGTGATGTACTCGGACTCCATCGTGGATAAGAAGATGCAGGTTGGCTTCTTGTTACTCTAAGATAAAGCCTTGCCTCCTAAGACAAATGCATATCCAGAAGTAGATTCACGTTTGTCTCTATCACTAGACTGCTCAGCATCACTGCAGCCTCTTAATCTTAAATCCGAAACACTGTAGGTGAGGATGAGACCAGTAATCCCATAAAGGTATCGAAAGATTCTTTTCACTTCCTTCCAATGACTTGGTGTTAGGTTACTCTGGTAACGACTAACCATGCCAATTGAGAATCATATATCTGGACACGTGAACATCATCGTATACATCAGATTGCCTATAGTTGCTACATAGGTTACTTTGGATATTTGATTTTTCTCCTCATTTGTCTCAGGAAATTGGTCAAGGTTCAAAGCACATGCCTTGTCCATGGGAGTGTTAATGGGTTTAGATTTATCCATGTGGAATAATTGAAGGATCTTTTTATGTAAGTCTCTTGAGACAAACCAAGAAAATTCCTAGATTAGTTCCTCATGATCTTAGTGATTAACACAAAGTTGGTTTCACACATGTTCTTCATATCAAAAGTAGAGGACAACTAATCTTTAGTAGGGACAATCATCTCTATATCATTTTCAGCTAATAGAAGGTCGTCAACATACAAGGATAGAATAAGGAAACTTCCTTTGAACCATTTGACATACACACAGTTGTCCTCTTCAATAATTTCAAAACCATTAGAGGTAGTGGCACAATGAAATTTAGATTACCACTGTCTAAACGATTGTTTAAGGCCATTATAGAATGTTTGAGATGACCGACTTTGTACTCTTGTCCTTGACCTCAAAATCCACTGATTGATCTATAAAGGTCTCATTATCTAGTTCTCTATTGAGAAATACAGTTTTAAAATCCATCTGAAAGAGTTTTAAATTCAGTGTTATAACAATGGCTAGAATGAGACAAATTGAGGCAATTCTCACCACAAGGAGAAAGTATCATCATAGTCTAAACCCTCCTTTTGTGTATAGCCTTCGTCATAAGGTGTGTCTTATACTTGTCATTTAAACCTTCTACCTTGCGTTTGACCTTTAAAATCCATTTGTTTCTAATAGTCTTATGCTCAGGAGGTAGGTTAACTAACTCCCATACCTAGTTCTTACTAATAGAACTCAGTTTATCCTCTATAACAACTTTCCACTTGTCCTTAACTGGTGAGAAGAATGCCTCTCGAAAAAAAGCGGGTTCATCCTTATCCTTTGGAACACCAATGAGAGCCTCCCCTTCAATTTCAAAATGACTATGTGGAATGTGCCCACGAGTGCTCCTACGCAAAAGGGAATCTTCATGATCATCTAGTGGTGCACTCCCACTAGGCAGATGATCAGTCTCACTTTCTTTGACGATTACAGGATGAGTTAATTCCCCACCCTCGCTTATAGTAGGTGAGATGCTTTCCTTATTCTCTATCTCAAAGAGGTCGAGACCCTACTAGCTTCACTAATGCTAGGAAAGTCTATCTCAATAAAGTCGACATTGCGTGACTCTATCTCGGTCATTCCACCATCAGGGTGTTCATCGTATATAATGTAACCCATTGAGCTATCGGAATATCTTATAAAGATGTGTTTTCTAGCTCTAGAGCCAAGCTTCCCAAACTTATGGGAGGTGTTTTGAACATAACCAACTGATCCCCGTGATAGCATACACCCCAAGTTAGGCTTTGCGCCCTTTCATAATCATAGGGAGTCGAAGGAACTGACTGTGAAGGCACCCTATTAAGGATGTGGCAGTAGTCAAAAGAGCATCCACCAGAAAGATATTGCAAGGTTGACTTGCGCCATCATCAACTTAATCATACCTGAGAGTGCCCTATTCCTCCTCCTCGCTACGCCATTTGCTAAGGAGTATAAGGAATGGTCAACTACCTCCAAATCCCCTTCTCCTCACACAGTTCCTTAAACTAGTCAGATAGATACTCCCGTCCTCGGTCAGTGTAGAGATTTTTTAAGCTCTTGCTTAACTGGTTCTTAACCTCTGCCATGAAGAATTTGAATCAATGCAAGCATTGCAATGGAGATCTTTGGAGACACGCACTCTCAATTGGGAAAGACATAAAAGAATAAGGAGAGAGAGAGAGAGAGAGAGAGAGAGAGAGAGAGAGAGAGAGAGAGAGAGAGAGCTCCTGAGATTAGGTCCAAACCTTGCTTTGTTATGGCCAAACCTCTTATTTAAAAAGGTTTGGCCAGTTAGGTTTTCTAATCTTAGTGGGTCTATGATTATCCCATGTGGGAGACCCACGAACGAACCAAATCAAGACCCAGATCGACCTAGTTTGATTAACATATTACATAATTTGAAACAGAACTAGAAGCTATAGAGGTTAAGTAGTACAAAGCAACAAGAGGGGTGCACTATGTTGGAGTATAGAGAAAAACTGCACTGCAAATATGTTGAATCATGTCGACACTTTGTAAAGTCGCTTTTGTTATGTTATCTCATAGTGTCAAACCTAAGACCTATGACAACTGAAGCGAAAGCATATATGACAAAGGTTGTGGGACTTTGGATAATTTTACCTTCTTTTTTTTTTTTGGGTGAGGGGAAGTGTGAGGGGTAGAATTTGTAAAGGATAAGTGACCTTTTGCATGTCCTAATCTTTTTTTTATTATTATTATTTATTATTTTTTATCTATCTATCTTACAACGCCCCTACTGGCACTGCAAGGCCACTAATAATCATGGTTTTTGTTTATAGGGAAGTGTTTCCTGTGGGTAAGGATGTAAATTTGAAATCAAAAACAAATCAAATTGTTTATACTGAAATCATGAAACTATTTAATAAATGCTTCGGTTTTGGTTTTAAAATTGAAACCTTTTAATAAATGGTTCGGTTTTTATTTCAACATTTAAACTATTTAAGTAAACCATTAAACCGATTAACATATGCATAGTAAGTTTAGGTATTCAATGCCAAGTTTACATATATTTCAATAAATAAAAAATTACATTAAACAACTACGAAAAAAAATAATAATAACAATATACAATTCAATTCAATGTTAAAATTTAAATCCATTTCATTAAAAATTTTACATAAGAAAACCGTTTAAACTGAAATCATTTATAAATGGTTTCGGTTTCAATATATGAAACCATTGATTAAATATTTCAATTTTGGTTTTACTTAGAAAATCTTGTATCTAACCAATCGAACCGTTTACACCAGGACCAAACCGATCAACACCCTTAATTGTAAGGGAGTGGAGTTTCTATGCATTCACAATTAATAATGGGAATGCACGAGAAAACATCCACATAGACATCATTTTCCATTTCATAGGGGATGGACCAGTCGTTTTGCCCCCATGTCTCTAAGTGTAGGGGCCATACTCCTCCTCCACATAAACTTTTTTTTTCACTTATTTACTTATTTTCCGTCTTTGTGTGGCCCACTTTTTTTTTTGGTAAACTAACCCACTTATGTTGATAATATCAACAAGCATAGGTAAACCAAATCATAAGAATTTCTTTCTCCAATATGTATAGAAATCCTCCATGGTGGGTCCTTTGAAAGTCACTACATCACATATTAAAGGACTTGGGTTTTCCACGACACCAGAGTGGAGACCACAGTAGTGTGAAGTCAAATAGGGATTTATTAGTTCATGTTATTACATTTATATCCTTCATCTTCAATACTGATGTTGATGTTGATATTGATACATATCATTACCCAAAAGAAGAAACAAAATAAAGATATTGATAAATATCGATCATATCAAGTCATATGAGATCAATATGGAATTTGAACATAATAATAATAATAATAATTATTATTATTATTATTATTATTATTATTAATTATTATTATCATTATTATTATTATAAAATAAAAAATATGAATACCTGTACCATATCAACTAATCCATGTGGATTAGATACTGAACATTGGGCGTGGTTGATTAGATACTAATACTTGAAATCTTGAAGAGATGAGATGGATAGATTCACGAAGGAATCCACATTTTGTCTAAAGAGAGAAAGTGTTAGTGTAGATTACACGACTCATTATGTAAGAGATTATATGAAGAAATCCCCACTCCAACTTTATGGGGATTTTTTTTTTTCTCTATCATAAATTACATGTTTTTCTAAAATAAATATATATATATATATATATTTTAAATTTAGGTGTATAGTTACCACTGCATTAAGAAACCAACAAGGAAGGCCCACGGTAGGGGTGTCAATTCCTAAACCGAACCGATAAAACCGGCCGGACCAAACCGATAACAACACGGACTGAACCGAACCGAAGCCTTATTGGTTTGGTTTGGTTTGGAGTATTACAACCCCAAAACCAAACCGAACCGCACCAAAAACCGGATGAACTCGAAACCAAACTGAAACCGGCTTAAAACCCAGACCGAAACTGAAACCAAACCGGTAAGAAACTGAAACACTCCAAAATTCATTAAAAAAATCAAAATTTGCATAGTTTTGTATACATTTGTATGGAAAGTCGAATCCAAACTGGACCAAAAACCAAAACTAACCCGGTTACAAATCGATTTAAGAAATTGAAGACAAACCGAAACCAAACTGCACTGAAATCGAAATCAAACCGAAACCAAAATTTTCTTATTGGTTCGGTTTTGATTTCAGCTTTACCACATCGAAACTGACTCAACCTCGACCAAAATCGAGTCGGACCAATCGATTGACACCCCTAGCCTATGGTATCCAATCAAGGGTTGGGTGATCTTTTCAAGGTTGATTCCTCTAAAGCACGACAGATGTGACAGCCCGAATCTATATGCCCAGAGCACCTTAGGGCATGCACCCTTGTGTTGGTGGGGGTGTTGGGGTTCGTGCTCAGACGGTCCAATCAGATGTGATGTGCACTACCACCCTGTGGTGCCGTAGAGGAACTGGGTCTGTCTTTTCAACAACCACTGTACGTGGGTTAGCGGTCCGCAATCATGTGGCGTTATTTTGATATTTTGGTAGAAGGTGAATATTGACTTAGGATCTTAAAAATATATATATATATATATATATTGACTAGGATCTACTTCCAAGAGCAATTTTACTGTCACTCTCTCCAAAGACTGACTCCCATGTATTGTGATCCTTGAACCGTAGATTTGGAACATCTGCCAGCTAATCTCAAACCCCCACTTCTTCAGGTGGGGCCAAAGTGGAATAATCATTGACTAAATCAATCATCTCGCCTAATTAGTTAATCAGATGGACAGGAATACAGGATAACTCAGTCAGAGATTTGGTTATGTATACTGATTGGAGTGGATCATGGTACTTGTTTGTGAAATTTCCTAGCCTCTTGTTATGTGTTATATGATAGTCGGGCGAGTTAAGGGCCGTCATTTTAACGGTCAACCACGGATGATTTTGAAATTTCTGCAGAAGAGCCAGCGAGGAGTTACATAAGCCCACCATCGCGGTGGGTCTTTGCTTTCTTGCATGCTTCCTTCAATGGCTACTTCTTTAACTTCAAACTAATTCCTTCGTTTCTTCTTCCCCCAACTAGCTCCGCACAAGTCAGACGACCGTAACCAGGTTGATTCTCTTCCTCTGAGTTATAAATTTAATTCGTTGCAAACAAATCTCGACTTCTCTGTTACTGCTTATTCCTATGTGGGTTCGAGAAAGTTAGCTTCTTGAACCCTTGAATTGTCTAAGAGCGCCTTTTGGGGTGTCATTTCTGCTGGTGTCTGGGTTTCTTTCTTGATTTCTTCAACTGGGTATTAGGGTGTCGAAGAATTGGGTCTTACTAGTGGCGGTGACTGCAGTTACGTGGATTTTTTTCGCACTGGTACCCTAAATTCTAGTTTTTTCCATGTGGGTTTTTGGATTTGTAGTTTTCTGCCTATTGGGTTCGCTTCCTGGTTAATTCGGTGAATTGGTGCAGATGATTATGGTTGAGTTTCGTTAAATTAATCGTTTCTTGAGTCTGAACACGGAGATGGTTCTGCTATGTTTCATAGCTAAAAAATGGAGTATGAATGCATTGGTCCATTGAGAATGTTTTTAGTTATATTGGGCCTATTGTTTTTACTACAGTTTCCTGGAAGCTGTGTATCCGAATCAGTAAATTGGTCAAAGGTCTGTGGAGTTGATGAATTTACCTATAGGAGATATTTAGGCGATGAGTTGTTTTTCATAAATGGGAACAGAGTAGACAAATTTTCTTTCTGCAAGACTGTTGAATTCTACTACAGAGATCTGGATATGGGTCAGGAAGAATGGGGAGGATTTGCAAGGAACTGCTGTGGTTTGGAGATTTACTCAGGTATGTACGTGCTATAGTCTCTTCTTCTTCTTCTTCCAATAAAACCACCACTGAAGATTTTATGAGTTTGACATAAGCACTAATATTCCATCATAAGGTTCGCTCGAGGTTCCGAAACTGGAAAATGCTTACTTTTAATGCGTTCTTATTAATCATTAAAGAAAGAAATGGTTATTCACTTGATTTTACTTGGGCTTTGAAATTTGCAGTGCAGTTGCCTCAAAGGAGAGGGAGAAAATTGCTGCGTGAATTGGGAACTAATCGATCTACCTTCCGTATGCTTGGTCAAAGAAGTGATCAATTAGAAAAGAACCGTGTTCATAATTCTTGGGTGGCGCCTAAGAACGTTGCCATGGTTGCATCAGGATTGTTGCTTCTATGTTGCAGTTTCCTCTGTGCTCGTGGCTCTCTTTTAAAAAAGAAAGAGACAACCGACACTGTCCCTCCAAAGGAACTGAGTTCAAGTGAGTCAGAACTCTTATATTGAAAGTTCAACTCTTCTTCTGTTGAGATTTGATTTGGGATAATAGTTACATAAAACTTCTAAAAAATAAAGTGTGCATATTCACTTCTTGGCACATAACTGGCCCACCCTTCTGTCATGATCGAGTTTTGCTTTCAATTAAGTTGGCAACAAACTTCCTGCTGATAGAAGATGATCTGGTATGAGTACAATGTCCAATTCCCCGTGCACCCAGTTGAGGGGTGCATGAATCTACACAATAGTTTGAACTCAACGAAACCTGTTGAGTAGAGTGACTTGGGTTTTTCTCCAAAGTTGTTCTTGTTCAGGATAAACTTTTCCAAATCAACATATATGTGCTTAAAGATTTCCTTCAATTCAGGGTTAAACCCATCAGATAATTCAGTCTCTCAGTCTTCACTAATTCTCATTTTCTCTGCACCACCAACTCATTGAGACTTGCGTATTTTCTGATTCAATTCATTTAGTCCTGATGAGAATTTCATTTTGCCTGACAAATATTATTCATTGTTCCAGTGGATTCAGTTTCTTCATTAGGAATGAATTCTGCACCTGAAAAGGTTCCTCCGAGTCCACTACGAGTGCCACTCAGTCCTCTATTGGGGATGCACCCACAATTGGACAGAATTGGATCAGTGCATCTCAATATGAATCAGGTGGTCAAAGCCACTCACAATTTCTCCCCATCGCTAAAGATAGGTGAAGGAGGATTTGGAACTGTCTATAGAGCCGAGTTGCAAGATGGTCAGGTTGTTGCTGTTAAACGAGCAAAGAAGGTAGTCATCAATTTTTTCCTTTAACTTGAACCTAATACTACTGTGGAAAAATTCTAATGTTGCATACAATAGGTTGCTTATTTCTTCATGAAGTAGGGAAATTGTGTTTTGCATTGTTTTTTCAAGACCATCTTGTATGATAGACAATTCAAGTCATGACTCTCCAAAAAAACTTTGCAGTAAATCTATTATATTGGTTCTGTATAAGGCTTGAGGGTAGATTTCAAATGGGGTGTAAGTTTGTAGAAACTAAATTTTCAAAAATTAGATGGGGAACATTCAAAGAAGATATGGGGAGATGGAGAGTCGAGTGGGACCTTCAGTGAAAGTCAGTTGTCTTTCAGCAGCTAGAGCATTTATTTATTTACTTATTTATTTATTTTTTGATAGGTAAAAAGTATAGTATTAAGAATAAAAAACAGAAATATACAAGGAAAAAGGCAACCCCCCGCCCTCTTTGGACAAATCTAAAGGAAGGGAGGGAAGTTCCTAACAGCAAGCAGGACAAAACCCCTCAATACAAGAAATTTAAGCAGAATACTAAACAGAATTACACTAGAAAAATAAGTGGAATAATCTGCATCCCCTTTGACTAAAGAAATTAGATCATCAGGGAAATCCGAAGGGAAGAGGACCACCCTCCACATTAATCTTTTGGAATGAAGCCATAAGTCTTCTGGTTAGTTAACTTTTCTCCAGACGTGCTTGAACTCACACCGGGTAAGGGACTTCAAAATATATAAATTTTTTTTCTTCAACACCAGTGCCACCCAAGGACCTTTGACATTGCCCCTAATCATATCAAAAGCTAACTTTGAATCTGAGCGGATTGAGATCTCCTTGAAGTGACAATCAATAAAAATTGATATCCCTTGAAAAATGGCCTGCAACTCCATATTAAGTATAGATAAAGTCTCTCCTAAACCAGAAAATGTGAAAATAGGAGATCCCTTAGCGTCTCGTAACAATGAACCATCACAATGCAAGGCTACTAAACCGTCAGGGGGGTTTTTCAGTCCAATTAACTTGTAATCCCCAACTATCACCAAGAAATTGGTGTCTTGCACTATGCAAACTTGATATGTGAGTTGATTCACATTTCAATATAACATCCTTCTTTATATGACCACTTTCTCAACCAATCATTTTTGTGAAGGAATGCTTGCCTTAACAGTCTACCGTTTTTCGTGATGTGAAGCACTGATCTGGGCAAACCAATAATTGGATATTTGAATGCATAGTATAAGGATGCTGCTTGAAATAGCCACATTTCATGTTTCAATTCCCATATTGAACTTTTACCCTGTACTTTCAGTTCTTGAATTAAAGTTGCCAAATTGACTTTTCAACCAGTTTTACAAGCTTTATATTACCACATGGAAAATTGCATTTTAGGCTGAAACTAATGAGATAATAATACTGATGCTGCCACATGATAGATATTTAGGGCTGTATAGATTTCCTAAGCAGGGATACTCTGCAATTTCACCATAGATAGTTTACTTCGCCCCAACTTTTAGGTATAAATAAAAACTAATGTATTGGGTTGACAACATATCTAATATCCCTAGTTGATTATTTATTTATTGAGTGAACTAGGATTATTCTAAAATTTTATTGTCCTGGCTGACTGTCACACAGTTGCAGTTCTTCCCCTCACCCACCCCTCAATATATATATATATATATGTGTGTGTGTGTGTGTGTGTGTGGATGGAACTACACTTACAGAGGACGATGCCAAAGTTTGTTGCATCGCAAGGGATGGGTTCATCTTGATGAGTAGTCTAAATGATCCTTAAGCAGCCAAAAGTTTTGTCATTTACTGCTAAAGATGGTGAAAATGTTAATATACTGATGTAGTTTAATCGAGGAGATTGATGGTTCATTTTGACAGATATTCTAAATGATCATTTACCATGCAATGCTTTTGCAATTTACTGCACAATGGAAATTGGTGGGTGTGGGGACTCTAGGCAAAGGTGACTTTTCACAGAGTTTGTTTCTGTTGGATGGGGTGATGACCTGTGTCAAATATGATACCAGCCGTCTTTATTTATAATAACAGAGAGAAAAAGTTCTAGAGAATCACGAAGACCATTAAACTCCTTAGGGCCCGTTTGGCAACTGATACTTTCCCTAAAACCCGTTATTACAACACTCCCCCTCAAGTTGTTGCATATATATCACATATGCCCAACTTGCATATAATAGGATGAACCTTTTACTACTAAGACCTTTAGTAAATACATCAGCGATTTGTTCACTACTAGAAATAAAAGGCACAATGATAAGACCCATATCCAACTTCTCTTTGATGAAGTGTTGATCGATCTCCACATGCTTGGTTTGATCATGCTAGATAGGGTTGTGAGCATTGCTAGTGGCAGATTTTCTGTCACAAAAGAGCTTCATAGGAAGGGTGGTAAGGACAGCCAAATCTGTGAGAAGACTATGAAGCTATAGGAGCTCACAAATGCCATGTACTATAGCATGGAACTTTGCTTCGGCATTAAACGGGCAACTACCGCTTGCTTCTTGCTTCCCCATGTAACAACGTTACCACCAACAAAGGTGCGATAACCAGTAGTAGACCTACAGTCATTACGGGAACTTACCCAATCAACATCTGTGAAGGCCTCCACTTGAAACTGATAATAAGGAGAAAAAAGGATGCTATGTCTTGAGGCAGATTGCAAGTATCGAAGAATATCTAGCACGACTTCCATGTGAGTCAAGCAGGGATCATGCATGTACTGATTAACCAGGCTGATGAAAAATGCTATTTCAGGGTATGCATGAGAAAGATAGATTAAACGCCGCACTAATCTTTGATATCTCCCCTTATCCATAGGATCGCCTTCCTTGCTACTCAGGTGACCATTAGCTTCAATAAGAGTATTTGCTGGCTGACACCCCAACATGCCTGTCTCAGAAAGAAGATCAAGCACATACTTCCACTGAGAGAAGTTGATCTCACGAGAAGACCTTGCAACTGCAATTCCAAGGAAGTAATAAAGTTGTCCTAGATCTTTGATCTCAAATTTCTTACTCAAGTATCTCTTGAGGCGAGAGATTTATGCCAGATTATTGCCAGTATCAAAAATATCATATACATAGACTATTAGGATAGCAATCTTCCCACCAGATCTCTTGATGAACAGAGTGTGGTCGGCGTTGCTTTGAGAGTAGCCTATAGAAACCATAACCTTATGGAAATGCCAGAACCAAGCACAAGGGAATTGCTTTAGCCAATACAATGCATGCTTCAGCTTGTATACCTTCCCTTAGGTTTTGGAGCAAGTGAACCCAGGAGGAATGTCCATATACACTTGCTCCTCAAGTTCCCTATCAAGGAAGATATTCTTCATATCTAGCTGTTGGAGATCCCAATCTAAGTTGGTGGCAGAAGCTAAGATAACACAAATCGTGTTCATCTTAGCAACTGGAGCAAAATTCTCCTAGTAGTCAATCTCATAAGTCTGATTGAAGCCCTTGGCATTAACTCTGGCATTGTACTGATCCACTGTACCATCAATTTTCTATTTTACTTGGAAGACCCACTTGCACCCAACTGTCTTCTTTTGTGAGGGAAGACACACTAGATCCCATATGTCATTTTTCTTCAGAGCTTGCATCTCTTCAACCATAGCTGCCTACTAGTGTGAATCTACATTTGATTCTTTCCAGGTATGGGGAATGGACACAGAGGAAAGAGAAGACACAAAACTATAGTAGGAAAGAGAAAGTGAGTCATAAGAAACAGTTTTAGAAATAGGATATAAAGTGCAAGACCTAGTGCCTTTGCAAACAGCAATATGCAGCTCAAGGGATCAATAAAAGGAGAATTACCTAGGTCAAAAGGGACAAGATCAGGCTCAAGAAGAGACAATTGGCATGGTAGGGTAGATGCTTGATGTGTCATGGTCTGAGTCTTCTGTTTGCGACTATAAACACATATCTCTAGCCGAGGCGAACTAGTAGTGTCACTCTCCCCCTGAAACGGGATACTAGTAGGGATAGCCAGTTCAAGAGGCGACACATCTTCCACAATGGAAGGAGACTCCCCCTGAAGAGGTGTCGCAGTGTAGTATAACATAAATTCGTGAAAGACAACATCTATAGTCACAAATTAACACCGAGTGGGAGGATAAAAAGACCGATAACCTTTCTGAGTATGAATATACCCCAGAAAAATACACCGAAAACCATGAGGATCAAACTTTCTATGAGAATGATGACCACGAGCATAACAAACACTACCGAATACCTTAGGAGGAATAGGAAAAGCAATAGAACCTTGGAGAAGATCCAGAGGGGAGCAGAAGGAATGGATCCGAGAAGGCATTCGGTTTATAAGAAAGGCAGCAATAAGAATCACTTCACTCTAGTACTGGGGAGGAACATACATCTCAAATATAATAGAGTGTGCTACCTCACAAAGGTAGATATTCTTCCGCTCAACAACCCCATTCTGAGTCGGATTATCCACACTAGTCTAATGGATTATCCTATGATTGGAAAGGTAAGCCTCAAAGGACCCTTCTAAGTATTCACGACCATTGTCGCTTCGAAGGATCTTAATGGTAGCACCGAATTGAGTCTGAACCATGCAGTGAAACTGCTAAAAGAAATAGAAAGTCTTGCCTTTGGTTCGCATTATATAAACCTAAGTGGTTCGAGAATGACAATCAATGAAAGAGGCAAACCACTGATGACCATTGATGGACACATAGTGGGATGGGCCCTAAATATCAAAATGTATCAATGAAGGAGTTACTTTTATCTTCAGAAACAAAATAAGTGATCCGAGTTTGTTTGGCCAAAACATATGCCTCACAAAAAAAATGACTCGAATTATAAGTTTTAAAAGAAGGAAAAACCCTAGATAAAATTTCCAAAAGGGGATGTCCCAACTGACTATGCCACTATAGTAACTCATAGATGGGAGATGATGTAGAAGATGTCTGAAGAGCCTGACCAGAGACCAATACCGAGTCATCATCAAGCAGATACAGACCACCACACACCTTACTAGAGCCAATCGTTGCTCCGGTCATTAGGTCTTGAAAAACACAATAAGATGGGAAAAATGTAACTCTGCAATTAAGACTGGAAGTAAGACTAATAATGGACAAAATATTAGTGAAAAAAGAAGGAATATTTAATATAGTAGAAAGGGATAAAGAAGGGGTACACCTAACAGAGCCCTTTCCCATAATAGTGGAATAAGTCCCGTTAGCCAACTCGACCTTTCCATTACCAAGGCAGGTAGTATACTGTGAGAAAAGAGGTAAACGGCTTGTCATATGATCATCCCCAACGTCTATAATCCAAGGGGCAGAAGAGACAAATATAGTATGGCCACAGAAGGAGATACCTGACCCAGAAGGGGTGGAATGAGTAGAGCCCGTAGTGGCTGGTGTAGGAGAGTCCGGACATGTCAAAAGGTGCCGGAATGCAGTAAGCTCATCAGATGATAGCGAGGCTCCTAAGGTGTTGGGAGCAGAGCTAGGGCTCTCAGTATGGGTGGCCTGCCCAAGAGTACCGGCACGACCCTTCCCTCACCCTTTGCCAGATGTATTAGCAAGATGGGCATGAAGCTTCTAGTAGTGCGCACTCCTTGGTGTGATGGCCCTTCCCACAGTAATTTCACTTCACTAGAGTCCTGGTAGAGGAGCCACCAAAATGTGGGGCTACACTAAGAGACTGAGTGCCAGAGACAAGTGCAGATCTCTCAGGAGGAGTGGTAGCAGGCTGTGGAAGCATAGTCGTGCGTCTGCTGTCCTCAAGTTAGATCATAGCAGTGGCTTGATCCAAGGTAGGAAAGGGCTCACGACTCAAAACCTAGGACCGCAACTGATCAAACTCCACATTCAGACCTGTCAGAAAGTTATAGACTTAGATCTTGTCCACTTACTTTTAAAAACGGGTGACATCTGTAGGGGTGGAGGAGTTTACTCCTCATAAAAGGTCCAGCTCAGTCCATAGTGTCCACAACTCATAGTAGTACTGTGACAAAGTGAGTCCTCTCTACCTCAGATCACAAACCTTCTGGTGAAACTTAAAGACCTGAGTATCATTCCCACCTGGGAATAGATATCTTGGACAGACTTCCAGATCTTACCAGCGGATTCAAGGAGGGGATGGCTACATGAAGGCTATGGCAACATGAAGTTGACAAGGAACGTTATAACCAGAGAGTTGGCATACTCCCACTTGTCAATCTCAAAATCGGTGGTCGGACACTTCGAGGTTCCAGTGATGTACCCGTAATAGCCACAAGACTTGATGAAGATGCAAACCGAGCGTGACCATATAAGGTAGTTTGTGCCATCAAGCTTGATCGCACAAGAAGGAAATGTAAGAAGAGTTGTGGTGTCTCCGTAGTAGAAGCAGACGAACTGGTAGACATGGTTGCTACTCAAAGGGGTTGTGTAAATAGAAGAGACGCTAGCCAAAAATAGAGAAAGCACAAAAAACTAGAAAAGCCTAGAAAACCTTAAAAACAATAAAAGTGTAAAAACCCTAAGAAATCGATTTTCGGGATAGCTCTAGAATAGAGAGCTTAAAGGGAAAAGTGGTTGATACATACCACTACAAGGATAAGGAGCACCAATTGCAACAAACATCAAGACGATCGGAGCATCGAGCAAGGAAAAAACATCTTGTAAATGAAAAAAGAGATTTCGGGGGGAAAATCCTGAAAAACCAACGAAAAAAGGGTCTGGGCTAGAAACCCTCTTGGTGGTTTAAAAAGCTTTGACCACAAGAGTGAGGCAAATGAAGAGAGATAGAGGGAGGCGCAGATATAAGGATGCGCTAGGAGAGAGAGAAACAAGAAATAGTGAAAGAGATTGAGAAGAGGGAGAGCCCTTAGGATTTCGGATCCTATGACTCTAATACCATATTGGATGGGGTAATGGCTTGTGTAAATATGACATCAATCCTCTTTGTTTATAATAATGGAGAGAAAGTTCTAGAGAATTACAAAGTCCATTAAACCCCTTAGGGTCCGTTTGGCAATTGACACTTTCCCTAAAACCTATTATTACAACAGTTTCCTTGAGAGTTCCCTTTGTTGGTTCATCAGGTAGCTTTTATTCTTTCTCAAGAAGGCTATTTAGTCAAGCGGAACATCTTAGAAAGGCAGAAGTACAGAGAGCAAAGAGAGGACCAGACAAAGGATAGGCGGTATGGATAGGAAATGCATTAGTTCCGGGTAAGCGGCAAGGAAACTGTCTTTCTTCTCTTGGACATACACCTTGGCTCATATATTTGGCTTATAAGGGCTTTACAAACCCCAATCCCAAATCCCTGTAAAGCGAGTTTCACCAGCACTTGAGCTAGTAGCCGCAGCTTTGCTTTCAAGTTCTAGGAAAGAAAATTAAAATAACTAGACGGTTTCAGCGACACTGACCAGGGTTTAAAGGCAAATCAATTAAATTTGGGTTAAATAATTACACATGCAATACATTTAGGGTTAGGATATCAAGGAAAAATGAGGAAAGAGGCCTTGAACTCATGGATCAGAAGAAATAACCAATAACAAGGGCCAAGAATTCAATATTCAAGGATTAATTCCAGATCCTAGAATATTTCAATAACCTAATTCTAGAGCTTTGGGAACTTAATTGAAATTGAGAAAAGATGGTTTGGATATTGGTCGGAGAGATCCCACTCACTTTGACAAAGAATTAGAGTTAAACTACTCTTGGAAAAAAAAAAATGGGTTCTGGTGAAATCTGAACCACCAGGACAATGTGCAGAGTCAGTTTTCACTCACACGAACTGTTCCAAGCAAATAAACCTCTTAGTCTATAATAAAAACTTGTTTTTGAACGACAATGCAGCAGCTCCTATTTGTAGACTAATGTAGGGGATTTCAGCTCTCTTTCCCACTACTACCTTAAACTTCAAATCAGAAATTAGGCAGTTGCTTGCTTAAAAAGAAAGATGGCTGACTTGGGACTAATTGATTACACTCCTATCTGTGACAGGATTTAGAAACTTCTTAAAATGTTAAAAAGAAACTAGTGATTTAGGTTGTTCTAATTCAAATGAAATGGGACAAAAGACTACAGATACGGCTATATGGTAGGATGGTCAAACCAATCCATGTCTGACTAGGCTCTACTTTCCAGAATGAACTGGATTCGGTCCAACAAACCTAACATAAGACATGGATCCTGGCCACACACCAGAAAAAAACCCTTTTACCTGTGTTACAACTCGTAGGACTCATTGGAAGTCTTTTTGGGTTTGACATGTCGATTCCCATCAAAACCCTTCATATTAAGAGCTATAGACCTTGCCCTTCACTTTGCATGCATACAGTCATTTGCTTGGATGTTTAATTGTTAGTTTTCCTTGAGTGTCATTGTTTAAGGTGAAAAAGGTAAGGATTTGGAGTAAAGGTGACTTGGAATAGAGAGTTTAACAAAGGGTTTAGAGTTGGTTGTCAACAAAGTGCAGTAGGAGTGGCAGTGCAGCTAAGGCAGCAGAGTAACAATACAGGGTGGCAGTGTAGAGTACAGGCAGTGTACTGATGTGGGAGATTTCAGCAAAGGTTCTACAGCTGGCAGAGTGATATGGTAGTGGTCACAGGAGGTCTAGCAATGACCTGGAAGATTGGAAGCTTCAGACAGTATCCGGGCAGTGCAGATAGTGCAATGGCGGTGTTGGCAGTGATATAGAGTTATCCGATAGCATCTGGGTGAGTTGGCAGTGTCTAGGCTTGTCAGGAAAGTACTGGGAAGCACTGGATAGGTCATACAATGACTGGGCAGAGCACTCAGCTTCAGAAAAAAATTTGGTTGGGCTAAAAACCAGAATTGGCAGGTGAGTTGTATGGTGATATGTAGAGCTTTGAGTTATCTTCTCAACGCAACTGAAATCGTGTTAATCCAATTCCGGATGAGGAAGATATATCCAGTTCAGTGCGGTCAGTCTTTGAGGCCCAAGTGCTCGACAAAATGCCCTAAAGAAGTATATCTTATATGTGGATGTGTTTTTATGCATGAGAGTTGATATGTGGGCCCGACTTGATGATTTGGAGTTGATGATGTGGACAGTCTACTGTTGAGGTGGCCGGCCAGCTCATGATTTAGCAAGTGGGATGCTAGTATGGCCAGTCGCATGATGATGTGGTAGCTAACATGACAAGATAGCACCTAAGAAGGCAAGTAGCATGCATGATGATAATGATAGCTTTGATGCATAGTATGTCACGTATTTATGGCGAAGGTGACTTGGTAGGTGAGGTGGCTAGTGGCAGCATATGATGTGGCCAGATGAGGTGTCAGTTCATCTGATGAGATTTACAGGGTCCAAGGCAGCTCAAGGTTGAGGTGATTTTGGATAGAAGGGCTACAGGAGTATTTTGGTCAATAAACAAGCTACTGATATGGTATGGCCACGTAGCAAATTTGTATTGAGGTGGCCCTAGGTTCAAGACAGCCAGTACGGGCTGGTATACACAAGAGCACAAGGGTTTAATCCCAAGCACGTCTCTGCATAGCCAAAGCCATACTGTGTGCATGGGCACCAAGAGGGTAGCACACATGCCGCATGGACAATAGGTTGCATGGGCATCCAAGGGCTGCAGCTCTTGAAGCCATCATGGGGTCATTGACCAAGGCTAAGGCCACAGTAGCTTGGTGCCATAGCACAAGACCAAGGCCAGCAAGTATCAATAGATGTTGTAGCAGCCAACCAAGGCTGGCTTGCTGGGTAGGCAGACCGTACGCTACAAGGCATCACGACACGGGCCATGCACCACACTAGGGGCACGCAGGTTGTATGCATAGGCAGGCCGTGGTCCACAGACATGCTGCACCTAGCACATCAGGGTCTCCAGGCAGGGTCATAGGGTCAGCCCTTAAAAATTGTCCCAGCGGCTAAAGAAAGAGAGGAGGACAATGTGTTCGACGGTTTTCCGCTGAGAGTAACCAAAAGCTACAGCTCTTAGTGAGTTGATTGCGTCTCAGAAGTTGGGGTGCAAATTCCCAAATTGAAAGTGCTTAATAATATATTCCAAAAGGTGGAGGGCCTCAAATGAAAATTATAGAAGTCGTGGTTGATTCCATATTGACGACTCAGAATGGGGCCCTGTGGATGAAATTCGAATCCAAGGGTGGACTCCAAATTGTGCTGATTCCAGGCGAAGAAGATTATATCATGCAGGCTCCGATTGGATGCGTGCATGAAGACTTTTTACACCGCATCACATAGAAGCCATTTGTCTTGGGAATACCATGTGCAAGGTGAATGCTCATCAAAGATGACATTTCGCATGCCAATGGAATCAGAATGTTTTGAAATTTACATTGGATGATTGCAAGTTGGTCCTGCCATTCATGAGAGATTGGATGGCCAGTATTTGATCCATGCGGCCAGACCAATGGGAAGGCATAACCACATGTCTCGTGTCGTTCCCCCGCATCACAAGATGGGAATCTATGGTGCTGAACACGTGCAAGGCGAATCTATGGTGCTGAACACGTGCAAGGTGCACTTGCACCAGACATTGATTTAATGGCTTGGATTAAACCCGCAATTGTGAGATGCAGATTGGATGGATTACATGTGCCTCATCCTGCAGTGTCGCATGGGTGTACCATAGCCATCCCAAAGATTCCACTTGGAGTGTTTTTAGAGCAACAACAACAACGACGACGACAACAACAACAAAACAGCCTTATCCCAACTAAATGGGGTCAGCTATATGGATCTGATAAAAGATGACAAAAGAAAAGTCATAGGAAAGGAGAACTCATGCACACACACACACACACACACAAACACATAAATGGGGTCAGGAACATGGATTCTAGCCCTCCAAAAAGGCTATTTGAGGTCATACATGGGAACCCAAGTTGAGCTTGGATTGGGATGATTCAAGTTGCAGAATCCCCATGTTTGTGAGCACTATCTTTCCAGACCAAGAAACCAAATAGAATTGGCAAGGAAGAAAGAGAAAAAAGGGAAAACCCTTGTATGGTGCATTGAAGCTTTGCAAACATCATTCCACCTGTTGTTCTTGTAATTTTGGGCTTGTGTGGATGTATGTGTGTGCCATTGTTGAAGATATTGGGAGCTTCTACAAGGGACGAAAGAAAGAAGAAAGAGAAGGAGAGAGATGTCAGGTGAAGTTCTAATGCCAAGGATCACCGGAGGGGCTCCAGTTCATTGTGCACTTGAGTCAAGTTTCCCTAGTCAATGGGGGCAGTTGGAGATCCTAGTTCCATCTCCAGATACCAAGAATCAGAGACGGTGCAGGGTTGTTTACTGCCAAAATCCTAGACTGGATATAGTTCAGTTGTAGGGCATAAAATATAAGCTCATTATGTATCCATTGTATGCTAGTCTTAGGGAGTGTTTACTGCCAAAATCCTAGACTGGATGTAGTTTAGTTGTAGGGCATAAAATATAAGCCCAAGTGTACAGTTGCATTTGGACACAAGGACAAGTGTTCCTTGGTAGCTACTGCTACCTAAAATTTTCTGTGGGTGCGGCCTCTCAGTTGTTTACTGGGTAAACCAGGGTTGAAACACTCCTCTGTGTCATCACAGGACAAAGCAGGTGTTGTAGGACTTGGACTGTGGTTGCAGTCAAAACTGAGTATTGAGTAAATGCTAAGCCCTGTGGGCATTACTCAGTTGAGTAGATACACTGCCGAACCACATTATATCTTGTATTGTGGAAGTACAACCATGGATGTTGTATGTATATGGACTGCCTTGTGTGCAAGATAGGTGTGCACACCGGGTGGACCTTGCCACAGAATTGTGTGCTTGTCTATAGTTGAGAGGCTGGGTGCATCACACAATTGTGTGTGTTTTTTTGTTTGTGAACTGCCGGGCAGTGAATGTGTATGTGTGCCGACAGTGAGAGCTTCCAGCAGTGACTGTGTGTTCAGTGTCGGGAACATCAACAGGTGAACTGGGAAGTACCTGTTAAGGAAAAGTTTTAGAGCCCACTGATTCACCCCCTCCCTCTCAGTGGCCATCCTTGATTAGCTAGGTGACTTGGAAATAGAGAGTTTAACAAAGGGTTTAGAGTTGGTTGAAAAACTGAATCCTCCTTCCAGTTACATATAAAGGATCTTGTTTAGTATTTTTCCTTAACTGCTGAAAGTGGAAAATCTTGTCTCTAAAGAAGGGGGTTATTGAACCATGCAGGGAGCTCTGGTAACAAATTGTGATTCATAGGCACCATCCTAAATAGTACAGTCAGAGGATTTTTAATAATATTTTCTTTTATCTAGTTTTAATTATAGTTATGGCTTTTGGGAAATTGGAGAAGTTTAGATCTTTTGAATTATCTTTGACTTTGACAAATGGTATCCTATTGTGGTAAAGAAATGGTGAGATTTGGGTAGCTCACACTAGAAAGGGATAGATGACCTATTAAGGCTATTGTACTTTAGTAGTAAGGCCAACTCATTAATGTAACCTGGTGGCATTTTATCCTGTTCTCACATTTCCAATGCCAAATTCTTAGGCAACAAATTTCACAAGGAATCTATGCATATTGGTCCTTAAGTATGATGTAGTGTGACTCATAATTTTCACCTTGTTCTCCCTTTGGTTAGATTTTGTGCGTCAACAATAATAGTTCTATTTCCCACCTCACCCCTCACTTAAAAATAAAATAAAATGAAAAAACCTTAGATATGGATAAAATATATGAATTATTTTATCGTTCACTGCATCATAAAAGTTTAATTTCTTCTTGGGGTCAGCCTATTTTCTGTGAATTTGCAATGATGAAGAATTCGTAACATTGATATATTGTATGGTACTACAGTTCTGTAAAGAGTTGAGTGAGAATGAAACTTTTATCCTTGTTATGCCTAAAAGCAACACATAACAGGCAAAAGAGGGATTTGATAATGGTAAGTTATTTTAAGCTTTAGGCCTAATACTTGCTTTCCATCAAACTGGTCAAAAAGTTTGCCGGTTCTTAAAATTCACTTATCATTTTATTCGTGAGAGGACAGATTTAATATCTTCCCCCGATGGGTCATAGTGTGTTTTCCACTCAAAAAAGTTTAACTGTGACCAAGAAGAAAGGTTGCAAAAGAAATTTGTGGGGATGCCATGACCTATTCAGATAGTGATATTAAAATTTTATGGGAGCAAAAGATGTTAGACTTGAAAGAACAGAACTAAAAAAGGCTGTGCTAATAATTGTAGCTCGTGTTTCGGATTGTGTGTTGTTTTACAACTTGATCCATTGTGTTTTAATCTTCATATACTGTGCTCTCTTAAGGTTATGCGTATATAAGCTTTTAAAAGAAATCTTAGTTTTCTTTATCCCATATTAATGGGCTTATAATTTTGAACAGCTTTATATTTATATATCGTCTATTGTTGATTTCCCCGCAATGTTATTTGATCGTCCTATGTTGACATGTTAGACTTTGAACAGGAACGCTTCGGGAATTCACAAACGGAATTCAGCAGTGAAGTTGAACTGCTGGCTAAAATTGAACATCGGAATCTGGTTAGACTACTTGGTTATTTTGACAGAGGGAATGAACGCATTATTATTACTGAGTATCTTCCGAATGGCACTCTTAGGGAGCATCTGGATGGTACAATTATTGTCCCATAGGATTCACTCTATTTCTAATTTAATTAATATCTTACAATTATTGCAATTTTTCCTTCTTAACCTGTTAGGTAAGCGTGGAAAAATCTTGGACTTTAATCAGCGGCTGGAAATTTCCATTGATGTTGCTCATGGCCTCACTTACCTTCATCTATATGCAGGTTAGGACAACTCTTGTGTTCATTATGGACTTTTCTGAGTTGGATGACATGTTGATTAAGTTTTCTTCTATCATGTGAAGATATGAAGGATACTTAGGGGCTCTTAAGTACAGAATCATTTTTTAGAAATCATTTATGCTGTTGGAAAATGAATGGTTCCCTAACTTCACTTTTAAAGCCGAACTAGAACTCAGTAGAAGTCTAGAAGCAGGACTATGAAAAGTAGTCCCAACTATAAGTAAAGTAAATGAAGGAATATGTGGGGTGCAACAAATATGCTGACAGCTTTCCTATGTAAATAGTGTTTAAACCCAAGCAAAAATTCTCTAGACTTTCTGTTTTTCAAGATCCTTCAGAATTCTAAATTTCAATTTTTTAATGCAACAGAAAAATATGTGGTCCTCTCCACAAATTGAGAGAGAATTTCCATTAATTAATTGTTATGTACAAACAAACTTCCTAGACAGACATGAACCTCGTTGTAAAAACTGCAGAGGTAAGAGAAAACCAGACTGAATTAAATTCAATCAATATAAGTGGCTGGGCCTTAAAAAACACTGGCATACCTTATGGAACAAGCATCGTTGTCATGATGACAAGGCAATGCTAAGTGGTTGGAGGGTGCCTAGACGCCTAGGAAACTAGGGCATTACATATAAAATAGTGGAAAGGAAAATATATTAGAATTTATTCTTTTAGTTTTACTTTCAAAGAGAGCCTCTTCTGTAAAATCTTAAATTTGGTCCCATTTACTTATAAGTATGAAAGGGATATATATATATATATATATATATAAAAAGAAGAAGAAGAAGAAGAAGAAGATTTGGTCCTTTCACTGGATTTCCAGATCTTTATATTGCTACTAGGCCAATCTATTGTGGCTGAAACTTGACATGTAAGCAAGGGCCCTTGTGGTCCATCTGTTTCCAAAATTTCAGCTCTATCCAATATTCCATGTAGCAAATATTAATGCCGGACTAAAGAAACTTTGTAGGCCTGCCAGACTAGAAAAACTTCTCTAAATTAAATAAACTTGGTATTTTGAGAAGAAAATAATATACAGTTATGCAAAAGATTAATCGCTTGGTTTGAATTGTCAGAAGATGAAGTTAATGGAACAAGATTTGCTTGAGACTACTATTTTTTTGGAAGCCCCAGTTATGTTTTTATGTTGGAGAAAAAAAATTGCAGTTGTCATCTTTTTAAGATACAAACATAAGTGGGGTGCGGGAAGGGGAGATGTATATTTTAGTGTCCTCTTGCACTATTGCTGAAAATATGAGTTAGTCTGCAGTTAAGAAACTGAAGTGAATAAAATAAAATGAGCGAGATGACATGAGAGAGTTATATGCAGTTGGGGTCAAAGAATTTAAGGGCCCCTACTACTCTTGCTTATGGTCTTATTTTCTTGAAGAGTTGTTAGGGAAGTGAAGTGGAAAAATCTAAACCAGTCAATAATGGAATTTTCCAATTATACTATTTAAAAAAATAAATAAAATAAAATACTAACTATTGAATAGAAAACTGCAAACTTAAGATGGTTGTTGTAATCTGTATACAATTTTTTCCTATATCGTTTGGTGGCATCACACTTTTACTATGCATCGTTTTGAGATATGTACATTTAAAAGCTTTGTCCACCTGTTTCACTGTCTGAAGCCCAAAAATCCTTTCAATATATATATATATAGGAAAATGTTTTCTGTGGGGGAATGTGGAGGCTACACCCAGACACATTGGGGGGGGGGGGGGAATGACTGCCCCACCCCCTGTCTTGCCCTGTCGATGCTTCTATGCACCCATTGGCGAATGTGCTGGTGCAGAAGCCGCAGTCCCAGACAGAAAACTCTCCCCTATATATATATATATATATATATAGGCTTATTACAGGACTAAACTCGCATTTATTGTTAACATCACTATTGAACATAGACACCCTTGAAAATTACTTTGAATGTGCTACTGTTTTTTCTTGTCCTGAGCCTTTCGATAATGGTTTGTTATTTTTCTCCTTCCCTTCCTGCCTCAATAGAGAAGCCAGTAATTCACCGGGACGTGAAATCATCCAACATTCTACTGACAGACAGCTACAGAGCCAAGGTGGCTGATTTCGGGTTTGCACGACTTGGTCCAATGGATAATGACCAGACACATATATCAACCAAAGTGAAGGGGACTGCAGGTTACCTTGATCCACAATACATGATGACCTATCAACTCACCCCTAAGAGTGATGTGTATTCATTTGGAATTTTGCTTATTGAAATTATTACTGGTCGTCGGCCAATGGAGTTGAAGGGACCTGCTGATGAAAGGGTCACTGTCAGATGGGTAAGCAATTCATCTGTTTTCTTGAATAGATTGTTAGTTCTATAGTAATTGTCATTACTGATCAGGAGGGTTTGAAAGCCCTACGACATATTCTAGAGTCACATCTGTAAAATGCATCACCATAACATGCAGTGGATTCCACCATTTGATGTGTTGGGAGGGTTGATGTATTTGTGATTATATGAGAGAATGCTACAGCTGTGGTTGATAACTGATTCAATAGACTTGTAGATTTTGGGAATCTTCTTGGTTGTAGCTCATCAAATGGTGGACCACCCCTTAAAATATACAAATTTTGTGATGAGGCAAGGGGAAATGGCATCTTGGCTTCCCTTACTGTACCCATTAGATCTTGTTACTTAATATTATATAAGATAAAATAACTAATTATTGTTGGTGTGCAGGCTTTCAAGAAGTGTGAAGAGGGAAATGTGGTGGAGCTTGTAGATCCTTTGATGAAGGAAGTGGTACCTGTAAAGATACTAGTGAAAATGTTCAGTTTGGCATTCCAGTGTGCTGCACCTACACGGTCTGATCGGCCAGATATGAAAGAAGTGAGCGAGCAATTGTGGGGAATAAGAATGGACTTTCTTAGGAGTGTCAAACACGTGTAGTAGTAAGGGTAAATTCAGATTAATTTCCTTTTTTAACTCCATGGTTTGTAATCTATAATCACCCTCGTCTTCATTCTTCCATTTTCAATTCTAGATCATGGTTGATGTTTTGTGTCTATTTCCAGCCTGGAGTGAAGCCCTTAGAATTTAGTGAGACTTTGAAATCAAGAGGAATATAGAGAAGCATTGTGTATACCAACAATATATATTTTTGTTATACATGCAAAAGGATAGGATATAGCCAATTAATGAAGCCCCAGTTAGGTGACCTCAAGAAATAGTGGTAGCCTTTTTTTTTTCTCCTTTAAGCTATAATCCTCAGTTTTGGCTTTTCCATTCTTACTGAAATCTATATTTACATAGTGATTGATATAGGCATCAAAGAGTCCCCCGCTGGATCAGCCTAGTGGTCACTCCCTTGTGTTTATTCCTTTGTGTAGGTTCCAAGAGTAGCCTAGGAAGATTTATTGCCGCATCACATAGTAATCTTGATTCCAATTCCCTATAATTCTTGAAAGCTAATTTTTTTCTTTTTCATTTTTTTAGCAAATTATGTGGTGTAAATTGGGCAAGTTTATGCTTGGATTTATGTTTCTGACAGAAAGACGTGTTTGGAGTATACTGCTTCTTGTAAAACAACTATATCGCAACTTTTTTTCTTATATGCCCCTTGCATTTTCATTTGGCTCAATTTATTTCAGCAGAAAATATTTGGAAGGGAATTGTCTTAAAAGTGAATAGAAAATTATAGTGATATATGATAACCAAAAATTAAAATATATCTTCTATTTTAAAATTTTGGATATTGTTTTGGGGTTCTTTTTTTTGGTTGGGGGTGGGGGGGATTGGTATTAGTCAATTATTTAATTTCTCTTCATGGATTAACTTCCTTAACCATATCCAATTATGCGGCTTCTTATATCCAAATATGCTGCTTCCTTGCCATTTACAAATAAATAAAAGTAGGATAAATGGCAATGAAATATGAAATAAGTTTAAGAAACAAGAAGTCAATTTAAGGCAAAAATCTCCCCCTGTTAATGCTTTCACATACTCTCCCATTACCCACCACACTAGCACAGGGGCACACTGCCTTTCAAGGAACCCTCTCCCTAAAAATTATATGAGTAAAACAATGCTACCATGCTGACGCAGATATATGCTAACGAGCAGACCAATGGGAGGGAATAATTCAATTTCATATGCTTCACTTTCAATATTGCACTGCTGATCTTTACTACCTTTTCTTCCAATATAGTTTCTCCAAGCTATTTTGTGCTTATAAAACACGTCTGATTCAGCCATCCAACCTTGGAAATTTCAGGATCTATAAAAATTTCGGCTGGCAACCCAAACAGCTATCTACTTTAATCCAGGCTCAGAAAAGGAAATGCAAAACACTGGCACTGCCCTTGCATTTAAATATCTTCACACCATTTCTTTAATCATCCAAAACAGTAGATAAAAGTAGTAACTTTCAGGAATGAATAGATTAGATAGAGGGAATCGGTTTTGGCATGAAACTACAAGAGAGACCTTTGGTTGGTCAGTCACCCTCGTTGCCTATGCTCCACATGAATAGTCAAGAGAGCATCAGCCATACAAATTGAAAAAATAGTTAGTATAGGGTCATCATGCTATGCCCTGGAGTACATAGAAGAGGGTAATCTATTGATTAATTAATCAACTGAAACTAAAATTTGAAATAAGGTACATGCTTATTGACCAAAATGTCAAGGAAGGTGCACAAATACCAGTTGAAGGAGTCGAATATGAATTTAACATATTCAGAAACCTGAGCTAGCAATCAATATTTTGTAACAGAGCAGCAGGTGAGACATTGCTTACTTGGGAAACATACTTTTATCTGTATCTATCCATTGAGCGACGGCAGTTCACATGTTCTGACACATTATAGGGTTGATTCTTTATCCTTCCTTGTCTCCTCTGCTTTCTACTAACCATTTTTTGGAGAGAAGAAATGAAGGCAGCTGAAGCCTGAAAGAGTGTGTACTTGATTCTAGCAGATGTATCACTTCATTATTAAATGTATTACAGTTCAGATAGCGGATTTGAAGAAAAGAAATGATGATATCGGTGCTACAATAAATTATGCACCTCGTGTAGCTCTGCAAGGATCCTATTTACAAACTCAAATGTAGGCTCTCAGATTTGCCTGAGATGCCCTAAAAATCTTAACTATACCGTGGGGCCGGAATCTTAATCTCTTCCACCTGCTTCTTACTAGGGAAGGATGCAATCCCAAAATATGCTCCGCCATAAAATCATGCCTCGTCAGAATGCCTACGACCGGTGATATCTGCATTATAACAGTGAAGCAGTAACAGCAATTAGACAAAGAAATGACCACTATGCAAAGGCAAAGTTAATCCACAAGATCAACAGTGACATAAGGTCATATAGATGAAAGAGACATTACTTATAAAGTATGAATACCACTAGCACGGTAGTGCACTTGTCCACATCAAGCGGTGGAACCCATGGGATCGACAGAAGTGGAAGTCTTTGGGTGGTAGCAAATTTAAATTTTTCCCTAACTGCTATCCATTTCTTTCTGTTTGAGACAGATAAACTAGATATTGTGGAAGCAACATAGAAGGCACTCGTATGTGATAGGTGCATTGAATTTTTTTTTTTTTTGCCTATGGTTTTCTCAGATTATCTCATCTTTAAATAGCAGAATTCATTATAAAGTAAAACAAATCAGACAGGATCACTTACACTAGAGCCCTTGGGCACCACCAACAGGTGCCTCAGGCCAACTTCCCGGAAGAGTATGAGAGCCTTTGCAAGTGACATTGTCTCTACGACTGTATAGGGTGAAGCATTCGTAAACGGATGTAAATCTACAAACATCTCCATATCTTCCACCGTCAATTCTATATCTTCTATCTTGTCACTATTACCTGAACCCCTCTTTGCAAAATCATCAGCAGAGAACAGCTTTGTGGCATCAATTCCTGTAGGGACATGTGTAGGCAAGAAAGATTTCTTCTTTAACAACAGAATAAGGTGGGTGCGGAGGATTAGACCATGCAATAGCGGGGAATCTGAAACTGGAGGTTCATCAATAACAGGGAACCCATTATGTCTTGTGGTTTTTAGGATGTGCACTATATTGCTGACCTTTTCAATGCCATTGAAGACCTGAAGTGGCCCTGTGACAACATCGCTAACTGACAATTGCCTCATGTATGGCTCTGCATGAGTTTCTAGGTAAGGAAGCCCTTTCAACTTCATAATAAGGTCATAAATATTGCCATTGAAAGTGTCAGCTACAGTCTTTGAAACAAGAAGAACCAGCATCATCAGGGGCAGCAATAGTAGATTATTTGTCAGTTCCAAGAGAATAACACACAAGGACACAGTCATCCTCATTGATCCACCAAGAAGGGAAGCAGAACCCAACACAGCAAAGAGGCCATGGTTGAGATTCGAGTGTGTATCCAACAGCATTCCAACAAGGCGCCCATAACCTGCCCCTGTCACAATTACAGGTACAAACAGACCCGAAGGAGCCACAACCCCATAACTCAAGATACCAAGAAAATAGCAAGTTACAAAGAAGATGATGATTGACAAGGGCTGGAATTCACTGTCTGTGTTCTTGCTGAAAAGGTTTCTAATTGCATCATCATTAGTGTTGAAGAACAGGCTGGCGAGGTCATTGTAATGACCTGGAGGACATTGGAACTTCTTGTAGTTACCTGACCTTCCAATTGTTGGGCATTCTTCTGATCTGTCAGCCGGGCAAGGTCGGCAAGATGCAAGCCACGGTAATAGAAATAGACAACAGGACGTAAATATGGAGATTAAGCAAGCAAGAAATATTTTGTAAGCATGTCCTTTCCTGGAAGATGGACAAACATCACAATGAGTTCAAAATTTTATTTTGGATGCCTAAGTCATGGTTTAGGTAGAGTTAATGCTCACTCATTGATTAGATTGTAAATTCGGAGGACCTTCTGCAGAATAAAATTATAGAAACTTCCCAATATGCCCCCAATAACTCCAAGTAGTAGAACAGCAGGTACGTCTGAAAGGTGATATGAAACATGTTCTGAGGTCACATCATACATTATGAGCCCTCCTTTACCAAATAAGCCACACTTGCCACTGTTACAAATGTCAATCAGAGCACGGAGAACAATAGCAACCACAGCTGTCGTGAAGAATGCTCTCCAAAGAAGGGCACTTCTCCACCTGCAGGAAATTTTTTGTTAAAGTTGAACGCATTGCCAAGACATAACGTGCATGCCAAAAGATTCATAAAAGCATGATAGCAAGGAACTGAACAAACTAGCTGACACAGTAACAGTGAGAAATTTAGAGGGCATATACTAATCGCAAAAAAGAGGAGAAAAAGAAACAGTTGGGAAGTATGTACCAACTTCTAGAACAAGAAGAATAGCAGGACAATTCTTCCTAGAGGAATACTACACCAGAAAACACCGTACTAGTCAGCAATAATAAGAAATATGTCATTTTCTTCAGTGATCATCTGATAGGGAGCGCATTACCAAAAAAACTGGATATATGTGGATGATAACAATGTGTCACATAGAGATCCATATACTACAGAGTACTTAACATAGGAAGATCCCTTATTCTTAACAGTTTTCTGGCTCCGTTAACATGTATTGATGTGGGTACGGTTGAGCCATCCAAACGTGGCACGGTTGCACAGATATATGTTTATTTGACAAAGGAGGAGAAGAGGTCCCCGTGTCTATCCTCGTTATGCAGATTGCTATTTTAATACCACATCCTCTAACGTAAATGATCTTCCCAATCTAGGAAAAGCAGATATACCATGAAAGAATGAACAAATAACTGAAGATTTAATAAAGGCAATACCATGATGCCATTTCTTCAAAAGCAAACAATACACCGCCAACAGGTGCACGGAAAGCAGCAGCAATTCCAGCGGCTGATCCACATGTTACAAGATCACGCCTATCTCTGTCATTCTTGAAGAAACGTAGCCATCTCCATGTCAAACCATATTTCTTGGACCCACCCTGACCTAGTAATGCCGCAATACATGCACCAGTATGCACCATGGGTCCTGCCTTTCCCACATTTAGAGACGAAGATACGGCTGTAATGCTACCAATAATCTGTAATATAAGTTAAAGTTTCAGTCATTCAGCTTTTCAATAGTCTCATACAAAAGCATGTGCTTCTTTTGGATAAAACAGAAGCAAAACCAGCACTGCACAGAAAATTTTGACAAAGTTTGTCACCCAAAGCACTCCAGGTCAGCGAAAACTGGCAACCAAAACTTTCATTCAATTAAGACTTGATTTTTCTATGAACAGAATTTCATGATATCTATAAAAAATGCCTATGAAAAATGAAAATCTAAGAGAAATATCTGAAGGATTTTTTCAATGCCTTCTGTGCAAGGAAAATGGAGGCTGAAAGCAAGAATAACTTTGCATTTGAATAAGGGGTATAGAACTTCAAAATGAGATTGAATCCACTCTAAACACACCCAAATCAGTATTCGGAATCACAGATAAGACCATTGCATCACATAGTCTTTCAAGAACAAGCATCTATATATCTTAGTTGGAAGAAAATCATCCTTTCGTGTTACTGGCTCAAAGCTGAAACAAATTATTTCAGACATGACAAAAACCACAGTATAGGCACTTTTAAATTCTAATTAGGGAAAGATTACATTCTGCAGGGGATTGGGAACCATCTTCAAATTGCCACAGCAAAAACGTCTTATCAGTATAAAACATCACATAGTTGAGTAGCAGTCAAATTTTGGCCCAAAAGCGCAGGCCATACCCACTAAGTGAGCAGGCATCTCCATGCCATTCATCTGGTTACGTGCACCTCGTCACAGCAGATCTTCTCAACATGCCAAAACTTGCATTTGGTGAAAGTATCTTTCTCACATTTAAATTGCATAAATTTCCAATGATTTGATAAAAATAAAAAACCAGGACCAGAAAATAATTCCAGCGAACACAAAGAACTAACTCTAAGGCGCCTCAAAATCAAACCTTTACGAACAGAGTTCGCTTAGACAGGATTCCTGGAGCATCCACACCGTTCAAATAAGCCTTAACTTCAGGTATACCCGAACCAGCTGCTGCAGGCGCTAGAAAAGTTGTAATTATGGATGAAAACAGAATGAGAACGAAGTTGCAAATTGCGAAAACCGCAAAAGCCATCGCGTACCTGCCCAAATTTTCAACAACCTATCGATCAGGGAAAAGAAAGTAAGAAAAAAAAATACTAAAACTGAGATAGAGAAATTAAAAACGGAATTTAGTTAGATATGAGAAAGATAACACTAACTTACCTATGCTCCAACATCATATTCGATGTGATGACAAACTTCATTCCGGCAACATTCTCGACGGCGAGGTTATTGAAGAATCCGACAAGGCCGGCAAGAATCCCTATAATTAAACAAAGTATCCATTTCATGAATATATACTGAAAAATCTGGACCCTGTCGCGGCTCCTCCAATCCTGCTTGAAGAAATCATTCTCAATCAACCTGCAATTTACATAAACAACTCACAAATCAAGAATCATATCCACAAAGCCGAAAAAGAAAAAAACTGTGGAGATTTCAGCGAAAACTCACTCGTAGTCCAAGCTCTCGACGGGGCAAACGTTGGAGCCCACAATTGCAACCTGAGAAGTGGCGTTGGAGGTGGATCGACGAAGCTGTACATGGTTCTGAATCTCTAGCAGAGGCTGAATCTGAGGCAGATCTTCTTCTTCTTCTCCTCTTCCATCTATCGCCATGCTTGGGGTTTCAAACTTTTCCACTTCGACTTCAGAGAAAAAAAATCTTCAAATCGAAATCAAACTCTCTACAGAAGGAGAAGAAAGAAAGAAGCCTTTGTTTTCTCAATGAGTGGAGCAGATGCTTCAGCTGTGTAACATTTATCTTCTATACTCAAACTTCAGCTACTTCCTAGAGAGGAGAGAGAAGGGCAGAGCCGTCGAGAAACTGCCCAGCTGCCCAAGTTTTCTCCAACAGCGGTCTTTTTTCTTTCGTAGTCAAATATTACTTAAAACAAACGAATAGGATCCGTTAGATTCAAGAGATCTCAATCTAAAGGATTGTGTTTCGAGTAGTATAATCAATAAGTTGTAAGCGGTAAATCTTTATCAAAGTGATAACGGACACTGATACGGCGGGGAGTTTTTGAACGGAAAGTGGTGACGTCCCGATGGATTTTCGTGAACCAATCAGAATCCGCTTCATGTCGCCTTGTGTTAAGTGTAACTGTCTTAGTTGGGGACTTTTGGATCACGTAACCTCTAACCCCAAAATCCAAATAAAAATGATCACGTAATTCAGCTGTGGGACCCTAAGAAAAAATGGTTCTTTCTGACGTCAGATTGGAATCAAAAAATTTCCCCTCGGTTGAAAAGCAGCATGACCGCTTACTGACCCCATCGCATAATATGGGTCAAATTAATCTTATGTGGTGTCCTCATTAATGAATCTACCCATAATTGAGGCGCATTGTTTCAATTCTTGAAAATTGCAAGCATCTAGCTTCCTCTCTGCGAAAGGTGACGTTTGCTTACATTTTAAGGTTAGTTAATTAATGTTCTTGCCTCTTTTGATGCTTCTAACATATATTTTGTTTTTTGGAATTATCTTCCACCTTCAGTTATCTCCAATCTTCTGTTTCAGGATTACTTTCTTACATCTTTTATTAAAAAAAACAAAAAAAAACCATAATAAAGGTTTGGGTGTAATAGGTGCAAACGAGAGTCACATGGTTAGTCTTTTGGATTAAAATGGCTCCTTTCTTCTATTATTGTGATATAATTACATCTCGAATCTCAATCTTATCTTATGCTGGTCAAGACATGGTTCTTTTGCCCAAGATTATTATTGGATGAAATTTGAGAAGAATAAGCTCATTTCAACACCAGTTTCTGACTTTCTGTTTATGTTTGCTACAAAAGAAAGTTAGAAACTGGTGATTAAATGAGCTTCAAATTTTAGCAGGGAAAAAAAAATGATAATGATCTCATTCTCTCTGGTATAGCAAACTTGAATAGTTCTAGGATTTTTCACTCCATTCTTGATATTTTTGCCACTTCATTGAGAAATATATTAATGAGGCTAAATCTAGAGTCCATTACACTCCCAATATATGTGCCGGCTTCAAAAGACGAGTAAAAAGTCGTTTTGGATCAGCTCCCATCTCTTCTATGGATAATTATTTGGGCATTCCCCTGGTTAGCTGTAAACTCTTTTCTTAGGTAGAGCTTGTGAGTGATAGACTCAATAGAAAACAATGTCAACCTCTCACTTCTAGAGTTAATCTCCAACTGAGTGGTTGGAAATCTAATAAAGTACAGAGAGTGGTTGGAAATTGTTGCTGCCAAAAACCCCGTGAGTCAGTCCTGCACAAGCGCAGACGGCAGAGGCCAAGAGCTTTGTCCGGGGTTAGTCCTCCGACGCTCAAGTTAGGGTCGGCCGCACAGTTTTCGGTAAGGGAGTAATGGTGAGGGTATGAATGCTTACCTTCTTCCTTCCTCTCAGCCCCCTTATATGGTTCCTGGGGTCTAGGGTTTTCTCTTGCCTTTTCCCTGTCTTTCTCCAATACGGCCATCCTTCTTGTAGGGAATATTCCCTTCATACAAACGACGTGATCGAGCGTGATTGAGTCCTTGGAATCCTTATCTGGTGGGTGACACATGTCCTTTCCCCACTGAGAGATCAATTTGGCTGTATCAGGAGCCCCCTTACTCCCACTAGGAGTCTCTTCCTGTGGGAGTAACCAAATTTTTTGCAATCATAGTTCTTTTCTTCACTTCCTTTTTTCCTCTCTCTCTTTTTTTTTTTTTTTTTTGTTTTTTCTTTTTTTGCCTTCGGCCTTAGCCTTACTCTGAGCCCCCAGCCGAGGTGAGGGGACCTTCGGTCAGGTCCGTTCGAATTTGGCCTTGCTCTGAGCCCTCAACTGAGGTGAGGACCCTCGGTCAGATCCGTTCGGCTTTGGCCGAACTCCCGAGAGGGGGACCCTCAGTCAGGTCCGTTCGGCTTTGGCCGAACTCCCAATCAGAGGTGAGGACCCTCGGTCAGGTCCGTTCGGCTTTGGCTGAACTCCCAACTGAGAGGGGGACCCTCGCTCAGGTCCATTCGGCTTTGGCCGAACTCCCAATTCGAGGTGAGGACCCTCGGTTAGGTCCGTTTGGCTTTGGCCGAACTCCCAACCGAGAGGGGGACCCTCGGTCAGGTCCTTTCGGCTTTGGCCGAACTCCCAATCCGAGGTGAGGACCCTCGGTCAGGTCCGTTCGGCTTTGGCCGAACTCCCAATCAGAGGTGAGGACCCTCGGTCAGGTCCGTTCGGCTTTGGCACGAACTCCCAACCGAGAGGGGGACCCTTGGTCAGGTCTGTTCGGCTTTGGCCGAACTCCCAATCGAGATGGGGACCCTCGATAAGGTCCGTTCAGCTTTGGCCGAACTCCCAATCCGAGGTGAGGTCCCTCGGTCAGGTCCGTTCGGCATTGGCCGAACTCCCAACCGAGAGGGGGACCCTCAGTCAGGTCCGTTCAGCTTTGGTTGAACTCCCGATCCGAGGTAAGGAACCTCGGTCAGGTCCGTTCGGCTTTGGCCGAACTCCCAACCGAGAGGGGGTCCCTCGGTCAGGTCCGTTCGGCTTTGGACGAGCTCCCAACCGAGAGGGGGTCCCTCGGTCAGGTCAATTCGGCTTTGGCCGAACTCCCAATCCGAGGTGAGGACCCTCGGTCAGGTCCGTTCGGCTTTGTCCGAACTCCCAATTCGAGGTGAGGACCCTCGGTCAGGTCCGTTTAGTTTTGGCCGAACTCCCAATCCGAGGTGAGGACCCTCGGTCAGGTCCGTTCGGCTTTGGCCGAACTCCCAACCGAGAGGGGGACCCTCAGTCAGGTCCGTTCGGCTTTGGCCGAACTCCCAATCAGAGGTGAGGACCCTCGGTCAGGTCCGTTCGGCTTTGGCCGAACTCCCAACCGAGAGGGGGACCTTCTGTCAGGTCCGTTCGAGCACAAACCTCGAGGGTTCGTACTCTGACGTGGCGGCGCCATTAATGCTCGGGTAATCGTACCGTCTTTCTCCCCATCTATATAGTGTGGGGGGCCATTTGTGGGGCACTTTTCTTTTTCCTTCGAAGAGCTTACCTTCGGCCTCAGTGTTCCTTTCGAAGAGCTCGTCTTCGTCTTGATTTTTCTTAGTTTAGCGACACCCAAAAAGTAAGTTAATGTCTTCCTTGTCGAGCTACAGCCCATTGTCCACCAAGAGGATGAGGCCAAACCGTAGGCATAGGAGTCCAGGGGAGGTCCAAGGGATGTCCTCGGATTCCACTAACTCTCCCTCTTCCCGCGACTCATCGTCCGTGGCCTCGCCGTCTGGGTCCGAGGGTGGCTCCAACAGTGCAGGATTCAGGGAGAGGGTGCTCGATTCCCGAGCTCAGACCCAGGAGCCCTTAGAAGTGGAGGCTCTCAACATCGTATCCACGATGGACGAGCCAGAACTGGAGGAGCTGAGGGCCTCCTTTGGTGTGTCGGACGCTTTCGAGCTCCGTCTGCCCAGACCATCCGACCGAGCCAACTATCGGAACTCCGAGGAGCTGTGCTTGTACAAGGAGGCGTTCAAGGCGGCCTTCGGCTACCCCTCCACCCCTTCTTCACCTGAGTGTTTTGGCACTATGGGGTATGTTCGACCCAGCTGACGCCGAATGGGTGGCGACAAGTACTCAACTTCGTCGTCTTCTTCGTAAGGCACCACAGGCCTCTCTCCCTCCCCCTCTTCATTAACTACTTTCTCCTTCAAGCCTGCAAGGGGCTTTCGGGTTGGTATTACTTTTGCCCTCGAAAGGACCTTCGGCTTCTAAAGGGTTACCCAACTTCCATCCACGGGTGGAAGGAGAAGTTTTTCTTTGTGAGATCATCCGAGGGGGTGCCCTTCGGCACTGTTTGGGATATCTCGGAACTTAGGGAGGTGAACTCCGCTCCTGCCCTATTCGGGGCAGACACGGAGTCGTTGGCGATGGCGAGGCAACAAGAAGACTATCCTCCAGTCGAGGCCGACTGCCTCAAGTCCGACGCCATACTCTTCAAATTCGGGCTTAGCCCAGGTGAGTTAGGCTAGGCTCCGTTCGCTTCCTTTGGGTGTCGGTGCTTCATACTAACTCCCATCGTTTCTTTTTGCAGTGCAAGTCTCTAGGGCCGAGGCTAGGGCTGCCGCTGCGGCAAGGCAAGCACAAATCAAGGAGGCCAAGGCGCCGGATGCCCAACAGCAGTCGAGGCCGAAGTGGAAGGAGAAGAAGGGGCCATCCTCCGAGACCCCGAAGAAGACGTCTAAAGTCGAGGGGTAGAGCGCCAAGGCAGTCCAGGCCCTCGCTGCTTCGGGCCGCGATGGGCCTTCGTAAACCCCTCCCCCACCGCGGCCTCTAGAGGCCCAAGGGTGGCTACCGTGAGGGCTGAAGTGGGGTTTGTCCCTCAATGGTTGGTAAAGGAGGACGACACGCTGGCCGTCGGGCGAGTTGCTAGCAAGCTGGTGATGAAGGGGAGTCTTCCCCGAGACGCCGCCGAGGCTCAGAAGCAAGGGACGGCGGCCATGATCACGAATGCTTGCATCTTCATGGCCGGGGTAAGCATCGGTCCCCCAACCCTCTTCTTTTTTTTTCTTTCTTGTCTTAGCATTCTGACCTTCGGTGTTTCATGTAGGCACAAAATCAGATGGGTCAACTGGCGGCTCAGGCCGAGGCTATGTGCCGAGACCTCGAGGTCGTCGAGCGAGAGAAGGCCGCCCTGGAGAACGAGCGCTAGATCCTCCTCGAGAAGGTGGAGCACCTGGAGAAGGACCTCGTCTTCGCGCGTCGAGAATGCGATCGGAAGCTCATGGAGCTAAAGTACCAGATGAAGGCTCGAATTCAGGAGGCCGAGGCCCGAGGGGTCGAGGAGTATCGGTCCTCCGAGGACTTCGGGGAGGAGATTAAGCGTGCCATCGCCCTGGGGTTCACAATGGGCGCTACCGAGGTCCGAGACTGGGTCCTCGAGCGTTACCCCGGGGTCTCCTTCGAGGATAGCGGGCTCATCTTTGAGGACGACGACGTGGAGGCGGCCCCATCAGCCACCAAGGTTGCCGATGCCGATGGTGGAGGCTGTAGCAAGGAGGGTGAGGTTCAGCTGCACCGAGAGGTCCCTCCAACTCCTGGCCATGGAGGTTAGGATCAAGAGACCCTCCAAGCCCAAGAAGAGGCCGCGAACCCGACGGACGCCCCTTGAGGTCACCCCGGGTCTCAGCTTAGACAACCCCCTTTCTTTTTGTTATGTTATCAGCCTTCGGGCTTCTTGTAATCTTGGCCTTCGGGCCTTATGTAATCATCCTTCGGGCTTCCTATGTAACTACAGCCTTCGGGCCTTCGTCTTGTAATCTTGGCCGTCGGGCTTTATGAATGAATGAAGTCTTTTTGCCCCCATCTTTCATTTCTCTCGCCTTCTGTGTCCCTTTGAGTAAGGTAGTCTTTAGTCCGTAGCTAGGTGCAAAGAGGCCGAAACCCCTCGTTGCCTGCCTTAGGGTCCGCCTTCCTACTTAAGCATGGCTCGGTCCTCTCCCCTCGGCTTATCGGATAGGTTTCCTGAGTCCGAGGACTAGACTTGAGGGACTTGGAGCAAGTACTAAGTGGTTTTCACCAAGTGTCCCTCGGCTCCAGCCTAAGGGTCTGTTAGACGCATGGATCCGAGACCTAGCCGAGGGCCGACCCTACGAACATCAAGCAGTTTTCACCAAGTGTTCTCCCTCGGCTCCAGCCGAAGGGTCTGTTAGACTGGCATGGATCCGAGACTTAGCCAAGGGCCGACCCTACGAACATCAAGCAATTTTCACCAAGTGTTCTCCCTCGGCTCCAGCCGAAGGGTCTGTTAGACTGGCATGGATCCGAGACTTAGCCGAGGGCCGACCCTACGAACATCAAGCAATTTTCACCAAGTGTTCTCCCTCGGCTCCAGCCGAAGGGTCTGTTAGAATGGCATGGATCCGAGAATTAGCCGAGGGCCGACCCTATAAACATCAAGCAATTTTCACTAAGTGTTCTCCGTTGGCTCCAACCGAAGGGTCTATTAGACTGGCATGGATCCTAGACTTAGCCGAGGGCCGACCCTACGATAGTCGTCGCTCCCGACAATCAATTGCCTTTGGTCAAGTTCCTTCGGCTCTGGAGTCGGGTCACAGGCCGATGGTGGGACCCTCAGTCAGGTCAGCCCAGCCTTGCCCCTGCCTCGGCCGAGGAGTGGATGCTAGCCCTGCAAAGCTTGTTCTCTACCTGAACCCCCTGGCCAAGGCGAACACTGCCAGCCAGTTTGGCTCGGCCTTTGCCCGAGGCTTGACGGAGGTGTCGTCCTTCGGTAAGCTCGGCTCCGCCTCTGCCCGAGACCCCGACCGAGGTGAAGATCTTCGGTCGTAGCCGTTCAGTAAAGTTAAAGGTCATCAGACTGGAGAATTCCTCTCAATTTTCGTAAACCAGCTTTCGCACTATCCATGAATAAAATCTTCCAGAGTTTAGGATGAGGAATTACAAAAAAGTGCACAAGGGCGAAAATTACAAAAAACTACAAACGACAAGTGTGCGTGCTTGCCACTTCACTACTAATGGAATTTTCTTAAGTTCTGAGAGTTCCACGATCGGGGTACCCTTCCTCCCCCCGTAGTCTCCAGGTGATAAGACCCTGGTCGTATTACCCTCAAGACTCTGTAGGGCCCTTCCCAATTTGGATCTAGCTTTCCTTGATGTCTCGGGTCCGACACTTCTGCCCTTCGGAGGACGAGGTCACCCTTCCTGAATTCGTTCTTTCGAACTTTGGTGTTGTAGTGCCTCGTGACCCTCTGTTGGTAAGCGGTAATCCTTTCTTGCGAAGTGTCTCTGGTTTCTGCCAAGAGGTCTAGATTCGCCCGGAGCCCTCCATCGTTTTCGCCTTGGAAGTACAACTTCACTGCCGTATGTTAACATGAAGGGTGTTTCTCCGATGGCTAATCTCTCAGTAGTGCGGTAAGCCCAGAGGATGTGGTGCAACTCATCTGCCCATAGTCCTTTGGCGTCGTCTAGTCTCTTTTTTATTCCTTGAAGTAGTGTACGGTTGGTTACCTTTGTCTGCCCGTTGGTCAGTGGATAACCGACGGAGGTTTTCCTGTGGTCGATGCCGAGGGCCTCACAGAACGAGTCGAAGGTTGGATTGGCAAATTGAGTTCCATTGTCCGTCACCACAACCTGGGGGATTCCAAATCTATAGACTACCGCCCTTTGGAAGAAGTCCCTTATGTTCTTTTCGGTTATCGTCGCTAGGGCTTCGGTTTCTGCCCACTTCGTGAAATAGTCGACTGCCACCACGACAAACTTCCTTTATCTCGTGGCCAGGGGGAATGGGCCTAGGATGTCGATTCCCCGCATGGCGAATGGTACTGGGCTCGATAAGGATGAGAGCTCGGTAGAGTGTAGTCTAGGCATGGGGGCAAACATCTGGCACATGACGCACTTCCTGATTAGTGATTCTGCGTCCTTCCTCATTGTCGGCCAGTACATGCCCTGCCTTAGCACTTTATGTGCCAAGGCCCGGGCTCCTAGGTGTTGGCCGCATATCCCTTCATGCACCTCCCTGAGTGCGTACTCGCCGTCGGCGGAATCTAGACACTTGAGGTATGGTAAGGTGAACCCATCTTATATAGTGTCTCATCCTTCAGGAAGAAGCGTGCCGACCTCATTCTTATTTTTCTTGCCTTGTCCCTATTCTCTGGGAGCTTTCCTTCTTTGAGGTATTCTATTATGACATTCATCCAGCTTTGGTCGTTTTCACCTACAGGTAATACCTCTCGGGGTTTTTCGATGCTTGGCTGTGATAGCACTTCGAAATACACCGATCGTCCAAGATCTGTAAAGTCGGAGGTGGCCAGCTGTGACAGTGCGTCTGCACTAGCATTCTCTTCTCGTGACACCTGCCTTACCTCAAATTCCTTGAAAGCCGCTACCCTGTCTCACACCGTGTTCAAGTATTCAACCATCCTTTGCTCTTTGGCCTCGTAGTCTCCATTCACCTGTCGTACCACGAGCTGGGAGTCGCTATGCACTACCCGCTCCTTTACCATCAAAGCCCAGGCCAGATTAATTCCAGCTATTAACGCTTCATATTCTGCTTCGTTGTTGGAGGCATCGAAGTCGAACCGTAGGGCGTATTCTATTTTGAAACCCTCGGGTCTGACCAACACTATTCCTGCGTCGTTTCCTTCGTTGTTGGAAGCCCCATCCACGTACAGTGTCCAAGCCTCTTCTCCTCGGTCCTCGATAAATTCCTATGGGTCATCGGGGAGTGTCGTCTCAGCTATGAAGTCTGCGAGGGCCTGTGCTTTAATTGCGGTTCTCGGTTTGTACTGGATTTCAAATTCTCCCAACTCTATGGCCCAGTTTACCAGGCGATCAGACATATCCGGCCGCTGCAGTATCTTCTTCAGGGGCTGGTCGGTGAGTACGCACACCGTATGTGATTGAAAATATGGTCTCAGCTTTTTTGCCGCTGTCACAAGGGCATACGCCACTTTCTCTGCCTTTCTGTATCTTGTTTCGGCATCTAGAAGGGTTCGACTGACATAGTATATTGGCCGTTGTTGCCTTCCTTCTTCCTTCGTCAGTAGGGCGCTTACCGCCACTGCCGATACAACAAGGTATAGCTGTAAAGTATCCCCGGTGTTCGGCTTCGTCAGCAGCGGGGGTGCGGCCAAGTACTCCTTCAATTGTTCAAAAGACTTTTTGCACTCCTCCGTCCACTTGAACTTTTTGGTCCCTTTTAGCGCTTTGAAGAAGGGGAGGCATCTATCTGCAGACCGAGACATGAATCGCCCGAGGGCGGTGACCCGACCCGTTAGCTCCTGGACTTGCTTCACATTCTGGGGTGACCTCATATCTCGAATGGCTTGTATTTTGACTGGGTTGGCTTCGATTCCTCTCTCCGAGACAATGAAGCCGAGGAACTTTCCCGAGGCTACTCCGAATGCGCATTTTGCTGGGTTCAGCTTCATGCCGTACCGTCTCAGCACCTAGAACGCCTCTTCCAAGTCTTGGATGTGTCTTTCCGCCTTCAGACTTTTTACGAGCATATCGTCCACATATACCTCCATCGTTTTGCCGATCATCCCTTTGAAAATTTTATTCACCAACCTTTGATAAGTGGCCCCTGCGTTTTTTAGCCCGAAAGACATGACCTCATAGCAGTACAACCCACCCTCGGTTATGAAGGATGTTTTCGGGACATCGGCCTCGGATATTTTGATTTGATTGTACCCCGAGTATGCATCCATGAAACTCAACGCCTCGTATCCCGCCGTGGCGTCGATGAGGAGGTCTATCTTCGACAGGGGGTATGCGTCCTTCGGGCAGGCCTTATTCAGGTTGATGAAGTTGATGCAGATCCTCCACTTCCCGTTTGCCTTCGGGACCATTACCACGTTGGATATCCAAGCAAACTAATACAATTAACTAACAGTCATCTAAATCTAAATCGAGGGACATCTTGCATATCCCAACTAATATATTCCATGAAAATCTTGGAGGCCTAGTATAAATAGTAGAAGATCTTGTGGTTGTCACATGCTTAGCCAGTCCATCAGTGACCACTGAATTGACATCCTCTTTCTCTAGTTTTCTTCTTTTTACATGAAACGACCTTGTTGTCAACCTATGAATGAAACCATTTGGTTGAAGCAAAGCAGTAGTTGGATGAATGACAATTCCACAATCAAGTGCAGTGTAGTGCTGATTGTGATATAGTATACACATAATAATGATGATTCCCAATAAGATTGAGCCAAATGTGAAAGAAGTGAATATTGTGACTACTATTTTGTCAACGAAGGTGGCTTCTTCTTAGATGTCATGCGCATGGGATGACAAGCCAATTTTTTTTTAATTCTGAATTTGAATACAATATCTAGGAAACGATCAGATTCTGATTCACATATTAACAACTTGCTTTGTTTGGTGACTCTCTAATCTGTTGATGACAATGCCGAAGGTGAATTTATAAATCACTTGAGATGTTCTCATTCATGGTGCCGTAAGTGGAGTGTCAAGATTCCTTGTATATTTTTTCTCAATTTAGATATACTAGACTTTAATCTTGTACATCTTTTTATTTTATTTATATACTTTTGCTGACACTTTAATGAAAGAAAGATAGGTTGGCTCATGGATGGGGCTTGAAAGTGGGAGCACAGTGGCCAAGAAGTTCAGTCCTGCACAACCTATCAGTTGAGGCAAAAATTTAAACACTTTATTCAGGAAGAATGGCTGCCAACCAACTTTATCTGACGTGAGAAGCATCCAGGTTGGTTAGCAGATATTATATGACACCTTAGAGAGAGAGAGAGAGAGAGAGAATTCCAATAAGTTGAAAGATGCTGCAGGTGCACTCTTGAGGTTATCTCGCAAAGTAAGTGGACAAGAGAACATTAATGACTGATGCCTTTGAATGGAGAACAATAATGTGGCCATATCTGATCTTAATACCCACATCTAATAATAATAATAATAATAATAATAATAATTAATAATCTAATAAATAAATAAATATATATATATATATATATATATGGTCCGCACTCAGCAGTCCCCCACTAACTTTGCTTGAACACTTCATAGTTCACACGGGTTTTATTATATTTCCATCACTTGTCTGTTTCCATATTGGTTACGAAACTTCCCCATTAAAGAAACATATCATTGCCCATTGGTTATTTGTTCATATTTTCTACGACAAGAGATGGTGGATATACAAAGGCTTCCAATAGATGAACACCCAAAAGTATCGTTGAATTGTCTTATATATAACAAAGCTATGGGATATGTTATAATAACTTACCCTTTTTGGAACGGCAGGACAACTCAAAGTATTTTAATCACGTGGTAAATTAGATGTGGTTTTGAATAAACTTTCTGGACCTTTGATAAACTACAAGGATTTCAATCTTTAAGTTGAGTTTCACTTCAATAATAGTGTGAAAGGTAAACATAAATGTGTTATTATTATTATTATTATTATTATTTTTGGTAGAAACATAAATGTGTTATTAATAGATTAATGACATTATTCTGATGTTAATATTACAGTTTAAAAAGAAACAAACTGTTGGCAGAAAATTCCGCAAGGCAGAAAAGTGATAGATGCACGGGCGTACTAGAGTCGTACAAACTCGAGAGAACGATCATAGGATATTGACCGACTCCCAACCAGAAAGAAAGTGAGGTCTTATCATGCCTCAATGGCTCCAAGGACTTAAAAGTGACAAGCAAACTCATGGAATAAATAGAAAAGGTTTCCAACCATTAAAATTGGTCCAAGAAGAACACAATACATTACATCGATCATGGTAGAACAAGGGACTACCATGAATGTAAACTGAGGAAAACCATGACAAAACACGGGCATGGTCTTGGCTAAGCAACAGAACTAGTCTGTTCAAAAAAATACAAAGTAAAACTAATCTAAAGAAATTTAAAAAATACATACTAAAACTATTCTACTTGAAAAGGAAAAGATAGTTGATGCATTGTGTAGTTTGTTTGATCGGTTGGAGATCCCTTCTTCTTCCATTGAAGTCTTTTTTTTTATTTTTTTTTATTTGAAAGATCCTGCTCTTTTGGTAGTTTTGTAACTGCAAGAATCCATGTGTCACATCCTTAGTGGGGTAGTTATTGGAATCACACTTCTTTGATTGGTTGTAATTGCCTTAACCACTCAAGCCATATGTTTGTAACTCCCCTAGATCTAAACCACATTTGTACAAATCATATTGATCGACAATCGGTCAAACTGACTGTAAAAAGTCACAATCGGTCAACTGACCGTGAAAAGCCACAATCAGTCAGTTAACCGTAAAATGTCACAATTAGTCTGCTCAATGCACATGATGGTTATTCTACTGATCAACTCCTTAATACAAGGTCGTCATTTTTTGGTCAACTTAATTATCGGTCAGTTCCTTAACACAATCAGTCAATAAATTGACATTGATTTATTTACCGATCATCTTGTAGGCCAGATTTGCTAAAATCGGGTACCAACACAAACATAATTAATTACATCTTTTTTTATTAACAAAATCTAGTACGTGAAATTCTTAAAATACATTTACATGAAAAATCTAGCTTAACATGTATAATAAAATTAGAAAACGGTGGAAGGGAATTTTACAAAATGAGTATCATCAACAATCTCCATCTTTGGAATTATTGGCAACAGACATGCAATTCATATTGCACTCTCATGCCTCGACACACGAACACAAATGATATACAATTCACAGTGTGTATAAGGGCACACAATGGAGTAGCAATCTCCCCTTACACACAAGCTCTCTTCTCAATCTATGTCAGCCTTGTTGCACATGACCTTCTCATGAAAATTCTCCCCCTTATTGGGTATTCCTTCCCCCTTCAAAACAATTTCTCCGCTTTTGAGGCATTTGTACCCTTGTGCATACTGTTGTATACTAGTTGTCCTTGTTGGCAACCTTGGCCACATGGAATTGATAATTTGGCCAACAGTTATGAGGTGGCATATATGACATGACTTTGTATGGTCGCTCTGATGACATGGCAGTGATAATATAGTATCAGAGGTTGGTTGAGAGTTGTGATATGCGCTTTAGGTTTCCAAGTTTGGTATCGACTTAGTCATATTTATGCTCAAGGGCAATTTAGTCAGTTAAGATGAATTTTTTGGCAGTTGCTTCCTTCTGGAAAGTTGTGATTGCATTATACTCTTTACATATCCAAAATCGTCTTGATCCAATGTTGGATGAGAGAGTCATGGCCAATGCAAGGTTCAAGGGCATTTTGCTCATTTTACATATCCCAGTATTGTGGTGGAACTTCTGGGTGTATGAAACACAGTGTAATATAAATCTTGTGGCATTTGAAATGGTTCTTGTGTATGAAGTACATTAGGTGGGTTTCAAAAAAAAAAAGTGCATCAGATAGGGGCTACGTGCAATAGAAGCATTAATTTCATAAGTTTCCACACTAGTAGTGGCATCATTGGCATTTTCAGAGGCTCGGATTTCGGTTTGTAGATGAGTATTGTAGTTCTTTGAGTCTTCTTTGAAATGCAACTAAAATCGCATAATTACGAGTTTGGATGACAAAGTTAGAACGATTCTCGTTTGTTCACTTGAAAATGAAGGGCATTTTGGACAAGCCTTCTTTTTTTTTCCCCTTCCCTAAGAAAAACAGTAAGGAGTTTGCAAATTTGGACAATTTATTTTGGAAGTTCTCATCATCACGAACATGTGGCCGCAAACGGCACTCAAATCAGAGCTAAAAACGAAGAAGTTCTGATTGAACTAAGTGGCTTAGGGAAGTTTATGAGTAAGTTTTTCAGTGTCTAGGGCCTTTTTGTAATTACATGAAGTCGGGTGATGCCCCGTAAACAACCTAAACTGAGCCACGTGATCAAAGGGGGTTTGAATGACTTTTATGGCCTACGGGGCTTATTGTAATTTTTCTATAGTCGACAGCCCTTAATTTTTTTTTGTAAAATTTGAAAGTCTCATAGACCCCATAGTCCCTAAGGACCACATGGACCTGAGATGCAGATTCAACATCGCATGGTTGATCCCGCTTTTTTGCTGACAAATTCGACGGCTTCGACATTGTCATACGCGTGAGCCAATCAACGCTCAATACACGACCTGACACCCTGCATCGTGACATGCCATTGAGTCATAAGATCCACAATCAACAGTTGAGACAATCTGATGCCTTGACATTCGATCCAACAGTTGAGATTCATGCTGCTATATGGCACGCTGATGGTGTACCCTACACTTGCCCACGTAGATTCCAAATGGGAATTCTCATTAGCCTAATTCAAAAGGCCATAACTTTCTCATTTTAAATCTGATTTGGGTGATTTAAGTTGGAGAATTTTTATGTCTCCACACTCTACATGACTAAATCAAGAAAAAAGAAATAGAGGGGTTTGCAGAGGTGGCAAAAAAATCGAGTTGAAGCTCATGGAAGGCCTAAGGTTTGATAGAAACACTTTCATCCTCTTACGTTTAGTTTGTAGCCTCCATTGGAGTGCTGTAAATCTGCTAAAAACTAAGGCAACAAGCCCTATGGTGGTAGCCAAGAAATAGAAAGAGTAAAGAGAAAAGAATAAAGAGAGAAGAAAGCTCTCCCTTTCTTTGTTTGTGTTTGGAATGCCCATTTTCACTTCAAGAGAGGCTCCATACCTCCATTAATGGTGGTTAGTAATGGTAGGTGTGTGGGAATGAATGCTTGTTACAAGAATAGAACAAAGGAAGAAAAAGAGAGAGGAGTTAGGGTAATGTAACTTTGTGCATTGATGCTTATTTTAACTTCAAGAGAAAGTTGTCTAAGCTTCATTTATGGATGTTAGTAATGGTGGTTGTACATTAATGCTCCATTAAAACCGCCTCTGCAAGAAAGACAAATCTAAGGGAAAAGGAGAAGAAAAACAAAGAGATGGAAAAGGAAGGAAGAGACTGAGAAGAAAGAAGACCCCTACATTGTTGTACACAACTAAATATTCAAGCTTTCCATCTCATGGCAGAATTGAAAATTCCAGTGAGAATTACAGATAGAGTTGAGTTCTCAGATTCATCTTTCAAATTCTCTGTGACATCGTTGGGTTGCTCAGACAAGGGTTTTAAGCATCTCCTACCTATCTATTTATTTCTATATCGTTGTCTAAGTGTTTATATGCAAGCTAGCTGTAGTAAAAAGTTATTGTTGAATCATGTTAGCTTGAACTACACTGTAAGTCATCTATTATAAGCCCGATTTATTGTTATTAATCCATACAGGGTGTTTAGTGGGTGCTAGAGAATGGGCATGGGTGCTCCTTAGTTGTGAGTGTTGCTACTTGTATTGACACTGCATGTGCCCTCCTATTTTTATGTTGGGTAAATCTGATAGTGGATACTATCTCTTGTAATGGCATTGTAATGTCCTCTCAAATCTATGCTTGGAAAATTTGGTATGGGTGCTTTCAATTGTAGGTGCAGTTAAAGTAGTGTATTGAATAAGTACAAAGCTGTTACAAGCACCATCCCGAGGATGTAGGAAATTTTTGAACCTCACAAAAATGTGTTGTGGATGTTGCTATTGTGTATTATTTGCATAATATTTGGATTGTTATGAGCTGCAGGATGGGTGTGCACACCTAAAAATACCTATGATAAGATGCTGAGTGTGTACAAATTTGTGTATCAGCTACAGTGCCAACAGTGATTGCCTCGTCAACGATTACCAGTGTCCTTTGGTAATTAATGGGTAGAGATAAGTGTTGTATGTTGTGATGTGGCTTTCTCTCTCCATACTTTCTAACAGATTTGAGTCTTTTGTCTAGGCTTTTGTTGTGTATGTCTCTTAGAAGCTCTCTTATTTGTCTAGCTTCCTTTTCAGTCGCGACCTTCTTCTTCTATCTTTGTCTAAACATGTACAAATTAGTCTTGGACTAACAACCCAATAACGAAACTTTCACTCTTCAAATTCTAGATTGGTCGGGGTAATCCCGTAATTAATAATCATACAAACAATGACACATCCACCTCACACCACAATGTGGTTGGGTCTACCAGATAGTGTCCCACCATTCTACCCAACACACACTTCAAATATATGTTGAAAATAAATGCAAGACAATAACACCAGGTATACATGGTTCAACCAAAGTTCCTACATCCACTGAGAAAAACCGTATAAGGTTTCATATTTTTCCAATACGCTACTCAGCTTTCAATAGCTACAATGACTCAGGAGCATCAGTATCTGCTTCGGTTCGTGCTACAACATGAACGAGGGCAGCAACCCCAATCCCTATACAAGTACCCACTTGCTAGGTTTATAATATTTAAATCCCACCCATTACATCAACTCTAGGTTTCTCAATAGGAAATGACAACCTATAATAAAAAATAAGGATTTAGAATTGCGTATTACCTCTCCCTAAGTAATATTGCGATCATTTTGTTGTTTAGAGACTAACTCGGTGTGCATGCACTCCAATGCTCAACACAACTTCATAACTTGAACCTCCACAGTCTTTCGCACATAGTGCTCTCAGAAAGCAAAAAAATTCGAGGTTTCTCTGGGCAGAGATGTAGTTCTCATTCTTTGGAGCGTGTAGCAAAAAATGGCTCACAAATTAGAGTCCGGAGGGCCAAGATATGGCCTTCCAAAGTCAGATAGTCCGAATAGGCAAGTATAGGGGCAAATTCATAAATAAAAGATATTCTCATTACATAAGCCTGTAATGAGGTAATGAGGTTAGGGGTGTCAATCCTGAGCCTGCACCGATAGGCCCGATCGAGCTCGACTCGCTTAAGGCCCAACCCGAACCAGTCCATTTAATAAACGTGTTGGGCCTAAGCCGGACACGTTTATTAAACGGGCATTTACGGTGCCGGCTACTAGCCCCTTAGGCACCTGACTGTCCCGACTCATTTAAGAAGCCTGTTTGAGCTGAGCCATTTAGCCTGACCGACCCGACCCCTTTAAAACTGCCTAAATACCTATTTTTCCACTACTAATACAAAATAATAGTAAAGACTTTGTAATAAAAAATCTATGATAGATGATGTTGACCACGGTATTACATTCAATTTTGTAATAAAATAGTGTCTTTTGAGATGTTTTAATAGGGAGTGAATGAAGGGCAAACAATTCTTGTGGAGAAAAATCTCTTTGGTACTTGTCATAATCTCTCTTTTTTTTTTTTTTTTTTTTTTTTGGTAAGAAACAACTATGATCTCATATATGATTAATTGTGGAGAGTTTTTGGGTGTCCTTAATTATGTTCAAATGGAAGATTTCTAGACATTTAATCCACTTAAAAAAGGATTTTAGGGGGAGCCCATTTAAAACCCGTTTAGACTTAAGTAGGTCCGTACCCCGTTTAAGGTAGCCCGATTAAAGCCCAACACCGACCGGCCCGATTACAAAAGATACCATGCCTCTCCAAACCTAGGCCCGTTTAAGTAAATGGACGTCCACGGTGCAAGGGTTTCTCATCGCCAGGCCCGGTTAGGCCCGACCGATTGACACTCCTAAATGAAGTGATAGTGTGCTTTTCCGCACATAACGAACCAAGGTATGTGACTGACTTGATTCAGTGTAGCGCAATCGTACAAACGACGATGCACCTCACCAACTAATACACACAAGATGAAATCTTTTTTGCGCCAACAAACCCGCGCCTAAGTGCTTTCTAATCTCCTCCACTCATATAAAATCTAATGATGTGGATGCATGCCAACCAACCAAATAACGATTCTATGCATCCGCTCACACCATCTTTCCGTACACCTGACCACCCAAAAGCCTAGAAATGGAATCTAAGCTATAACTCACTCATTTTGATAAATTTTGCCCGGATTCCAATGCCAGGAGAGAGAATAAGGCTTATGAGAGAAGTACGCTACAGTTGTCATAGAGAACTTCAAACTCATCCAACCTTGTTTAAACCCCTCCCAACTTGATTCTTTTTACAGTCGTATGAAAATCGCTATAACTTCTCGTCCGAACTCCCAATGATGCGATTCAACATGAGTTGAAAACACGACGCGACGAAATTCATTTTTTATGAAGGGATCTCAAACCATTTCAGCCATTAAGACTTCCAAAAATATATTTAAAGTGGGACTCACTGCGTGATCCTATGAAATCGTAACTTTTGATGTACATGTCCTTCACTTGCTACTTCGTGCCTTTGTCAAATGTTGTGTAAACACATAATACACTGTGAAAGAGTGTTTCACATATCAGGTTGCTTATGTAACCCTGTCAAATGACAAAAATGCCCTTAACAAGTTGTATATGTCTATTTAACCATTCGGCTCTTCCAACTCACCAATAATTACTTCCTCAACACCAATATGAGCAATATGTTGCACAATAAGAATCCAACCGCAGAAACCTTTAGTTGCCCAACAATCTCCTCCTTCGGAATTATTGGCAACCCACTTCCTAATAACATTGTGGACGAAGCACTGACATACTCTGAGTAGTACAAGTCACTCACAAACTGTATTTTTCTCCCTCTCTCCCAACAAATACAAAGGATGACTCTCCCCGCATGGCATCTCCCCCTATGCCCACGAAATACACCCCTCCTACACTGGTACCACCTACCTTGCCTATAGAGGGTAAAGTCCAAGCTTGTCTCTTAGCATGTCAAATGTCTCCTTTGGGAGTTGTTTGGTGAATACGTCGGTCACCTGGTCCTTAGTAGGAACAAACTCAAGTCTCGCCTCATTAGTGAGGACCTTCCCCTTAAGGAAATGATATCTGATATCCATATGTTTGGTCCTAGCATGATGCACCGGGTTCTTGAAAATGTTGATGGCGCTCATATTGTCACACATGATAGCTATTGGATCACTGTTTTCAATGCCAAAATCTTCCACTTGCCGTTTCATCCAAATAACCTGTGTGCAACTGGCTGTCGCAGCTATATACTCGGTCTCTACTGTCGATAGTGAATCTGATTCCTATTTTTTGTTGTGACATGCCACCAAATTGTTACCCAATAGAAGTCCCCCCACTAGTGATTTTCCGATCGTCTATACTTCAAAATATGCATCTAAAAATGCAGTAAGCGTGAAGTTCTTCATCCTTGGATACCTCGACCCATAATTCGTAGTACATTTCAAGTACCTAAAATTCCTCTTTACTGCCCAAAGTTGTGATTCTTTGGGATTTGCCTAAAATCTTGCAAGACACATTGCTTGCAATATGTCTGGTCTTGATGTTGTCAAATACAAAATACAGACAACCATTGACCTGTAATGTGTCTGATCCACTACAGGAGGCTCATTAGTAGCATTCAATTTACATCCAACTACCATTGGATTACCCACTGGTTTGCTGTCCTCCATCTAAAATCTCTTCAACATCTCTTTGATGTACTTTACTTGAGATATAAAGATGCCACTAAGCTTTGGTTCACTTGCAAACCTAAGAAGTAGGATAACTCACCTAACATTGACATCTCAAACTTTATTTTCATATTTTCAGTAAATTGTTTGCACACCTCATCATTATTACCACCAAAGATAATGTCAACAACATAGACCACGACCACCAGCTAACTACTGTTCTTGGCCATAACATATAAGTTACTATCAGCAATCCCCTTACGTAGTCCTAAGTGATGTAAATAGGTGTCAAGTCTAGAATACCAACCTCTTGGAGCTTGCTTCAACCCATAAAGAGCCTTCTTCAATCTGCATATCATATCTAGATCATCTCCAATCTAAAAGCCATCTGGTTGCTCTATGTATACTTCTTATTCAAGGTTCCCATTATGAAATGCTAACTTGACGTCCGTTTGGTAAACTTTGAAGCCCTTATACACTGCTAATGCTAGAAACATCCGTATAGACTACAATCGTGTTACCTGTGCATATGTCTCATCGAAATCTATCCCTTCCACCTGAGCATACCCTTTGCATACAGGTCTGACTTTATTTCCAACCACCTGGCCATCTTCAATTAATTTGCTTCTGAAGACCCATTTGATACCTATGAAATTCTTATCTTTCGGCCTGGGAACTAAATCCCACGTGTGGTTCTTCTATCTGGTCCAACTCTTCATCCATTACTTTTAACTAGTGTTCATCCTTACATACCTCCCCAACTGACTTGGGTTCAACCTGTGAGAACAAAGAATATGTTGCAGCTACTCTCTTTCTAGTTTGCATTCCTTCTGCCTTTGGATCTCCAAGAACTTGATGTGGAGGATGAACTTTTTGCCACTTTCCATCTCTAGGTATGCTATCTCTCTTGGTCTTTGTATTAGTATCATAAGCACCATCATTTGTGTCTAACTTATTTCCAGTCTCAACTATCTCATCATCTGGAGTCTGAACTTCCACAACTTCATCACTGTCAAACTCCTCAAAAGTTTGATCTTCTATCTCTACTGGTTTAGAGTAGGGAAATTGTTCATCAACTTTAACATCTGAAACTCTCTACAACCTTCCCTAATCTCTTATTATAGCACCTATAGGCATTGCTCTTTGAGGAATATCCTAAGAAAATCCCTTCGTCTGCTCTGTTATTGAATTTCCAAGGTTGTCCTCCCTTTTTTTTTATGAAGCATCTAAACCTAAATACCTTAAGAAATTTAACAATGGCTCTCCTTCCATACCATAGCTCATATGGTGTCTTAAACTCATGCAACCTCAACAGACACCTATTCAAAATGTGCACTGCAGAGTAAACTACTTCCTTCCAAAATCTTCTGGCAACATTGTTTTCGATTAACATTGTCCTTGCCATCTCCTGAACGGTCCTATTCTTTCTTTCCACAACCCCATTTTTTTTGGGGGTACAGGTTGCAAAATGTGAAATCCTAATCCCATGCTTATGACAGAAGTTGAAAAATAGATTATAATTGAACTCCTTGCCTTGGTCAGATCTAAGACACTTGATTGTCTTTCATGTTTCATTCTCCACTCTCTTTTTGAGGATCTTGAAACACTCTAATGCCTTTATCCTTGAGAAACATGATACACGTCATCTTAGTACTTTCCATAGTTTTTAAGGCGCTGGTGCGGTCCAATAGGGGTAAGGCAATCAGCCGACTCAGGGGTAGTGTAAAAGCCGGCCGCCTTTTACACTAAGTCGCTGAAAGGCGTCGAAGGCGACTCCTTACAGCGCCTTGATGTGCAAGGCGGTCGCCTTATGTGCTGGCTATTTAAAAAATTAAAATTAAAATTGTTTTTCTAAAGATTCCAAATTACATATTATTATTGGGACGTGTATAAAATCTGATGCACATGTGATGCATT
>NC_056558.1:27092131-27110512 GCF_013358625.1 Macadamia integrifolia
GAAAGAGATAAACTTCATTCTTATTTTGCAAGGTGGGCTTATGAGAGTGGTGTTCCATTTAATGCTTTAAAGTTGAGGAGTTTTGAGGAATTGGTAGAGGCAATTGGTCAATATGGACCAGGTTTCAAGCCCCCTTCAATTCATGACTATAGGGGGCCTCTATTGAAGTCTGAAAAGGATAAAATTGATGAGTTAAAGGTGAAGTGTCAAGGATATTGGAGGAAACATGGGTGCACACTCATGTCAGATGGGTGGACAGACAAGAGAGGAAGGCACCTAATTAATTTTCTTGTCAATTGTCCGGAGGGGACTTTTTTTTGGAGTCTGTGGATGCATCTAGCCAATCACAAACAGCTGAAATGTTATTTAAGCTACTTGATAGCAAGGTTGAAGAGATTGGTGAAGATAATGTGGTTCAAGTAGTCTCTGATAATGCTGCCAACTATGTTGCAGCGGGTCGACTACTAATGGAGAAAAGGAAGAGGTTATTTTGGAGTCCATGTGTAGCTCATTGCATAGACCTTATGATGGAGGAAGTAGGCAAATTACGCTCTTACATGTCTGTTATATCAAAGGGCAGGAAATTGACTGCATTCATCTACAGGCACACTCGTCTTCTTGAAGCCATGAGGCAAAAAACAGGAGGAGACTTAGTGAGGGCTGGAGTGACTAGATTGCCTCTTCCTTTTTAACACTCCAGAGCTTATACAAGCACAGAGAATCTCTGAAAAAATTATTTGTTGATGATGAATGGTCCCGTTCTAAGCTTGCATCTACAGAGGCAGGGAAGAATACTTCTGAGACTGTGTTTGCTACAACATTCTGGAATGGTGTGATGGATTGTATAAGAGCATCACAGCCTCTTCTTCAACTCTTGAGGATTGTAGATGGTGATGAGTTGCCTGCTATGCCTGAAGTATATATGGCAATACAAGTGGCAAGGAAGAACATCAAAAAAAATTTTGGAGATGATGAAAGGAAATGGAAGAAAATCATAGCGATTGTTGATCACCGTTGTGAGACTATGATGAATGGATCAATATATTTAGCTGCCTTTTTCCTCAATCCAAACAAGTTCTTTAAGGCAATAGAAGATAATCCTGATAATGAGTTGGACTTAGCTCAAAAAGCAAGTGATGCCTTCAATGATGTTCTTGTAAGGTTGGTGCCTGATGAGACCTTGCAAGATAAGATCATTGTCCAGGTTGACAAGTATACCACTGTTCAAGGAAGTTTTGCAAAGGACATGGCGATTAGACAAAGGGACAAGTTGAATCCTAGTAAGTATATTTCCTTTTAAAGTTCTAATTAGTTTAGAACTTAAAATGTTGATTTTTTACTTAACCTATTTTTTTATATTATATATTTATAGTCTCTTGGTGGTCTCGACATGGAAGTACTGCTCCTGACCTTTCAAAGCTTGCATTGCGCATACTTGGTCTTTGTTGCTCATCTTCTGGTTGTGAGCGCAATTGGAGCACATTTGAATTTGTGAGTATTGACTATTGAGTTCTGAGTACAATAGTACATGTACTTCACTTAATATGGTTTTATTGAAGATAAGTAGATAACTTCATATTATTAATGTTTTTCAGATTCACACCAAGAAGAGGAATAGGTTAGAGCATCAGCGGTTAAATGATCTTGTCTACATTCAATATAATCGCCGACTTCAAGCAAGGTTCCAAGAAAGAAAAGAACAATGTAGAAACTACAATCCATTGTTGCTCGATGATCTTAATTGGAGTAGTGAGTGGATGATTGGTGAATCAGAGGATGAATTAGTGCATCCTGAGAATGATATCACTTGGAGAGATGTTGATAGAGCACTTGGAGCATCTTCATCATACCAAGGCCATAATAGACCAAGGAGGGCTCCAGCATCTACCAGTGGAACCAATCTTTGCTATACCCGGCGTGGTAGGAGGGTTAAGCTTGAGGATTTGTCAGATGAAGAAGTGGATGAGATGAGTGAAGAGGATATTCGTGATGATGAAAACATTGAGGATGATTATGGCATAGCTCCAAATGATGCAAGCCAGCAACAAAATGCAGATGAAGAAGAAGATTTTAATTTAATTACTGATTTGGATTGAAAGTCTTTGAGTCTTAGAACTTTGACGTATTTTGAGTCTTTAAACTTTAAAGTTTTTTGAGTCCTTGAACTTTTAAGTATTTGACTTTCTTTGTTTACTAAATTCTTAGCATTTTAGTTTATTTTATGTTTTAGCTTCATTGAAGTTTAAAGTTTTTTAGAATGATTAAGAATCCCCAGGTTAGTCACTTCTCATCCATTTAATTTGGCATCTCGATTTTTACTTTCGATGTATTTTAATTCTAAGTTCTTAATTACTTCTTTGACAGGAGTAGAAATATAGTGGATGACCTTAGGGCTTAGGCACTCATTATGGCATCATAGAGGTAAGTATAATAAATACTTGTATATTTTATGTCTTCTTTTCTTTATATTTATAATTTTGTTTCATAATTATGTATTTATATTATATGTTAATATGTTAAGATGATTGATGATTGAATATTGATGATTCATGATTGAATATTGATGATTCATGATTGATGATTGATGATGAATTGATGATGAACTTAGTTTATTCACTTTATTGATTTGTTTTCTTGATGAATATCTTACATTGGTATGAATATAAACATTTAATATTTATTTAGCATATGAGTAATAGGATTTAACTAGTATTTGAGTCAAATAGATTGGTTTTATAAAAAAAAGTACACAAGAACGCTTTAGTCAATAAGGCGACGCTTTATGTCCGCCTTATTGCTAAGGCGCTCCGAAAGGCCCTCAAACGCCTTAGTCGCACCAGCGCCTTAAAAACTATGGTACTTTCATTTATAAAGAATATGAAGTACCTCTCACCTTCAATTGCCTCTCTCCTCATGGGTCCACAAAGATCCATATGGATCAAGTCCAAAAGCTTACTTGAATGATACTCCTTTACCTTGTATGTGGCTCTTGTCTGGTTTCCCTTCTGACATGGTGAACACACATGATTGTTTAGAGATTTGATCTTGGATAAGTCTGAACTGCATTCTTCTTCCTTAGCTTGGCTAGGTTTCTTGAAATTGATGTGCCAGTTTCTCCTATGCCATAACCAGCTTTCATCTTTCTGGCTGATCATGCATTTATCTTCCATACTCTTTGAAAAAATGTATAAATTTCCAACTGTCCTCGAACCATGAGCCACTGTCTTCCCATTCTTCGTCCTCTTAATTACACAACCTTCCTTGCTAAATACAACTTCCCTGCCTTGGTCAGATATCTGACTAACACTGAGAAGGTTATGTTTCAGCCCACTCACATACAACACATTGATAGATTCAATTCTTCCTTGGTCCAAGTTAATTCTCCCCCTACCTTCAATCTTGGCCCCATCATTATTCTCAAACCTAACTAAGCCACCTTCAATCTTGTCAAGATTATAAAATCTTCCCTTATCGCCAGTCATGTGAATAGAATAACCACTATCAAGAATCCAAGGAGATGGTCTGCTATTTGCCTTGAAAGCTATTTGAACAATCAATGAACTGTTATTGCCTTTTCTCTTCTTCTCAGCCCAAACAACTTTTTCAGTAATAGTGATGGGTTTTATTGTCTTCTCTTCAACAAGCATCCTCTTATTCTTATATTGCCTATTTGGGGAAAAAAAAATTCGACTTCTCAGAGCTTGCTTTTGAGAAAGGAGTATGGCCTTGCAGTTCCTTGCTAGATGACCAATCCTTCTACACCTGTAGCACTCAATAATGCCATCTAAAAGAGCTGCAAATCTATTCTTGCTTAAAAAAATTTATAGGTTTTTCATTTCTTCTACACTCTGGCATTGTTTCATTCCTTCTACACTCTACCACACAATGCCCAAACATGTTGCAACCATAGCAATATCCAGTGAACCTCATGACGCGGACGCATCCCAAAGAATGATTCTATACATGCACACACACCATCTTTCCATATATCTGACCACCTAGAAGTCTAGAAATGGAATCTAAGCTATAACTCACTCATTTTGACCATTTTTACACAGATTCCAATGCCAGGAGAGAGATAAGTTACTGTTTCCATTAGTTCTACAGGAAAAACTGTCAGAGAGCACTTCAAACTCGTCCAACCTTGCTTAAACCTTTCTCAATTTGATTCTTTTATGTACCGTCGTACAAGAATCCCTGTAACTTCTCCGTCCAAACTCTGAATGATGCGATTCAACTGGTGTTTGGAACCACAATTCGGTGAACTTCAATTTTTAAGAAGGAATCTCCAACAAGTTAAGCCATCAAGACTTCCAAAAATAGCTTTGAAGTGGATCTCACTGCACGATCCTATGAAATGACAACTTTTGATGTACAAGGCCTTCACCCGTTTCTTCGTGCCTTTTCCAAATGTTGTGTAAGCACAAAATACACTGTAAAAAAACTATTTCTCATATCCAGGTGCCTCTATAACCCTGCCAAATGACCAAAATGCCCTTGACATGTTGTATATGACCACTGACCACCTCAGCTCTTCCAATTCACTAGTAGCTACTTCCTCAAAACCAATATGACCATACATGTTGCCAAAAATGGCAATACAGCCCCAAAAACCTTTAGTTGCCTGACAAATTTGAAGGTAAAAATATGTGATTGTGTCGATGTTCAATTTGTTGCTCAATCCTTCTATTGATGGTGATCAGAATTGTGTTGATCTCTTCAATGTTGAGAATCATCTGTCAACGTCCGCTTTGAGTGACCTTGACCCAACGTTCCTAGAAAATAGGGCTTGGGTTGACGCTTAAATGCTTTTCCTCCTCTCCTATATTTCCATGGGATTTTTTCTCACATGAGATCCCTCATTTGAAACATAAAATAAACAATATTTGGTTTGATAATGCACAATGAATTCTCCTCTGCTTCAGATAAATCAAGAGGTAACCCCTCACCGTTGAGGCAAAGGATGTCATGAGTATATTCTATGATATTTAATGGCTTCTATTGATGATTACATTCTATTTGTGTGAAAAAACTATTATGCTCTTCCAATTGCTTTAATAATTATACATGTTACAAGCATTGTGAAACATTTCCTTAAGCTTAAGCATAAAATTGAAATATATCAAGCTGCTCAAAAGACTTCCATGGAGTAGTAGAACATAAACTGAAAGAATAAAATCAAAGCCATCCATGAAGATTCAAGCAACTTGAGACAAGATTTTATTTCAGTTTGCTTAAATGTAATTCTAGGTATTGATTTTCATCTTATATTTATCTAGATGATCTTAGGATGTAATGATCGTGGGTGCTCAAACTCGGTTTATCACCTATGCTTTAAATTGTAAACCTAAGATAGGTGGTTCATAATGTAGACCAAGTCAAACTGGACACTAAATGGGGGAATTTTAAGTTATTGCACAATATCTCTTGTTTAATGAAATCCTATATATATATATATATATATATATTAAGAAAAGTCTAACTATGCATGTCTATAGCTGTTCAGTGTGCAACTCAAGCACAAGTTGAGCATCATTTATAATTATGGTTGTGTAACTAAAATCATGTTAGATAATAATTACAGAACTTTTCTTTTTTGTTTTGATTTTATTTCACTTCCCTTCCTTTTATCCCCCCGCAACTAAACCAAGCAATACATCTACAGTGTCATAACAGAACAAAACTTCTTACACTTCATAAAATAACTATCATAAAAGCTATTCAATTAAAACTTGATGGAGAACAGTAAGACCTTCAAAATAGGGGGTGCAAAATTTTATCTCTGAGCACTACAAACAAAGCAATTGATGCAGAGGACGCAGCGAACTTACCAGGGTAGCATTTTCAATATTGCATACTTCATTGGGACCCTGTAGATAATTTGCTACCAGTAATAGGCTAGACCTGTGGCAGCAACTACGAATTCCGGTATATGAAATCCCAAACTAAGCATCTCATCAGATCAAACATTTCCAGTGTATTTCAACTGTAGAACATACAAATAAACTAAAACACGTAGTAACATTGTCAAGATTGTTGGCTTATAACTCCTGCAGTACATAACAGTGGTTATCACAGTTAGTAACAGTTCACATCAGCACTAGTATAAACTAAAGCTCTTCTCATCCTAACCGCACCCCAACAGGCAATGGAACACCAAACCTAAAAGACAGTTTTATTTTACAAGGAAATGCTTCACTGCCACAAACCTCACGAATACAAGTTCTGCACATGGAATGGAATACTTGCAGGAGATTACATGTTAAGAAGGATAAAATCATACAACATACATTATGTGGACACCAATTAACTCACCTCTCCAGGGTTACTGTCAGCCACCAATCAAAAGGGGCCAGCTGAATTAACCCCCCCACTCCTAAAAAAATCAAGAGCAAGTGAAAGAAAAAGTTTCATGTATAACTGGAAATTGTCCCAAGGACTTTGCTTGTATTGGCCAGTGAGATGCACCTCAGCTGTATGCTACTCACGGTCTGCATTTAAAGAACCATCCTTCATCAGCTTTACACTGAGGCTATTAAACCTTCCTCTTGAGTAGTGCCGAGAAGCCTTCCTCCAGTCTGTTCCAGTTTTCATCATTGCAGCAAATTCATCATAGCTGATTTTCCCATCCTGCATTTCATTAACATTGAAGTGAGGTTGGAAAACACAGAATCCATGCTAGGGTCTTCAAGTATTTTCTGAAGTTCCCACCTTGTTGGTATCTACTTCTTGGAAGATGTCATTTGCCACATCTGCACTTGTTATGGCTCCATCCTCCATCAATGCATCCTGAAGCTCTGCTGGATCAATATGACCATTGCCATCCTTATCAAAATAGGAGAAGGCCTTGTGAAGATGCTCATCATTGGCCATTTTTCTTAGATGGAGGGATAGAGCAACAAATTCTCCATAATCAAGTTTTCCTTTCCCATTGTTATCTACCTGTTTTCAGCAAAAATGTATCATTAGAACATAAAAAACCTTTGTCACCTTATGTTCCCTGTTGTTAAGTATTTTTTATAGCCGAAAGATCAAATACGGTGTAGATGAGAATTCTAACAGAAAACACCATACAAGTAAGAAACATTTCTTAGAGCAGAAAACATTCTCAAAGATGATAACCTGATTATTAACATAATTTTATTTCCTGCCCTTTCACTCAAGGCTGAGATAGTGATCATAACCTTCTCTTCCACTAAGCTTTTCTTTTTGGTTGACATTCATGCATGGTTCAAGCGAGTGGAACTGGCAACATGATCAGCCTCCACCGATTAAAATTGGCTGGAATTGGAATCGGAAGATCCAATCCGCTATCTCAAACCATGCATTCATGTGATGTTAAAGCTCCTAGAGACGAACAAGATAGATACATAAAACAAATTCCATAAGAAACCTTCCTACATGAGACATAATATATTCAACTCAGCTCAGCCCTATCCCAACTAAACGGAGTAGGCTACATGGATCCTTTTTCTCCAATCAGCTATATTCAAAACCATATTGTTACAAGTCCTAATAAGAGCCCGCTTATATCGGCACCTTACACGCCAAAGGAATAGCAGGTAGTGAAATGGTATATTTAATGAGAGAGAGAGAGAAGGGGTGCTGCATATTTAATGAAAGGGGAAAGAGGAGAGAGAGAATGAGAGGGAAGTACTTCCTTTTTCTCATAAATTAAAGAAACACCATATCACTGTCCTTTTCAGGCAGAGAAAGACAGCTACATTCACTCTTGAGAGAGCTCTTCTTTATCTCCCTAGGAAGAATTGTATGAGGCAAATGGTGAACAGTTTTTTCCATTAAAGAGAACGTGCATCAAGCAATAATTCATTTATCTTCTTTTTTATTTTACCCCTCTCAATAACTGACAATCAGTGGAAAATACAAGGATGTAGATAAATCACATAAATGGACTTATTTTATTAGAAATAAGTTTTAGGTTGGGTTATATATGTGTTCGGCTTTTGGTCCAATGGATTTTCTTTGTAATACGACACTTTCTTTAATGGGGCCTAAATTATGGGTAGGGGGTAGGACTATAGGATTTACTTTATTACTTTAGTTTGAGTGTTTTATAACAAGTGATCATTAATTCCTTGGTTGTTAAAGATAGGACAGATTCTTATATGAATAGAACTCATTTTCCTACATTGGATAGAGTTCTAATCATGTGGGACACCTATTCTAATTAGTTGAAATAGAATTTTTGTTATAAAATGATGGTCCCAGTACATCACTGAGAGGGGGTAAATCAGTGACCTTCCAAAAACTCCTCTTCTAATCTCCCTCACTCACTTCACAGACCAACAGCTTGACTGATGCTGACCTTTTAACTGAACACAAGCTCACACAAACGTATACAACACCTTGACTGTCAACTACATGCAGTCACAAACATGTAGCAAGGTCTAACCAATGGGCATACCCATCCTGCATCAAACATACTTCAAAATTCCAAGCAACAAAGATCCAAGAACACCCATCTCTGTTACACCCTTTGGCACCCAAAAAAGTAATAGGGCTCCAACCCTAGAAACCACCAAGCACCACTTGATAGTGGTTACAGATTTAAATTAAAGTAAATAGACAAAGCCAACCCTCAATACATTCAATTAACTAGGTATTATCAATCTTTTAACCTAGGACAATATAAAATGGGCTCACAGGAACACAAGTTACCTCCCTTGAAGTAAACCAACCAGAGAAGAACTTGCAGGCTATGGTCACCTCTTCGGTTCACCTTCTTATAGCATCAGATTGTTGAAATCTTGATCTTCCTGAACTTAACAGAGTGATACCGGTATCATACAATCAATCTTGTAGCATGGGATGACCTTTCTCTCACTCTACTCTCTTCTTAGGGTTTTTCTTTTCTTTCTTGCACATGTATGAAAGCCCTAGTTGCCACCTTTTAGAGCCCGTTTGTTTAGAGGGGTTTTGCTGGGGTGGGATTAAAGTTTTTTGGTGGGATAGTTGTACTAACTATTCCACCCCAACAAAATATGAGTTGTTTGTTTAATAGGGTATGGGATTTTGGGGAAACATAGTGATGGGGACATCAAGATGTACAGCCGAAGGAAGAACAAGACCCAACCTTCTTTGTGGTTGGAGGATTAGAAGGAAGAAGAAACTGGCGGAAGAAAGGAAGGCTCGATCCAGCCTTTCCAGCGTTGGATCGAGTCCCTCTCCTTTCAAATTTTGCCAAGATTGTGTGGCCCCCACCAAATCTGATAGTTTAGTAGTTTTACTTTCTAGGATTTTGTTTATTTGAGTCTTTAAGTTAATTAGGAAACTAAGTAATTATCCTATTGTTTTCTTTTTAGAAAGTTTCTTTGTTTATAAAATAACGTTCCTAGAATAATCTTTTCTTTTTAGTAATTAGTCTCTTATTTATGTAAGGCCATTGGCCACGGTTGAAGGAATTAATGAATTAGAATTGAAAAACAGCCAATGAGCAAACCCCCCACCCCTCTCATGATTCTCTCTCTCTTTCTCACTCTCTCTTTCTCGCCTCTCTCCTTTTCTCTCTCTTGGTCCTCTCTTCTCTCGCCTCCCCCTCTCTCTTCCAATTTTCCTACTACTGTTCTTTACTGTTATTGTTGCTGCTTACTGTCTACTGCTGCCGGCTAATATCTGTTGCTGCTATTACCCTTTGAAGCTGAGCTGCTGCTGCTGTTTTATCTCCCCTTGATGCTGAACTTTTCTTCAATATTGGGTGCTGCTGTTCTTTACTTCAAAACTGGGCTGCTGCTGAACTCCTTTCAATAATCGGACTGTTATTGGACACCGTCCTCAAAATCTGGGTTGTCTTTTTTTTCACAGGCCTGGGCAGCAGATAAGTATAGAATGAACCCTCCCATTCCCCCATTATTCCCTCATTATTCACTCCATTAACTTCCATTAAAACCCACCCCCTTTTTAGCCATTGTTTAACCTTTATTTGCATCACTGTTTTTCCTAAGTATTGCTGATTTTCTTATTACTAGTATGACTGATTTTAGGGCATATAGCATGGGACTTTTATCTACCTTTGCTGCTTAATAGGCTAGTGCCATAACCTAATTTTGCTTGCTGCCATGTTCCCTACCCCATGTTCCCCCTTGAAGCTTGAGTGAGTTTATGTGTTTTTCTTCCTAGATTATTATTGCTCTTTGCTACTTTGTTCATTAGTCTCATTCTATTTTGCATGTTAAATCTTGTTTTCTAAGCTCCCTTTGTCCTATCCTACCCAAGTCCCTTGAGTTTACCCTACCTAGTTAGTTAATCTTGTAGGAAACCTAATCACCTAGGAACCCCTTACATCACATGGTAATAATTCTTGTCGGCCTATGTGGACAACATATTCTCCCACCCTAGTGCTCACTAAAGTCCCACCAAATTGATAGGACTTTGATAGGTACTTTGGCAAACTCCATTCGAACAATCGCCACTGCCGACGTTGTCATCCCACCACCGTTGCAACAGGTCACAACACTGTAGCCACCGCATCTCTCTGACCGAATCCAACGCCGAGCATAAGGACACTAGATCAACCCCAAATCTTTCTTCCCTTTCGCCCCTGCAACAGTTCACAACCGACCCTTGCCGCCACTGGATCCGACGCCAACCATAGGGACAGGCGCACCCCCATAAAAGGAAAGTTCTGGGATCAATGTTGAAGCCGTAGTAACTCATTATCATAGCAGAAGAATAAAAGAATCAGTAATCTACTTCAATTCAAGTGTTTCAAGCTATAAAGATTCATAGGGAGAAGGAAGAGAAAGATCTGAGAACGAATCTCTCATTCACGTTGCTGCTTTCGATCTCTTTTCCCTCTTTTTCTTTTATTTTCCTGTTCTTTGTTTTATCGACGTTGTTTTTCAACCGGAAGATCAAGAGCTAACTATCGAGACTTTGGGTTATCAGGACACATACTTCGTGAAATGGTTCATGCATGTTTGTTGCCAGGGGCAACAAGATCAAGTTGGTAAGATCAAAATATCCCATCATTTTTCTGTTGGCCTTTATGATCATCGATCATAGGGGCCCCTTTACCATTTCCATAGAAATGGGCTATTCTATTCCTATAGATATGGCAGAGGGCCCATCCAATTCTCATTTGTCCATTCCTTCTAGTTCTTCTCTTCAGCACGGGGTAGAGCAGCTTGGTAGCTCACAAGGCTCATAACCTTTGAGGTCACGGGTTCAAATCCTGTCTCCGCAACATATTATTTTTTAAAAAACCAAAAGGAGGTCTTACTCTATTAACTAGTAATTAATTAATTAATGACCTTTTTTCTTTTGGGATAGGAGGAAAGAAGGGAAAATAGAACCACTACACGTCGACTATACCGAATAATGTATCATATTACATGCATTACTTTAACAAGGGCGGATAGCGGGAATCGAACCCGCACCTTCTCCTTGGCAAAGAGAAATTTTACCATTCGACCATATCCGCAATTTTTTATTCCCGATACGCGCGCATACGTCCCACATATATGATATATTATATCGTGTCTAGATCAAATTTGTGCAGGGTCCGGCCAAATACTATCTTCGGGACGATTCCAATATATCCATGAAATTGAATTCGCTGAGAATGCTGAACATCATTGGAAACAACAGTAATATGTACAATACCCAGATGGGTTTGGGTGCTATTCTGTTCTCAACAACCACCACAACAGCAGAAACTCTTCTTCCTTTCTACAACTGTTATGGCTAACCCAGTTCCTGCAACAACCACATCCTAAAAGCAGATAGTGGTCTCACTTACAACAATCTCCCAATCTCCGTCTCAAGGAAACGTTCCAGAGATTCATCAATGGTCGCCTTACCTTTTTCTCTCTCGCGTTCATAGTGCTGCAATCAGCACTGTCGCTGCTGATTTGGGGTTTTGGTATTCCCCCCAACCCCAACCAAACGCCAAGCATAAGGACGCCGAGCATAGGGACTACTACTGTTAAAATCGATTAAGGGGTTTTGGCCGATCTCTGCAACCTTGAAGCTGAAAAAGCTCCATCCGATCTCCGATCGCTTCTCTTTCCTTCTCTCCATTTCTCTCCTCCAACCAAACGCTGATGGGGTGGGAACTTCACTTTACCTCATCTTTCCTCTCCCTGTCTTTCACCCCACTAACATGTGGGTCCCATACTGACAACACTCCCACCCCCAACTCCCCTCTAAACAAGCGAGGACTTATAGAAAACCATAGAAGAATGTGAAAAGTCTCGTATACTCTTCAGTGTCAACATCAAAGGGGCCCATATGGACATTGATGGGATTTATATAGATGTCAATTTCCTGATCCAAGTGTCGAACAGAGGACATGTTTATTAATTTGGAGATCTTCCTACGGGTTCTTTCACGTCTTCTAAGCCAATGGGGTTAGCAAGGCAGGTATAGCAAATGCCAGAGCAGTCTGCAGTGAGGTCCTTGCTTCCTTTAGGGATAGGTAATGAGTCGAGCGGAGTGAGTGGGTCATGGCCAATAGAAATAGAAGCAAAAAGATTACAATGAGACGTAAAATGAAAACAGAAAATTATTTTTTATTTTCTTCCAGTTAATTGGGAACAAGCCTTGTTTTACCATTTCATTCAAAGAAAGCCTCTTTTGGGCTCTCAAAGGACCGGCCAACATTTCATTTACACTACTTGCCATCTAGACACAATTTTCAAATATTGGATCTTCCATTATTTAAATTGTGTATCTCCGCCACTTGTGGTTATTTATAATTCAATGAATGACTGAAAAAAGATCCACCTTCATTAATCTAATCATAATCTTTGTTACTTCGTACATAAAGAAAGCTTTAAAAATCTACCTCCTATTTTTTATGAAGATAATGAATCTTTTTATCGAAGGATAAGAAGAAAATCGCCCGGATCTCCTGCGGGAATGATTTGGAAGGTCAATACCAAAAGAGTAGTATTTGCTAGCAACATAATGGAAGAGGTCAATCAGTATGGATAAATCCGAAATCTGATTCAAATCCATAAGATCTATCGCTAGAATGTGACATTTACATTACATGATTATATGATATTTGACTAATCCTCAACCCCATAATTTATAACAGTAAGGAGAAAGTTCAATTAAAAGGTGATCTTAGAAAACCTATTACAAATGTCTCACTACCTCAAAAAATTTCAAGATTAATTTCCATCTGAGTGATCATCCCAGAGAGAGAGAGAGAGAGAGAGAGAGAGAGTAACTATGTAGGACAAATGTATTCTTGAACAGACTCAGATTAGGGCAATTACACTTGTCTCAAGGGATGTGCAAATGTGGATTAGATGGTAGATTATAAAATCAATGCAACTAGAGCTTCTTATTTGCTTGGTTCATCCTTAACCTGCTTAGAGTTGGCACCTAGGTTTGATTGAGGACCAATTCATGCCCCATGATTGTTGCATAGAGCAATCCAAGGATATTCCTTCTTCCTCCTCTCTCCATTGTGTGGCCTTCTTCACCCTATCATAGCCAACCCTGCAGCCATTGTTCCCGCTTCTTAAGCGTCTCTCCCACCCCTCAATCATTCAGGGGGTCATCACTTCCTCTCTCTAAAGCTATCTTCCAAGAACTATGTCTACTGGAAGACTCAGATAGACCCATATCATCCTTTTTCATGCTGTTTTACTAAACCTTAAAGAGAGTCCTGAACTCAAGGTTCTAAAGAGCTACCAGCTACAAGACAGAAGAGCTAACTACCATAAACAGAGCTAGTACAGGAATGCTGAATTGACTCTAAACTTCGCAACCTCACTATTTACCCCAACAGTATAACCAAACAGAGGTTCCTATCCACACAGGAACCTTCTTCAGCCCATGAAGACAGGGACTAGACTATCAGGGGGTAGGAACACGTAGTAGCAAGTCTCAGTCAAGCCTATATCCGTCGCCCCCTCCTTCCATTAAGACATCTGTATCTCAGGGAAGGGAAAAGCACAAAACTATGTTGATCCACATGAAAGTTGCCTCATCCTTCTCTATTGGAAAGGCAAGTTGCATCTTTGGCCAGGACTCGGGTTGTGGAGAAGCAAAACCAGCTCGCCCTCATCTGGAAGTATAGGCCAGAGAGTTTTTTATTATGTTATTGGCAACAAAAAGTGCCATCAGGATGCCACTCAAGCTACAGTTTGGGGTGAACAAGAAGTCCCTATTATGAGTCTCTTGACTGCCTCCCTCTCCGAGGAGGCCCATCCCTTCGCAGTTGGACTCACCACTAGTAAGAAGATTTGAGATGCTACCCATGCGATATTCAGCTCTCCTTCCATCACTTGGATACTGTCTCTTAATGTCTCTCTTCAAAATCTGGCTCACAAACCAGATGTGACAATCACCAAATTTCTCCATTGAGCAAAGTCTCACTCCGATGAGCTTGCCACGACTAGGAAGCCCTTACCTCCTGAGGATCTCAACATCCACATCTTTAGATCTCTTCCTTCTGACTATTAGGCTCTTACAATGGCTAGGCCAGAACCAATATCATATAATGAGCTTCATGGGCTCCTCATAAGTCACGAGAGCCTTCTTCAGTCATGCCATGCCATCATAGACCCCTCTGCCAATCTTTCTCAACAAGGTCTTGGCAATGGTATCAAATTCTCTAGTAGAAGAGGTAATGGTGCCCTTAGGAGGCATGGCCGTGATAATGGTCGGGGGAGCGGTTTTGGCCGTTCAAATGCCTTTGTACACAGCCCTTGCACCATTTATGGTTGAACGAATCATCAGGCAGACATGTTATCGTCAACAAAATCTGGGTTAACTGTCAAAAGCCACAACTCCTTCCCACCCCCACTGCATTTACTCCCTATCAGCACCCCACCCATACTGGTATCCGAGCATGGTTTTGTCTAAGTTTAGGGTAATTAAGTACTGCTATCCATTGTTTACATGTCTTACCTTTTGAGGTCTAGTCTCCGTCACAATCTGTCCATAGTTGAGTCTGAGTTAAGAGAGCATTACCATAGGTTAGAGGACACTCTTTTCTTCCTTAGATTGGCGGGATCAAATAGCATTGGACGCTATTCCCACCAAAAGCACACACTTGACAGGGAGATTTCTGAACTCAAGATTGAAAGGGCTAACTAACTGTCTCAACTGGAGATTCTGCGTAGACCTTGAGTCTTTGGTGGCAACCGTACATTGGCTGCCCATCTCCTTATGCCCACTCGTAGTGGTAGAGCATACCAGAATATGTCTGACCTTCCTAGCACCCCCACCCAAGCTGAGCAGTTGGCTGAATTCATGAAAGCCATCCAAGCTACCTTCCAAACTAACCAAGTTGTACGGGAGGCATAGGCTGCCCATCTCCAAACCCTTACCGATAAGTTGGCTGCCCTCGAGACAAGTGCCCAAAACCCTAATGGACGGCAAGGCCGTAACACAACTGGTACTGAACCTAGGGACAGAGGCCTTAACCCTAAGGAAGTGAACGAGAATAACCACACTGATGGTTATGACCAGATAGGGGATAACTTCCAAGGCCCAGGGCATGGTAGAGGTCGGGCGTGGTAGGGGTCGAGGACCACCTCCAAGACACCATACCCAATATGGAGATGATGAGGGTTATGAGTTATAATAGGGGCTTTGATGTCAGACGGATGATTAAGGTAAATGCCCCTACCTATGATGGTCAGATTGATGCTAGGATCCTTCTGGATTGGATTAAGCAAATGGATAGGTACTTCGATTTTTACGATATGCCAGAGGAAGTCCGCTACAAAATTTGCTAAGTTCAAGCTTATCGACGCTGCCCAGGACTTCTGGACAGACCTAGAGTACCAAGAGGACCACCTAGGACTTGAGCCAATCACCACCTAAGTAGAAATGCAAGAGAGGCTCAAGAGGGAATTTTTGCCTATCACTTATAAGCTCCAGTTGTTGAATGAAATAAATACCCTAATGCAAGGAAAGTTGACTGTGACCGAATACATGAGCAAGTTCAATGAATTGAAATTATAATCCGTATTCAGGAGGATGTTGAGCAAACACTATCCAGATTCCTTACTGGGCTCAACTACGAAATTCAGTCTCGTATGGTACCCCACCTAGTGCGAGACGTTCCACAGGCCTTCAAGATAGCCCTTGAGGTGGAATCCTCTATGAGAACTTATTCTCAGAGAAAGAGCTTTCAAACTGGGGAGTCCCAATTTAAAAAACCACCCCAAAGCTCAACTAGATTCCCAAAACCCCCTACTACACCACAACGTCAATTTGACAACAAGGGTAAAGGAATTTTGGGAGAAACACCCAAGAGTAGTGGGCAACAACAGTGCTTCAAGTGTGTCACGGGTTTGGTCATATCTCTGGGGAGTGCCCCAATAGGAATCTTTATGTGGGAGAGCAGACTCCTGAAGAGGGTGACCAAGAGGGTTCTCAGGACCATGAGTATGAGGACCATAGGCCAAATGAGACCATATCTGATGAGGACGCCGATGAGTCTGTTGACCTTAAGCTTCGTATTTTGCGATGCATGGTCTCACAACCAAAGGCAGTGATGATTGGCAGCGAACTAATATTTTCATCACTTGCACATGTCATCAGGGCAACAACTGCCACGTCGCCATAGACAGCGGGAGTTGCATGAACGTGGTTGTCAAGAGCGTTGTTGCTCGAACGGGCCTTAAACCTGAACCCCACCCGAAACCTTACAAGGTTGCCTGGGTAGATCAATCCACCATTCCCGTTAACCTTAGGTGTATAGTTCCCCTGCATTTTACAGGATATGAGGACCGAGTGTGGTGTGATGTCCTAAAGATGGATGTTGCCCACATCATCCTAGGTAGACCCTGGTTGTAAGATCGAGATGTCACCAATTATAAGAAGTCTAATGATGAGCACATTTATGTGTGAAATCTAGGGTAGTAAAACATGCATTTTACATATTTAGAATGGAGCTACCTTGGGTTTTACTCTCTTTTTGCAGGTTTTATATTTTCAAGGCCTTAAGGACTATCGGGAGCTATATCTTCAATTTTACACGTAAAGAGGTCCTATTTCTTTTCATGGTTGCGAAGAGGATGAAATTCTGAGCAAGATGGACGTGTTCAATTAAAACTACACATTCGTTTGGTCACCCGTACAAATGATTATTCTTTTCGGGCCAGAAAAAGAATAATGGATCAGAACTGAACCGAGATGCAGAACCAACCCGTTTGCAATTGTCCCAAAGGTACAAGGAATACTCCAAATACCAACAAGGATCGATGGACTACATCCTTAATTGATTGAAGATTCGTTTTTGGTAACAACAACTACCTAGTGTAGTTGGTGAGCTATGGTGTATAAAATTCCCTTGCTCATCAAGAGGTCTCAAGTTCGAATCTCATGGTTGTTTTTTTTAGAGAATTTTGTTGAAGATTTTCTGCTTTTCACTCACTTAAAGCACTAAGGGCATGGAGGGGATTTCCACATCAAATTAGAAGCAAGGAAAATCGTGGAAGCAAGAAGAGAAGAAAAAAAAAAGGAAAGAGAAAAAATGGAAGAAATAAAGATTGTCCAAATCTTCTCTCTCCTCCACTTCATCACCAAAGATTGTCCAAATCTTCTCTCTCCTCCACATCATCACCAAAGATTGTCCAAATCACACAAAGCAAGAAGAAAATCGTCCCTAGGAGAGAGAAAAAGAAGAAAAATAAATTAGAAAAAAAAAGAGGAAAGAAAATAAGCAAAAAATTATAGGAAATTTCTCAAAATTTATTTCTCTCTTCTCTCTTCTCCATCTTAGCACTTTTGGACTCAAAAGATCTCACAATCAATTGTGGGTTTCCCTCTTTTAGGAAAGAGAAAATTGTTACCCTACCTCTCCATTCCCTATAAATACAATTCATGTAAGAGGAGGAGACACAATTCATTCTTCTTCTAGTTTTTTTTAGTTGCTCTCTCTCTCCCTCTCTCACTCTTTGGTTTTAGTTCTTCTCTATTTTTGCTTTAATCACTTTTGTAATAGTTTTTTTTTATGTCAATTAATGCAAGCACTTTTTTATTTTTATTCAGTTCTTTTTATGTTTATGATTTATGCAATTGAGTTGTAATTTTTTAAGTTATAGTTCTAGGCTTAGATCTAGGTGACAAGATCACGAGCCGTGGAGCAATTTTTTTTCAAGTTCAAGCACTGATTCAAGTAAGTAGGCTCCTTCAGTAGTCTTTTCTCCCCCCCCCCTCATTTCCTCTTCTGACTACCCTTTCTTTCTTAATTTAGGATTTTTATTTTTGTCGTTACATTATTGCTATCCCTTTCCCCCAATGTTCATGGCTAGTGTATGTGTTGGCTTTGCCCCTCCTAGCCATAGAACCATCAATTTATTGCTTTTATTTTAATTGTCTCCCTTTCCCTAAAGCCAAGTAGAGTAACCTTTGTAAGAGTGACTCTCTGGTCAAGTAGGGAAGCTCATA
>NC_056558.1:27110614-27155973 GCF_013358625.1 Macadamia integrifolia
ATTGTAAATGTATTTATCAAGAATTTTTTTTTGTTGATTCAAGAAAAAGTTGTACTTTGTTAAAAAAAAGACAAAGATTGGAACTAATTATTATAAAAATAAAATTCAAATAATAGATAAAATGGATAAAAAAATATTTTTTAATTTGAAGATTTATCAAACAAGTTACTATTATCTCTTTTTCTGCCTTTGTGTTGAGTTTATCAATTTTTGCTAATAAATGATTAGCCACAAAAGGATTTGTCCTCAATAAATGTTTGATATGGAGGAATAGGAATAAAGAAAAGAGTCCATTTTTCTACTATATTCCTATTTATTTTATTTGTTTTTGTTCCCACATATTCTGTTTTAATGATCTAGATGCATGTCATGATCTCTAAGTTTAATGAAAGTAAATGTCTTCATCCTTCCTCTCTCCTCTTTCTTCTTTTTCTCTCTCTTCTTTACTTTTCTCAACTATCGTGTAAAATAATAAATGAGGTGAAAGAGAGGGAATAAATGCTATTTATAGTGGGGTAAAAATATCAAGTGACCAGATTGGTAGGTCACATTGGTGGGTCGACCCACCTATGACCACCCACTAGTAGGCCAGAACATAGCCTAAACATTAGGGTTTTCGATGGGGCTCAACCCTGACATATATTTTACTCCCCGTAGACTATTTATATGCGTACTCAATATAAAATACGGCTATGTAACTTTATTATGCATACATGGCCTTGTGATTTGTGTAAGTGCACGACTTTGGTACGCAGACTACACTAGGTACTAACTCTAGCTCATTTGGCCAACCTGAGTTCAGAGTCACCCTTGCCATCATGTTCTATAAGGTACTTACCATGACTCGCTTGGGTTTAGGTCCTGTAAGACCAAATCGAACCAACAAAAAAATTAGACCGGGTTTAGAAAGTAGGGTATCACATTTACACTCCCTCTTTTTGAAAATTCCATCCTTGAAATTGGGGTACCTTGTTGTCCGAAAAGATGAGGACACTTGATTTGAATGTCATCCTCTTTCTCCCAAGATACTTCTTCAAGTGAATGATTAGCCCACCAGACTTTCACAAAGGCGATAGAGTGATTGTGAAGAGTCTTTATTTTACGGTCTAGAATTTCGGCGGACTGCCTTCATAAGTCATATCAACTTCTAAATATTCAGGTTCCACAGGCAACACATGTGATGGATCATGGATGTACCACTTTAGCATAGACATGTGGAACACATTGTGAATACTGCTGAGAGAAGGCGGAAGAGTCAACATATAAGCTACGGAGCCAACTCGAGCCAAGATTTCAAATGGGCCAATATACCTTGGACTTAGCTTGTCCTTCCTGTTAAATTTATGTAACCCTTTAGTAGGAGAAATTTTAAGGAATACCTTATCCCCTTCTTTAAATTCAATGTCCTTCCTACGACTGTCTACGTAGCTCTTTTGACGTGATTGGGCTACTTTTATTCTTCCCCGAATGACGTCGACCTTATCATATGTCATTTGTATCATTTTTTGTCCAAACATCCATCGCTCACCTACTTGATCCCAGTATAGGGGCGTTCTACACTTTCTGCCATACAATGCCTTCTAAGGAGTCATTTGGATTGTGGATTGATAGCTATCATTATAAGCAAACTCCATAAGAGGTATGTATTCTTCTTAACTACCACACATCTCCATTGCATAGGCCCTGAGCATATCTTTCCGTACTTGTATAGTACGCTCTGACTGCCCATCGATCTATGGATGAAAAGCAATATTCAAATGCACCTGTGTCCCCAAAGCTTTGCTGGAGACTCTTCTAGAATCTAGATGTGAATCTTGGGTCTCTATCTGACACAATGGTTATTGGTACTCCATGTAAACTGACTATGTTATCCATATAAAGCTGAGCCAACTTGTCCATGAAGTAATTGGTCTTGATCAGAATAAAATGAGCAGTCTTGGTAAGCCTGTCAACTACTACCCAAATTACATTCATTTCCTTGGGTGTGTGGATAGCCCTGTGATAAAATTCATGGTGATCCTATCCCACTTCTACTCCGGTATGGGGAGTGGCTGAAGAGTGTCATATGGTCGATGCCTTTTTTCCTTGAACCTCTAACAAATGAGACATTTTGCCACATACAAGGCAATAGTGATCTTTATTGCTGGCCACCAATAACTTTGCTTAAGGTCCTTGTACATCTTTGTACTTCCAGGATGAAGTGAGTATTCGAAACGGTGTGCTTCTTCCACAATCTTATCCTGTATCTCTATGTCATTAGGCACACATAGTCTGTCTTGAAATAATAATGCCCCGTCATTGTCTATTGTGAAGTTAGGGTCATTCATTGTTTGCTCTTGAATTTGCAGATGATCTTTTACAGCTCAGGATCCATTGATTGTTTCGCTATCACCTCTTGTCTGATGGATGGACATACCTGTAAGGCCGACAAGGATATAGTCAACTACTTAACATCATCTGAATGATATTCTAGCTCCAAAGTTGCTCCCTCATATAGAAGGATTTCATCTGTTAACATTGCCTCTTATATCAGTTGTGGATTGACAGCTAAGTACGAAAGTGATACAGTGAGCCTTCCGACTAAGAGTGTCAGTCATCACATTAGCCTTACCTGGGTGATACTGAATATCACAATCATAGTCCTTCATAAGCTCAAGCCATCTTCTCTACCTCATATTTAAATCTCGTTGGGTGAAAAGTAATTAAGGCTTTTGTGATTACTGTATATCTTACACGTCTCCCCATACAGGTAATGACGTCAGATTTTTAAGGCAAAGATGACTACTGTCAGTTCTAAATCATGAGTGGGGTAGTTCTTCTCATACTCTTTGAGTTACCTGGATGCATATGCTACCACCTTGCGGTGTTGCATGAGAACACAACCCAACCCTATCTTGGATACATTAGTATAGACTGTCATGCCACCAGTAGCATTTAGAATGATTAATAGAGAAGCTGACACTAACCTCTTTTTCATCTCTTGGAAGTTGTTTTCACACTCTTCTGACCATTCAAATTTTACACATTTCCTGGTCAACTTGGTTATTAGCACCAAAATTCGAGAAAATTTTTCAATAAAGCATTGGTAATAGCTTGCTAAGCCCAAGATGCATCTGATCTCTGTTACATTCTTGGGTGCTTCCCACTCAGTTGGGAAAATCCCTCCTCCAAACTCATGTTTTGGTGATAACAAACAAAGAGTGCAACTACTAACCTTCTCGACAACATACTAAATGAATAGTGAGACGAAGAACATCAAAGAAGAACACCAAGATCATAGCAACAATTGATCAATTAATATGTTGAAGATATCTCAAGAATGAAGATCGATTGATGCATTGGAACAATCTCAAGTATCAAGAAAAGAAAGAAGACATGAAGAATACAATATACATACAATCGTAAACACGCACACACTTGCATACGCATTGCAATGTGCATTTAGAAGACCTTGGGCAAATGATCAAAATGCCCCCAAAAGGTTCCTAAAAGATTAGAAAAAGGCAGACCAAGAAACACAGTCAAAACAGCCTCAAGAACCAATCCGGATTCACTTTCAATGTAATCTAGATCAAGAGTCCCAATCCGGATTGGGAATCTGGATTGCACTGTCTGTCAGAAACTAACACACAGAGGCATCTGGATTCAGTAGGACTGAATCCGGATGGGATCCGAAAATCCAGATTAATCCGGATTGAAAAATCTCCAATCTGGAGATCCAGATTATGACAAAACTCAATCTCTCAATGATCATATAACGGCTATATTGAATCTGGATCAGAGAAAAATAGATATGTTGGAGGAGTTTCTTGTCTTCTTCTCAGTCATTCTTTTTGGCTATAAATACCCTCTCTTAGGCACGGATTTAGATATCTCTACACACAGCCATCTGAGCTATAAGCAATCATTATTACTTCAAAAGAAAGAGAGATTGAGAAGAGATAATAGCTCCAGACATTCAAGTCATTGAGAAGCTTCAAAGTGTAACCAAGCTCATTCATTGCATTCATCCACTTGCACATTTACACAAAAGTTTTTATTCTATATGGGTAACATTGTTCAACTCTTGTAATTTACATTTTCATTTACTTTTCTACTTTTAGTTCTCTTGCCGGTACTCAAGAGTGTATTGAGTTACTCTTGCTTGGACTAAAGAGTGGGTTACACTTGACCCGGAACTAAGACGTTGTAAAGGCTTGTTTCTTGCATGGTAAAAGAAATAACTAATGGAAATCTCTTAAGGGGTATTGAGAAGAGTAGATGTAGACTTGGTTAGAAGTCGAACTATTATAAAAATCTTCGTGTCTTGACTTTTGATTTCATATATTAATTTCATATTTTGTCTAAATTAGAATAAATCAAAAAATTGTCAAGTACTCTCGAGAAAAACCTATTCACCCCCCTCTAGGTGTTTCTAACAACTCTACTATAACTTTTACTTTGTCTAGGTCCACTTTGATCCCATTCTCAGACACCACGTGTCCTAAAAATCCAACTTGCTTGAGCCAAAATTTACACTTGTTGAATTTGGCATAAAACTGTTGTTCCTTTAATCTTTGTAACACCATTCTTAGATGTTTTGCATGTTCTTCTTTCGACTTCGAGTAAATCAATATGTTATTAATGAAAATGATTACCCACTTATCGAGAACTTTATGAAATACCCGATTCATTAAATCCATAAAAGCAGTTGGTGCATTAGTTAGCCCAAACCACAACACTAAGAATTCACAATGACCATATTGGTTTCTAAAGATTGTCTTTGGTATATGACTGCCCTTTATCTTGAGTTGGTAATAACCCAATCTAAGATCAATATTTGAAAACACCCTAGCACCTTACAGTTGATCGAAGAGATCATCAATGCGTGGCAATGGATACCAGTTCTCAATGGTCAACTTGTTCAGTTCTCGATAATCGATGCACATACACAAACTACCATCCTTCTTCTTGACAAATAAGACTGGTGCACCCCAAGGTGAGACACTTGGGCGTATAAACCCCTTTTTCAACAAATCTTACAATTGTATCTGTAGCACTTTTAATTCAGCTGGTGCCATTCTATATGGAGCTTTAGACACTGGGGCAACTCCAGGAATTAGGTTAATAGCAAACTCCAGCTCTCTGTCAGGCGGAAACGGAGCTAGATCTTCTAGAAAAACATCAGGGAATTCCTTGACTACCTCTAATTCCTCCAGTGGCGTAGACTTCGCATCCACATCTAGTACTGATGCAAGGTAGCCTTGACATCCGTCTTCTAGAAATTTCATTTTTAGGTCGCCTTGACCTTTCAGCTTGATATACAAGCTCTTCTCCTTTATCATCCAACACTTTAACTTATTTCTCAGCACACATCACATTTGCTCGATGAGCTGACAACCAATCCATACCCAGAATGACATCAAAATTCTGCATGTTGAATTTGATAAGCTGGGCGTCCATTTTCTTCCCATTAATCTCAACTGAACACATCCCACAGACCTTTTTCAACTGTTCCACTGTGCCTGTAGGTGTGCTAACCCCTAGCTTGCATTCTAAGATCTTAGTTGGCACATCAAGCTTTCTAGTAAATCGTTTAGACACAAATGAATGCGAAGCTTCGGAATCGAATAAGACATATGCAGGTATACCTGATACAGATAAGACACCTAGCATTACATTGCATATAAGTATAATAGGTGACTCAAATTTTTAACCACAAGTCTGTTAATTAGAGTGTACTTGCAACTACTTATGTATTGGCTTTAGCCTCTTCATCTGTTAGGGCATACAACCTAACCTGAGGCTGGTTTCCCTGAGGCAATGCAGGTCTATGAACAGGGGGTCGATTAGATGGGGCCGCTGTTGGGTACTGGCAATCCTTGGTGAAGTGCCCATATGAATGACAATTAAAGCATCAGTTTAGCGGTGCCTGAACTGGGGTAGGATCTCTCTGTATTATTCCTGGTGCAATTGGTGGACGAGGGGGTCTCGAAGCCATAGGCACCACACTAGTGTTTGGGGCGAAAAGATGTAGTGCTTGGCCCACTAGTGGGTCGAAAAGGATAACCTAAGGGCCTGTAGGGCTTTCTATAGGTGGGACCATAGGAGTATGATCCATGAGAGCTCTTACTCGGGCCACCCGATTTAGCATATGCATTTTCCCTCTTCCACACTCCCGGTGTAAGAGATGTCTCTTCCTTCTACCTATCTTCTAGTGTCTTAGCCTTTTGCACAATTTGTGCATATTCAGTTAAGTCCAACACCTTCAGTACCGTACCAATGGATGTCTTCAACCCCGTCAAAAATTTATGGGTTTTTTCCTTAGTTGTCCTCATATGGCGAGGAGCAAAATAGAACAAGCTTTCAAATTGTTGCTGATACTCTAGAACAGTCTTGCTCCCTTGACTCAATGCCATAAACTCCTCCTCTTTGCGGTCTCTAAAGCTCTTTCGATAATAATTTGACAAGAACAATTCCTTTAATTGTTCCCAAGTAGGCTCTAGGTGAGTTGCCATCAATATAGGCTTAGAAGCTTTCTACCAAGAATCAACTTCGTTTCTAAGTTGTAACACAACAAATATAAGCTTTTGTGCCTCTGTGCACTCCACTATGTCAAATAATTTATCTAACTCTTGGATCCACCTATCTAGCTTCAACGGGTCATTACTCACCTTGGTGAAGATGGGTGGCATATACTTCTTAAAAGATTTCACCACCTTTACCGAAGTAGTGGCTGGTGGATGATGAGGTGGATAGTATGGATAGGGTGGAGTCATCATAAATTACGGAGTGTCATATGGTGGAACTAGAGGGGTACCTCCTGGTAGATCTTGAGGTACAACCCCAGGTGGTGTTTCTCCAAACTGTTCTCCCATACCTGGCCCCACTGGAGGGTCTTGTGGAGTAACCACCCTAGGTGGCTAGCCCTATAGAGTAGGGTTCAAATATTTTGTATAGCAACCATGAATCTTTGTTGCTACTGAAGCAACTGCTGCTAGAAAGCCCCTTGCGATTATTGTATGTCGCCACATCACTAGAAGTGATGACATGTGGGGGACTCGGAATTCTGTCCATAGGTGGGTCACCTAGTACATGTTCTGGATCATGATCCACTTGTGGTGGTGAATGTGAGGGTTACCTCATGGGTCAAGGACCACGAAAGATGGGTGGTCGACCATGAGAGGAACCACGGGCATGACCACTAGATCTGGTGCATACCATGGTGTTCTGTACTTGGATTATTCCAAAATGTAAACATTGATTGAGTGCCACAACATTTCCATATATATACTCATAATCAATGCATTTCATATTATAAGCCACACTGATACACCATACCACATATCCAAACATGCCCCTACTAATTATTAATACATAGTTTGGTCTCGCAACGATGATTAACTATGTGGTAGAACACCCCTATCCGCATCTAATTGGGGCTTAGAAGGCACAGAACACTAAGAATCATCAACACAGGCCAACTGGGACCTTAACACTCAGACCGATGGGCAAGACCAACGAGCAAAATTAGGCTGGGGCCTGCCAGTCGACGGCCCGCCGGTCTCGTCCAAGACCACCTTAAAAGGGAATTTTTAAAACCCTTTTTCCCACTTCTTCTTTTTCTTCTTCTTCTTTCCTATTTCGACTAGGTTGATTTGAGGCTCTCATCCCCCGCTTCAACTCACGATTTCACTCACAAATCGGCGTTTCAACTCTGATTCATCTTCTCAACTCTACAAGTAAGTTCTCCTTCTCCCTTTTCCCTTTGAGAATGATTACTTTTCGGTATTCTTTGTTATAGATCTCAATATTTCATTCTATACTCCATTTCTTCCATGGAAAATTTGTTTTCTTGGCAATGTAATGATTCATTTGCACTTTTCATGGTTCGTTGGTCTTGATTGACTGATTATAGAGAGAAAATCTCAATTTCTTGTCCTAAATTCTCTGTTTTAGGGTTTTATCCTCATTTTTCCTTCTCTACATCAAATTGACGGTTCGAATGCTATTTTCCACTCTCAATGTACACACACAATAGTATAGCAGTCATTTCCATTTGCATGTGTCCATGTTTCTACCTTTTAATAGACAATCACCCCGCCCCTTTATGGTCATAATCCTTTGGAAATTTGGGGGTTTTTCTCCATTTTCTTTACTTTTCCTTTATGAATAGAAATTATCACTATGTCCATCCTCTATCAATGACTCGCAAGGTAGTTTGAACAATTTCTTTGTAGGGATACATCAATTTTCCCTTATGATTGTCTCAACTTTCTCATACACATTGTCTCCAATAAAAGGTTTAGGGATTTCCATTCCTTTTTTTTTTTTTTTTTTCAATTGTCACCATTTATCATCATCAAGCTCCTTGTTTCCTATTCAATTGCATTTGGGTATTATGTTGATTTTCACACTCATCCATGTTTTTATCATATATTTTCATTTCCTTCCAAGTTCATTTCGTTAATTTCATTGCATTTTGGTATCTATCCATGCATTTAGAGGTCCTCTCATTCCCATCATTGTTCATAGGGTTCATCTTACCCCCTTCTAAAATGCTACTTATCATATTCCTTTCATATTCCCTGTCCATTTCACTTACCCATCTACTTTGTGTTTTCAGGATGTCTTCTAGAAAAGGCAAGGAGACTGCCTCCTCCTCCAAAAGGAGGAAGACTACTACCTCCAGGGGGTGGAATGCTACTCCTAGCTCTTCTTCATCATGGGCCCGGCCCATACGTAACCCCTCCTTTGATCCTACAAACTACGACGAAAGCTTATTTCATAGTATGGAGGTATCTATTGTCTGGTCCATATTTTCTGAGCGGCCAATCATGATGTAAAAGGCAGTGGTGACTGTAGACTTTGTGGATTATCAAATGTTGGAGAGATTCACAGCCTTGTGTTGGGAACCCATGCTCTACCACAATAATACATGCTACGAGAACCACGTCTAATACTTCTACTGTAACCTACAGGTAGAACTATGTCCAATACTTCTACTGTAACCTAGAGGCTTCCTATAGGGATGGGCAGTACTCCCTTATCAGTCTGGTGAAGGGGGTAGATATTGTTCTGACTGTGGATTTACTGGGGCCATTTTGGGTTTCTCGACTGAGGGTGCTCATTTTTATAACCCTTCGAGGACTAAGGCCATGGGTCCGGATTTGAGCGTGAGGATGCAAGAGACCATCTTTGATACTATATGTGGACAGAAAGAGCACCCATTGTCTGAGACTGCCTATAATGCAGCCACTCGAGTTTTTGTATAACTGGCTCAGTTCAACCTACTTCCCATAGTAGGTCATAGGAACCAAGTAAGCTTCATGGTAGCTTACTTGCATATTGCATCTCTGTGGCCCTATAAGGGGGTGCTTCCCACCTTTGCCTCCCATATGTCATGATGAAGACTATGGAGTATCACACTACTCATCCTAATGACTCTGATTTTTCTTATGGGAGGTCACTCACCAAAGTCTTTGAGTACTTCCAACTGAATTTGACAGGTGAGGAAGGGAAGTACCCAGGGGATAGATTTACCAAAGAAAATGTAAAGAGGATGGAGTTGCCAATGCCAATGGGGGCACCACAGGAGGCAGAAAAGCAAGGGTCAGAAGACATGGAGCCTAAGTACATGAGTGAGGAGGATGAGGATTATTTTCCTCATCCTGATGAGGGAGAGATTAATGAGGAGGATATTCTAGAGGAGGAGCCTCTAGAGACTAGGGCTACTGATCCACATTTCACAGCTCCACCACCTTTAGGTGGGGCTTTCGATTTTCAAAAGCTGATGAATAGCATTGGTACCCTGAAGGAGGGGTAAGATTAGATTTCTGAGCAGATGGAGGAGAGTATCGCCCAGGAGTTGGTGATACATAATAGATTGGAGAGGATGGAAACTGATTTTCAGACCCTAACAAGGGACTTGGATGAGGTTTCCAAGAGTGTCACTACTAACTTCCTTAGAGTACAAAGGGAAGTGGTCCTGATCAATGACCGGCTGGACTTTTTCAACTACAATTTTTATTGCAAGTCATGGCCCAAGCAAGGTAGTTCATCTTTCGTGCCAAGGGACGATCATTGAAGTGGCAATTTCCTCCACATTCTTCTCCTATTTTTCATTCCTCTCTTGCTAACTTATGATGGTAGTTCTGATGGTCTTTGATACTTGTATATACTAGTTATGTATTTTGATACTCTCTTATGGTTGAGAACTTAGATTATATTTTTGTAGATGTTGTTACTTTTTTAGGATAGTTTTATTTGCCTTAGTAATTCTGTTGTGGGTTGGTGGTGATAGTGTGTCACTCCATTTTGTGATTATGTTTATATATGTGATTATCAGGTGACTTTGTAAATTTTCTTTTAGAAATTCAATATAGTGCCGTTATACTATCAAAATTTTTATTACTTTATGAATCTTGGTTTATGGAATCAACCCACTGATTTAAATTTATTGAAAATTTTGGCAGCACATGGGATGAAATGCAAGTATCTAAAATTTTAATCTTATTACAGGTTTTAGTCCTTTAAGGCTTTTATATTTATCCAACCTTGGGGTCCTATTAAATGACTCTATGGGATCTAACTTGTATGTTGTGTGTGGGTAGAGCATCTTGCTCTGATACCACTATTGTCATACTGCGTTCCACACAGAACTGGACCGGTGATCGAGTTAACCCATGTTAACCCAAAACCTGCCAAGATCACATGACACAGTAACCACATCACATCATACATATACTAAATCAAATAAAATTTATATTTCAGTGGAAGTCTTACTTGTACATATCTATAAATACCCCAATACTCTTGATATCTAATTTGTATTGCATAACATAATTACATGTGACCCCGTAAGCATGATATATACACAAGAAATACAATTAAACATTCAGAGCTCAAAAGGGGTAACATTTCCCAAATAATAAAAAAGAATCCTTATATGGTATCAATTTTGCTGACTCACAACATAGCTTTTGTACTGGCACTCGGCCCCATACCCAAGATCTTTAGGGACTCACCAGTCCTTGATTGAAAATTTCCATGGTGGGTCCCGGCTCTAGCTCACCGGTCGGATAACCTGCAAGATCAACTAAAAAATGGTGTGCACGTGGGATGAGCTTACTAGCCCAATAAGTGAAAAAAATAACCATACAAGTATGCGCAATACAAATGAACTTATATACGTGCAGTTCATTTTATTATCTTAGTCTACCTAGACAATAATTCTAAGTCATAGGTGATGTGCTACTCACAATCACAGTGTACGTATGCCCCAGGTCCGAGTCGCGAGCCCCATCCCGTGATACACCCATAGGGTTACCAGTGAAGGCCAGTCGTTGATACTAGAATGTAAAATGCTCACCTAAAGCGACATTAAAGTAAATTGCTCATCTAGAGCGACAATAAAGTTATGCTCACCCAGAGTGATATTAAATTTAAAAGCAGTACGATTGACTTTCTATTATATCACTGAAGTTGCTGATAGGATATACCCAACACCTAAACTCCTACTGGGAAGGGTCATAGCACAAGGATTTTTTAATCCTAATCGCATGCTCCTATGTGAGATAATACGATTGTATAGTGCCACCGCATCCCATACCATGGGTCACCAATGCATTTGTGTCTAATTTGACTATGATGTCTAGTCTAACAAGCATCATAATCAATAGTTAAAATCACCTATCTCACATCATGAAACAAAAACAGACATTTAACAATTAAAGATTATTAAATCATAATTGAATTTCATAATATACACATCAATGCATGGAATGGTATTCATGGATGACCAGTCTACACAATAATATATGATGGCATGACTAGTCTGTAACCAAAATGACTTGATGCAATGTCCTCTTCCGACTTACTTATTCATGTACGATGATCACCTTTGGTATAAGGTAGATCTGGCGTACGATGACATGAGTTCTAATACAACCTATCATAAAAGAGCTAGGTTTAGTATACCTCCACTTTAAGGTTGTAGCCAGTGAGGTTTGATGACTCCAATGTGTTTAGAATAACAAAAGTAGGTTACCCAATAAATTTGAATCCAACGGAATCTGATAAGTCGATCAACGGGTAGGGCACCCACCAGTCCTTGCTTGCCTGTCGATTTAGGAATACTGCTTGGATTAATGGGCCAAAAGCGACAGGAAAGGCACCCACCGGTCCTTGCTCTCTTGTCGGACTAGTAGCCTTACATGGATCAGTGGGTCAAGAGCAATGGGCAAGGCACCCACCAGTCCTTGCTCATCGGTCATGCCAGTAGCCCACCCAGGACAGGCAGGCACTGGATTGGTGGGTCCTGTCCAATTTTAGGCACCCACCACTAGCGACCGAAGTTTTGCTGCTCTCTCCCATTCTTCATCCCACCTTAGAAAAACCATCTAGGGTCGATTTGACCGCATTTTTCATAAATCTAAGGCTCAAAATCATGATTCCAACCTAGATCTAAGGTCGATCCAAGGTCTTAAGCGTGGATCTTACCTCTTTTCTCAAGAACACCTCAAACCATCAAATCATTCTCTTAAGCTCAAGAGATCAACAAAAGCTTCACAAATATTGCAAGTCTTCCTCTAAATCCTTCATAAACAATATATAGAACCTCTATTAAATGATGGGCATAATAATATGTGAAATCTTAAGGATATAAGTGTACATTTTGCCCCACTTTGGATAGTACTACTTTGGTTTTTTTTTTTTTTTTTTTTTTTTTTTAATTTTCAAGACTACAAGAGAAAGTACTTAAAGTGAACTAAGAACCGGTCTAAGCTTGAACTAAGTTGTCCAAAGAAACCCACTCAGTGATACCACATCCTCTCTTCTACAAAATCTTGAAGATTATTCTCTCTCCTTATCACCTCACAAGATCTTGAAGATGCTATGCTAAGATTCCTTTCTGATTTAGTCAAGATTGAAAGATATTGGTTAATATTGTAGGGAAGGAATTGAGTCTGTTAATTTTAGAAACAGTTTCTATCTTTCCTCACACAATATCTCAGAGAATGAGGATTTTTACAAAGATTGAATTTTATTTTACTTTCTTTCTTTTCTTAAAGAAGACTTGGAGAAGGAAGGAGGCAAGACCAAAGTCCTATAAAAGCCCCTTCCCTCCTCTTAGGATTATTATTTCCCTTAGCTTATTTTCTAGTTTTTTTTCCTAGTTTATGCTTAGTTCTCTTTTCTCGCTCCTTATGTTTCTTCAAGCTTTTATTCAAGTGATTAATTATAATGTAATTCACTGTTTAATTGTTAGTTTACTTTGTTAATTTAGTTCATAGTTTAGTTAATTCAATTAGTGCAATCCATAGTTCTAGCTTTCAAAATTTCTAATTCTAGAAAAGAATTGGTTCAAGTGACAAGAATCAAGAGTTTTCAAGTTCAAGAGAGCAAGTTCTTCATCAATAATTCTATTCCAATACCATCACTCCAAATCAATCAAGTTTCAATTCAACTTACACATAATCAAGGTATGACAAAGTTTATTAGTAGAATTAAGATTTTTATTTAAATACAAGTAGTGGAATTAGGATTTTTATACTTTTTTCCATTTTTCTTGTGTTCTTATTTACATATGTGATATAATTAAAGGTGATGCCTAGAGTAGTGTCTCTCCCAGAAATTCGACCGATGTATTGAGAATTTTTCTTTACTTAATTGCTTTCTATTTCAGTTCTTCATTTGTTAGTTTAGCTTTATTATTTGTAGATTCTTTTATTTATTTATTATATTTTAGCATTTATTTTACTTCTCTTATTAAAGTAATTTGGCGTTAGAACTGTTTAATTTAGATGTTGAATGTGTAGGTCATTTTCTTTCATTTATATACATATTCTAGGGCCATAATCTAAAATCAACCATCCCTTATTCACTCTCGTCGTATTAGAGTAGGTAATTTAGAGTGACTAATCTTCTTGTGATCGACCTGTTGGCTACAATACATCGTACGCTTGCGGTAATATATTTTTAAACTCGAACAAGTTTTTGGCACCGTTGCCAGGGAGATATAGCCATTTTATTTTTCTTACTTTAGGTTAGTCGAAGTGCTTTTTTTTTTTTTTTTTTAAAAAGTGAGAAAAGAGTGAAACCTCGGATCCCTGCCAGTAATCACTAACAAAAAAAAACCCATAAAATAATTCCTTTTCTTTTTCTTTCATTCCAATAATTCAAGCTCTTACCAAGAGTGGACACATAAACATGTAGTAGTCGACACTCAATTGTAGAATCCCCATAATTCGATTGTAGGTGGATCTGAAGACTATATGGATCCCTAGCTGTCAACTTATGAGCAACCTTACAACTTTGGACTCATAGTTTAAATTATTAAGGGGTCATATCAATTGATCAATTTTTCACCTTCTATTTTAGTTGTAATTAATTAATTTTTTAGAGACCACAATTTTGCCTTAGGTGGTTAGTGCATGAGTGTGCGGACCCGTGATTCTACCAATCGTCAAATAAGAGTATCTATTTTAAAAATGGGAGAACAACATAATCCTACTTTAAATGATAGATTCTACCCAGCCAGGGTAACCCAACCTTCTTGCATTATATTACCAGCTGCCACAGGGAACAACTATGAACTTAAAACTCAATTCATCACTATGTTACCCCACTTCCATGGGCTATCCTCCAAGGATGTTTATTTGTTCCTGAGAGAATTTGAGGAGGTTTGTGTCCTCATTAAGATACAACTGCTCAGTGATGATACTATTAAACTTAGATGCATTATCTTTTCACTCAAGGATGGAGCAAAAATATGGTTATATAGGCTGCCAACTAATTCCATTACCACATAGGATCAGTTTATGATAACATTTTTGAGAAAAAATTTTCCCTTGTATAAAATGAACAAACTTAAGAGCGAGATCATGCAGTTCTGAAAAAAACCTCAAAATTCATTTTTCAGACTCATGGAAAGGTTTCAAGACCTTCTCCAAGAGTGTCCCCTCCATGGTATTGATAAATGACATTTTTGCTAAATAATTTATAAAGGGATAGACTACCATACCAAGCAGATGTTAGAGTCTATATGTCCTGCAGGCTTCACAACTTATGTGGACGAAAATGAAACTTGAAAGTGAGAGAACTATAGGAGGTAAAGGGTACTATGTCGATGGGATAGTAACCAAGGATGCCCATTTAGATAGCCTCATTAAGAGAATAGAAGCCCTTATCCCTAAAGCACATGCCCCTATCCACCAAGTCCAAAATCATATCTCTATGTGTAATTGGTGTCACTTCCCTGGACATGTAATGGAAAAATACCCCAACAGTTCTGGGGGCAATGAAAGTGTTAATGCTCTTTACCCGAATAACCTATTTAGCAACACTTATAATCCAGGGTGGAGAAATCATCCTAATTTTTTATGGAGCTAAAGGAATCAAGGAGACCCATCCAACTTTCACAACCAAAGGCAACCTAGTCCCCAGAGGCCTAATTTTGCATCACCACCTAATTCTTTCCCTCAGCCTAATCTAGGCCCTCAGTTAAATTTTGCTAGACCTCCTCTCCAAGCACCTTATCAATAACCCCTGGGGTTTACATCCACTAGAGTAGCGGTAAGAATTAACAAGCTAGGGAAAAGCATGGCCCTTCTCATGACAAGCCACAATAATATGGAGAGGTAACTCACCAAACTTGTTACAATCATGCATGAGAAGGAGAAAGAAAAATTGCCTAATCAGCCAGTGTTGAATCCTAGACTTCAGGTGCTACCTCCACAATGACTACCTAATCCTTAGCTGAATATTGTACAGAGTCAACGACACCAAGGGCCCTCTAACTAGTGTAATACGGTATATGCCCTACGGAGTGGCCGAGAGTATCTACGAAATGGTACCACTCCTTTTTCACCATCTGACCTTTCTATTGACCCTTCGACTATCGAGACTACTATTGTGCCTTCCATTTCAGGTTCGCCAGATGGACCTAAAAAAATTAAGGATGATTTGGTGGAAACCACTAAAAATAATTCTATTAATAAGAGAACTTCTGACAATATTTATGTTTCTTAACCGTTTGATGAATAAGAAGAAGACAGCTTCAATGGAAAAAAGTTTAGAAGTCTTTAAAAAGGTAGAGTAAAACATCCCTCGTTTGGATGCTATAACTCAAATCCCATTCTATGCCAAAGTCCTCAAAGACTTATGCACTCATAAGCACACCACAAGGGTACCCAAACATGCATTTTTGGTAGCTAATATCAGTTCAATGATCACACTACCTATAGCAACCAAGTATAAAGATCCTAGGTGTCCCACCATTGCTTGTGTCATTGGCAACACTTGCATTGATCATGCCCTACTTGACCTTGATACAAGTGTGAACCTTTTACCTTATCAAGTTTATCAACAACTTGGATTAGGAGATTTGAAAGCCATAGAGGCTACTCTCCAGTTGGTCGACTGTTCTGTCAAGATTCCAAAAGAGATGGTCGAAGATGTCCTACTTAAGGTAGGAGAATTTATTTTTTTAGTTGATTTATTATTTTAGACACTAAACCCTTCACCACTAAGGATAAGATCCCTATCATTCTTGGAAGACCATTCCTGGCTACCAGCAATGCATTAATCAATTACTGGAATGGTCTACTAAGGATATCTTTTGATAATCACACTATAGAGTTCAATATGTATAGGTTGGGCAAGTAAGCCACAATTGATGAAGAAGTCAATATACTTGAGGATTTTTCTTATGATATTGTTAAAACTTTTGACATTGACTTTGATTCAGAATTTCAAGAGTGTATGGAAGAATTAGAGAATGATACTAAAAATATCTTCTTTGAGGTTTGAAGCCTTCATACACACATGGAGCCCATTGGTCCTCTATCAAATTCTCTTCCTAAACCCTCAATTGTTGAGCCCCCTAAGCTTGATTTGAAAGAGTTGTCCTCTAACTTAAGGTATGCCTTCTTAGGAGAAGATCAAATTCTACCAGTTATTGTCACCTCAAAGTTAACTTCAAGTCAAAAGAAAGAGTTAATCAAAGTTTTAAAAGAAAATAAAGAAGCCTTAGGTTGGACTATGACATACATTAAAGGGATTAGCCCCTCATTCGTTCAACATCATATTCATCTCATAGAGGATTCAAAACCTTCTAAGGAATCACAAAGAAGGGATAATCTTGTGATGCAAGAAGCTATCAAGAAAGGGATCTTAAAATGCTTGGATCATAGTATCATCAACCCTATTTCTGATAGCGAGTGGGTAAATCTAGTGCACATGGTGTCAAAGAAGTCAGGGGTCATAGTAGTCCAAAACGCTGAAAGTGAATTGATCCCTACCCATGTCCAAACAGGATGGCATGTGTGCATTGACTACAAGAAGTTAAATGCAGCAACGTGAAAAGACCACTTCTCTTTGTCTTTTATTGATCAAATGTTAGAGCGGTTAGCCGGACATGAGTACTATTGTTTCCTTGATAGTTAATTCGACTATAACCTGATTCCCATTGCCTTAGATACCAACACAATACCATATGTACATGTCCCTATGGAACCTTTGCTTATTGGCGTATGCCTTTTGGGCTTTGTAATACCCCTATCACGTTCCAAAGATGCATGATGAGAATTTTCTCTGATATGGTTGAGCACTTTTTGGAAGTGTTTATGGATAATTTTTCTATTTATAGCTCCTTATTTTTTTAATTGTTTGGATCATCTTTCTTTAGTACTCAAACGATGCAAAGTGACTAATTTAGTCCTCAATTAGGTGAAATGTTATTTTATGGTTATACAGGGCATAGTGTTAGGTCATATCATTTCTAAAGAAGGGATCAAGGTTAATAGAGCTAAGGTGGACTTAATTTCCAAATTACCACCTCCGAAGTCAGTTAAGGACGTTCTTCGTTCCTTCTTGGGTCATGTAAGGTTCTATCATCGGTTCATCAAGAACTTCATTCACATGGCTAGACCTCTCACCAATCTTTTGGCTAAAGAGCAATCCTTCAAATGTTTTAGTGAATGCCTCATGTGCTTTGAGAAATTAAAGAATGTGTTGACTATAACCCCTATTATTCAAGTTTCCTTATGGAATGAGCCTTTGAATTAATGTGTGATGCATCTGATTTTACTATAGGGGCAGTCTTAGGGTAGAGAGTTGATAAGCTTCCTCGTGTTATCTATTATGCCAGTAGAACTTTCAATGATGCACAGCTGAACTATACCACAACTGAGAAATAATTTTTAGCTGTTGTATTTTTATTAGAAAATTTTCATGTATATCTGATAGGTTCTCATGTAATTATTTACACTAACCATGTAACTATCAGGTATATTGTTCAGAAAAATGATGCCAAAGCTCATCTCATCAGATGGGTTTTGCTTTTACAAGAATTTGACCTAGAAATTAGGGATAAAAAAGGCAGTGAAAATTTGGTTGCAGACCATTTGTCCTGGTTACCCAATTCTTTGACTATGAATTCTTAAGTTAACAAGCATTTTTCTGATGAGTAACTCTTTGCAGCATCTAGTGAACCTTGGTTTATAGATATTATAAATTTCTTAGTTACTGTTGCGGTAAAAATTGACTAGCCGATCCTCCTTGCAGCTCCTGATGTTTCGACTGGCCTGCACAGAAGAGAAGATAGGGGAGAGCCGGGCTGACCCGATGGAGGACTCTCTAATGTCTAAGTTAGTTCTTCTCACAACAGACACTCAAGGGAGTTTTCAATCAAAAGAAGTGATCGATCCCCTTCAATAGAGGCTTGCCTTGGTATTTATAGGCCACTGATGGAATGGAGAAAGGGGAAGTCCGTGGAGAGCCTGGCTGGGTGTGGAGTCCTGGTGAGGGATAACTCTCTGATGCTGGGAATATTTCAGATCCTAGGGTATACCAAGGGAATATTCCTCTCTTATCTCGGAAGTTTCAACGTGGGAGGAGTGGATGCCTCTGATGATATGTAGCGGATAGAGTCCTGTTCTTGTGATTAAGGATTACGTTCCTTGAATGCAGAAGTGGATGAGAGCACGTTTCTGGGAACCTTTCTTCTTGACGTCAGGCCGAGGTGGTAGCTCAGGCTGATGGAGGGCCGATGTGATAGCTCGGGCTGATGGAGGGCCGATGTGATAGCTCGGGCTGATGAAGGGCCGAGGTGGTAGCATGGTCAAATGAGATGCCGAGGTAACAGCTCGGGCTGATGGAGGGCCGAGGTGGTAGCATGGCTAGATGAGATGCCGAGGTGATAGCTCGGGCTAATGAAGGGCTGAGGTAGCAGTGCAACATTCGTTAGTTCGCTCCTTGGCCGCGCCGTGGTTAAGGATAAATGCCCTCATCAGTTACAAGCAAGATTTTGGATCATTGGTCTTCCCAAAAGAAGTACCGTTTTCACTCACAGGTTAAGTATTTCTTTTGGGCTGATCCTTACCTTTTTAAGTTATGCCCTAATCAAATTATCTGGAGATATATCCCTAATAATGAGCATCATTCTATTCTTTCCTTTTGCTATGATCAGGCTTGTGGTGGCCATTTTAGGCCTACTAAGACTGCAGCCAAGGTATTACAATGTGAATTTTATTAGCCTGGTCTCTTCAAGGACGGTTTTGCTTATTGTAAGGCTTGTCCTTCTTGTCAGTCTTTAGGAAAAATCAATAGAAGGAATATGATGCCTCTTAACCCAATCCTCGTGGTTGAGGTTTTTGATGTTTAGGGAATAGATTTTATGGGCCCCTTTCCTAAGTCATCTGGATATGAATATATTTTGTTGGCTATGGACTACGTGTCGAAATGGATTGAAGCTCATGCTTGTAAGACCAATGACCACAAGGTGGTCATTCAATTCTTAAGGGAAAATATTTTTTTTCGATTTGGTACCCCTAGAGTTATCATTAATGATAGGGGCAAGCACTTTTGTAATAAGCCTTTTGAGGCCTTAGTGCAGAAGTATGAGATTATCTACAAGTTGACTACCCCATACCACCAATAAACCAGTGGGTAGGTAGAAGTGTCTAATAGGCATATCAAGCAGATTCTAGAGAAGAGAGTTAACTCAAATCGAAAGGATTGGTCTAACCATCTATTAGATGCTTTGTCGGTGTATAGGACTGCTTATAAAACCATACTTGGTCAATCCTTATACCATTTGGTATACGAGAAAGCCTGTCACCTTCCTGTTAAGTTAGAGCATCGTGCCTTTTGGGCAATTAAGAAATTTAATTTTGATTTGTTTCCCGTAGGAGCTCATGGAGATCTTCAACTGTCTGAGTTGATGCCTATGATAGTGAAAAATATTCCAAGGAAAACGGTAAACCTTTTCATGATAGGCACCTTGTTAGGAAATCTTTTATGCCTGGTGATAAAGTTTTGCTGTACAATTCTATATTACATATCTTTTCAGGAAAACTTCACTCTCGATGGGAAGGTCCTTACCTTGTATAAACTGTATTCCCCCATTGTGCCGTAGAAGTCATGAATCCATCCACCAGGAAAATTTTTAAAGTTAATGGGCACCATCGAAAGCCATTCCTTGAGCTACCTTCAATGCATAATGCAAAGGTCATGATTCTACATGAGCCTCTTTATGATGATTTTTGATCCCATTTGGTAATTTTCTTCTTGTTCTTTTGTCTTATCATTTCTTTCTTTTTCTATATTGAGAGCATTGCACAATTTAAGTACGGGGGAGAGTTTGACCGTTTAGAACTTAAGGTTACGTTTTAGAGTTTTCATGTACTTTATATACACCCTACAAAAAAAAATTGAGATATAGGACCCATCTTGGTACTATAATCCCTATTGAGAGGATGGTAATGAGTATATGTCTTGAAGTGGGACCTCCCTTAAATGATTTAGAGATACTTGTCCTAAGGTGTAGGACCCTTTGTTAGTTGGTGTCTTTGTTCTTAGGTTAGGAGTTGAGACCATATTCTTAGCATGGTATAAAAATATATGATATAGATATGCAAACAAAATAAAATTGGTCAAAAAAAGTAAAAAGCAAGTATAGAATTTCTATGAGCTAGATAGAACACTGTGCCTCATGAAGCGGGGTATTTTGATCGAACCTCTTAAGAAGGAACACTTCTGAAAAGAACTTAGCATCACTGTCATTGTTGGCATATGCATAAAGCGAAGCTACTTAGTAACTTGGATTTTTAGTGTTTGCTCCACCATATAATTTAGGCCAAATGTAGTGGAGTAGAATGAGTTCTTTACTAAAGAATGAAAAAAATATCTAAAAAAAAAGAGAAAATATACTATTATGCTTTATTGTTTATGATTGGTCAACGCTCCAAAACCCTTGTTCATGGTCCCTACCTTACAATGTGGTTTGCCTTAGGATAGGTCGTGCTTTAGAAGATATAAGGGTTGTCCCTATTTGAGATGTGTGTTTGTTCCTAAATCTAGATGAAATATTAAAGTTCAAGTGTGGGGGTTCCTCGATTGATGTGCTCTAATTGAAAGAGGGTCTGTGTTTTTTAGTTATTAGAAACTTTAAATTGTAATTTTTCAAGTTAATTTGAATTTTAGGTGTATATTCACTGCAAATACCAATGAGACACAACTCGTCCACTACGGTAACTTAGGGGCTTAAAGGCTTGTTGCACATGCTAAATATAATCATGGTTCCTGCAATAGTGATTAGTTTCTTTTTCGTTTCTTTATTTTATTTGTTTTGTTTGAAGACGAACAAAAATCAAGTATGGGGGAACTTGATGAGCATAATAATGTGTGAAATCTTAGGGATACAAGTGTACATTTTGCCTCACTTTGGATAGTACTACTTCTGATATTTTTTTTTTTTTTTTTTTTTTTTGTAGTTTCCAAGACTACAAGAGAAATTGCTTAAAGTGAACCAAGAACCGGTCCAAGCTTGAACAAACTTGTCTAAAGGAACCCACTCAGTGATACCACATCATCTCTTCTATAAAATCCTGAAGATTATTCTCTCTCCTTACCACTTCACAAAATCTCGAAGATACCATGCAGAGATTCCTTTTTGATTTAGTTAAGATTGCAAGATATTGGTAAATATTGCAGGGAAGGAATAGAGTCTGTTAATTTTGGAAAGAGTTTCTCTCTTTCCTCACACAATATCTCAGAGAATGAGGATTTTTACTAAGATTGAATTTTATTTTATTTTCTTTTTTTTCTTAAAGAAGACTTGTAGAAGGAAGGAGGCATGACCAAAGCCCTATAAAAGCCCCTTCCATCCTCTTAGAATTATTATTCCTCTTAGTTTATTTTTTAGTTTATTTTTTATTTTTTTACCTAGTTTATGCTTAGTTCTCTTCTCTCTCTCCTTATGTTTATTCAAGCTTTTATTCAAGTGATTAATGATAATGCAATTCAGTTTTTAATTGTTAGTTTGTTTAATTATTAGTTTACTTTGTTAATTTAGTTTATAGTTTAGTTAATTTAATTAGTACAATCCATAGTTCTAGCTTTCAAATTTTCTAGTTCTAGGAAAGAATTGGTTCAAGTGACAAGAATCAAGAGTTTTCAAGTTAAAGAGAGTATGTTCTTCATTAATAATTCTATTCCAATACCATCACTCCAAATCAATCAAGTTGCAATTCAGCTTACACATAATTAACGTATGACAAAGTTTATTAGTAGAATTAAGATTTTTATTTAAATACAAGTAGTGGAGTTAGGATTTTTATGCTTTTTTCTTTCCCTTTTCCTTGTTTCTTATTTATATATGTGCAATAATTGAATGTGATGCCTACAGTAGTGCCTCTCCCAGAAATTCGGCCGATGTATTGAGAATTTTTTTTTACTTAATTGCTTTCTATTTCAGTTCTTCATTTGTTAGTTTAGCTTTATTATTTACAGATTATTTTTTTTTAGTTGTTATTTTTCAGCATTTATTTTAGTTCTCTAATTAAAGTAATCCGGCGTTAGAACTGTTTAATATAGATGTTGAATGTATAGATCATTTTCTTTCGTTTATATGCATGTTCTAGGACCATAATCTAAAATCAACCATCTCTTGTTCACTCTCGCCATACTTAGAATAGGTAAGATAGAGTGACTTATCTCCTTGTGATAGATCTGTTGGCTACAATATACCGTACGCTTGCGGTAACATATTTTTAAACTTGAACATTAAACCTTAAATTCATATTCTCAAAAGATAGTAGCAAGATCCAGAGGATTTCTACCCAAATCGAAGGGTTTCACTTTGGGTTTCATAAAGGCTTAAGGAGTAAGGAATATAGACTTTACTCACCTCAAATCGTAGATCTTGAGATGAGGATCACAAATCCGGTGTCGGATTCAAAAGATCTGACCCCGACAACCCACAACGATCGTTGCCTTCCCCATTTTCTTCTTCCTTCCTCTCTCCTTTTTCTTCTTTTTCTCTCTTTTTGACTTTTCTCAACTACCGTGTAAAACAATAAAGTGAAAATTACATGATTACCCATTTTTGGGTTTCACTTTACAAAATTACCCACAAAAATTTTTGGCTAAAAAAAATACCCAAAATTATGTTTGAGTTTACAAAACTACCCACCCAAAGTTTTAGTTAACAAAAATACCCAAAATCAAATTTGGGTTTACAAAACTACCCAAAATAGTGATTCTTCATCTTCCACATATAATCATGTATTTTTTTATGACTAAAACTTTGAGTGGGTAGTTTTGTAAACCCAAACTCAATTTTAGGTATTTTTGTTAACTTAAACTTTAAGTGGGTAATTTTGCAAAGGAAAACCTAATTTTGGGTATTTTTGTTAACTGAAACTTTTGATGGGTAATTTTGTTAAGAAAAACCCAGAAGTGGGTAATCATGTAATTTTTCCAACAATAAATGAGGTGAAAGAGAGGCAATAAATGCTATTTATAGTAGGGTAAAAATATCTACTGACCAGATTGACAGGTCACACTAGTGGGTCGACTCACCTATGACCACCCACCAGTCGGCCAAAACTTAGCCTAAACATTGGGGTTTTCGATGGGGCTAGGTCCTGACATGTATTTCGCTCCCGGTAGACTATTTATATGCATACTCAATATAAAATACGGTTATGTACCTTTATTGTGCGTACATGACCTCGTGATACGTGTAAGTATACGACTTCTATACGTGGACTATACTAGGCACTGACTTCAGCTCATTTGGCTAACCTGAGTTTAGAGTCACCCTTGCCATCATGTTCTATGAGGTACTTGCCCCGACTAGCTCGGGTTCAGGTCCTGCAAGACCAAATCGAACCAACCGAGAAATTAGACCGGGTTTAGAAAGTAAGTTATCACACACCTGCATTTTACAAAGCATAATAATAATCAGGTACTCAGGTGGGTTAGGGCAGGTTGGATTTTCTATGCCTCAACCCAGGCCCGGCCCAACCCCACATAGGGTTAGGTTGGGTTGGGCTAGGTTGGATCTCATAGTCAAGTTAAACAGGGTTTCGGATCAAGGCAGGTTAGGGCAGGTTCGGATCGTCAGCGCTAAACTTACACCCCTAATAACAATAATTCTCTGGTTTTACGTAAAAATGTCGTCCATCAACAACTCCAGCCTTACCTTCTTCTCTGATTGCCTGTCGGAGAGGTCGAAGGTGAATTGCAGCGGTGGTTCCCCACTCTTTTGATTTGGAAAGTTTGAGTTGAAGAAAAAACTTTTAGAATCCTCTATTTCTCGATCAACGGCTTCTGTTTTATTTTTTAATTGTCATAACTTCCAGAAGAGGATTGAAGGAGCCGGATAATTCCACATGAATTGCTCTCCTTGTCAGTCAAAGCCTTCACAAATAGCTTGAAGAATAGGAATTCTGAGATACATGCCCTTTTTTGCACTGCAATACACCAGAAGGGTAGAGAGAGAGAGAGAGAGAACTAACCTGGCAGAGAATTTATTAATACCTGAACCACTCAATTACATCATTTCCATCCAAACTTGCATGAGTCGATTGCAAAGTAATGCAACGAACAAAAATCCATTTTCAAAGTATTGATAGGAGCATATTGGATGCGGAAGGTCTATTCTTCAGCAACAATACCAACCCCACCTTTCTCTAGCATGTCAAAAAATGCTCTTGATCTCCTCTGCTCATTCCAGTGATGCATTTTCCATAGCCCTCCCGCAAGCAACCCAAGGGTAGACCCTAAGATAATCTCCTTTACCAAATTTAGTCCTTTCAAAGTGATGTGAGCAACCTTGTGGCCAGCCATTCACTTGAGCAGTTGAAAATATTCCCTGCGACTTCAAGTAAATTGGAACATTTCGCGAGCGAACTTAATGATTTACAGTAAATAGGAACATTAAGCGAGAGTTGAAAATGATAACGTTATTTTTCTATGCCATTTTTCTTTCTTTCCTTGTGAAGGTTGATAATTGTTAGAGCAAACATCAAGAAATATGATAAATAAACCAAGACAGATGGCACAACACAGAGATTTAATGAGGTTCACATACCAATGCAGTGTGCTATATCCTCGGGCAAAGAAGAAGAAGTTTCACTATGTAGAAGAGAGATTAAACCCAAGCAGCGGTGAGAAAACTCGCCCTGAAACTCTAGCTCGAAAAACCCCTAAAAATACAATGACTTTCTCAACAAGACAACAGTACATTATATACTCCAAGTTGAAGGTTGACCCATCGGATCATGGTCTATCTGATCAACCATACCACGGGGGCTACGCCCCCGCACCCCATACGTGATTAGTGATGGGCTTCGGCCCAACCCCTCTGCTTCCATCACAGATCTCAGAAAACTTCTAATTCGGGTCGCCACCAAAATATATCGGAATGGGTCAATCTTCAAAACGGGTCAAGAATTCGAGACAAACTTAACAATAATCATTCTGAAGTTAGAATTGACAACGTTATTATTTTAGCAAAGATCGTACTTTGGACAAATCGCTCTCTTGAAAATCCATCATCGTCAACCAATCGCTGGAAAGAGAGAATCCCCAAATTTGTAGATTAGCTGCAAACAGAAGGAGGTGTCTCAATACCCAGTATGCATACATGTCATTGTTCGTCGTTCGCCTTTTGTTGCCCACCAAGGAAGAGGAATACTTTGATAAGTGACGACAACGGTGAGGTGCTTGCTGGCGAATGCCACGACGAAGGTCGAAGGTCTTGGCAGCACCATAGCTTCGATCGTCGTTCGCCAAGGAAGATGTATATCAAGGTAAAGGGTGAAAGAATAAAAACACAATAATGAGGGTAATATGGGTATTACTGAAATATTGCTTGAATTAAACCGTAAAAAGTTAACGGGGTGAGTGTTCTTGTAAAATTTAACACACTACAAGGGAATTGGATGTAATTTCTAAAACACAAGGGAAGGGGATGTAATAAGAGCAGAGTTAATAAGAGCAGAGTACAGGGGAGGGGGATGTAAATTCCTCTTTTTATTTTTCAGCTCTAAAGAGGAAAGAATCTCTATGGGAAAACATGCTTGGATGTTTCAGATGTGAAATCCATGACGACTGACAAAGAAAAAAAAAATGTGGAGGACCTATTCAATGTCCAACCTATGATCATCTCAAAAGTTCAGTGGATAATTAAAGATGAAATGGGTTTATGTTATGAGAACATATATGGTGCTGAGAAATAGAAGAGATCGTTAACAACAGTAATTGCACTGGACGCCTGACCGTCAATGATCGATCGCAGGAAAACAACAACAATACATGTCTCACCATCAACGATCGATCGAATAGGTCTTCTTCTCTTTTATATTTCATCTCTAAAGGGGGAAAGAAGATCGAGGGATCTGTTAACGTAGGATTGGGTTTGGGTAAGAACAGGAATAGGGTCGTGCTTTTTCTCTACCATCCTCTCTCCTCATCCTCACCGTCCATGTGGCATGAGACAGATGTCATGTTCTGAAGGTAGAACTGCACCTAACTGCACAAATTAAGAATTGTAGAGGATCTAGATCCCATTGTATTGCTGCATCAAATGTAGAAAAGGCAGTGGTAAAATTGGAATAAGATTTGTAGGTTATTTTTTTTTTTTCTATTTTCTTTTCAGTTTGGGAAGAAAAGCACACTGATGTAAGGGGAAAATAATCCTCTGTTTTTCTCATCCCTATTTTTCCTTCTTTTGCTACCTGCAGAACGCGACACATGGACAACTTTAAGACCAACGCACCGGATGTAATAATCCTCACCCAATCTTGACCGTTGATCTCCTTGTTGTCCACGTGTTGCATTCTGCAAGTAGCAAAACAAGGAAAAACATGGATGAGAAAAACAAAGGATTTTGATCCGATGTAAGGGGTCACGTTGCCTTTTAGGGGACCCTCTCCCAGTAGAGTTTTGACCTGAATCATAGAACAATTGCAATTTTATAGGCAAAATTGGAATGTTATTTGATGTGGACGTAAGTGGTCATCCAAGAAAGAAAAAAAAAAAAAAAAAAAAAGGTCTAGGTTTTGAATGACATAGAGTCATCACCTAACTTAGGGTATATGACCAACACAAATAAAACTATATATTGACTATATCTGAATAGGTCTGAAAAAAAAGATTAAGCTTGTGTCCGTGCAAACTAAGGAATGTATTAGGTGAATCGTTTCACCCAATTAAGTCGAACTTCCATTCGCTTGGTGTTCCATATAAATCACAATGTGCCAAGCCATGCATATGTACCACGATAAACTTAAAAAGAAAAACAACAACAACACTGTGAAAACAACAATACATCATGACATGATTAACCCCAAGAAAACAAAACAAGGAATAAAAAAAATATATCAAAAAGATATTCGAAAATTCATATGCAAAGGAAAGAACTAATTTTCTATAATGCATGCATAAATGGAATAATAAAAATAAAAGTGAAATGAAATTGTGGATCATTAGAGCAATATTAAACACTGTGAAAAACTAACCACATCGTTAATACTAGACTAAAAGGCTCGAGAAAAACTTATAAAATAAACCCTAGCGTGAAGATCATAAAATCTGAAAAACAGTAAGCAAATTAATAAAATTAAAATTGTAAAAGTAAAAGACATCGGATAAATTTAAAAGAAAAAAAAAAATTAAGAATAAAAGGTGATGAGGCATATTAAGTAACCATGTAAAAATACCCATGAAAAACGTATACCAAACCCAAAAACATCTTAGCTTGTTGCTACTGCCCTACTCACTGCTCTACTGAGAATAACAACGATGTGGGTTATCCAAGCATTGGAAGCCACTGACTCAAGAATCCAAGTCTAGGTCAAAATACTGTCTAACATGCACATTAAAAGTCTATTTTCGATTATGATTTATTTAGAAACTCATTACAGGTTATTGCTGTTGTAACTTGGCAGTGACCGAGTCCCAATCCTATTTTCCAATATTGACGTCAATGCTGATTTGGCAAACCTGTAAATTTGTACCTGTTCGTGCAAAATCGAGCAAGTCTCTACACATTGGACTCAACTCCCTTTTTTGTAGGAAACTTGAAACTTCAAGTATGCTGCAAGCAAGAGCCCTCACACCTTTCATCTCGTCTTCCTGAGCATTAATGCACAAAGCAAATCTCACTCTCTTTTCTCTTCTTTTCTCTCTCTTATCCTGGTTTGAAATCAATGCATCATCAAAATAGACCAATCACAAACCAACCTTAATGGAGTGAATGCAACCTCCAAAAATGACCCAACCACATTCAATGGCTCACACACATAAGGGAAACTACTCTCTCTTGAAAACCGCGGGTATCATCCTCTCAAAACTCACATTTCAACCTTCCATTTCAGATAGGGCACGGAATTCTAAGAATTTTGTAATTTGAATGGACCAATTTGGCCTTGTGGTTGAAAAGTTATGACACTTACAATTTGGACCAACTGGAACCTAGAGAATGAAATCTTTCCAGGATAGCAAACAGTATGCTGGCGGCATAAGGAACAATGGCTTCAATCTCAACCGTAGGATCTGACTTCAAAAAGGGACCCAAAATCTTATCCATAGGATCTGCATAACGGTCAGATGATCTAAACCTTTGGATCAACATCAGTTGCTGACTTAAGCTGACGCAATTGTCATCGGGTGACCTCACGAACAGAACCGCTGTTAGCATTTGATTAGTTGGCGCAGTGCATGATGCAGAGCGTCGTCAGATTACTCGTTGAAAGCAGGGGATAAACATGGACCCTGGATTGGCTTCTTAAGATATCAAACAAATAACTACTCGTCGATTAGAATCTTCAGCGCCTGCACATGCGCGCGCCGAGCACACGAGTTGAATCTGATTGTGTACATCGTGCTAGTAGTGGACTTGATGCACCTGAAGAAACATAGGCCTCGCGAAAGCATCATTAGCGCTAATGTTAGAGCAAAATAACGTCATCCCTTGGATTTGGTTCAAGGCTACATGGCCTTTCTAGATCCTTAGATCTGGTATCTCCTCAACTCCCCTTAATTACTTAGTGGCCCCTCCGAACTCAAATATGTGTGCTAAAATTCCCCTTAGACATATTCTTCAGAAACTGCACAAAGACCCCTCAAACATAAAGTTGTGTGCTGAAAACCCCAACCAACAACGAGAGCTATTCCAATTTTAGATTTTGGAATTTTTGTATAGGTTTCATGGAAATGGCCATAACTCCTTCATACGACTTTGGAATGAGTCGAAACGAAAATTGTATGGACCAATACTCGAGTACAATTTTTTAGAAGACCCAATCGTCAGATTCAGCCATGCAAAAGATCAAATTGCCCCTGAACCTTGCATACGCTATAACTTCTTCATCTGATATTATAACGGGATGAAACCAGGTGCATTGGAAATAATAAATTATGCTCGTATTGTTACATGTAGGATCTGCTTTCCAAAAAAATCATTTTCATGTAAAAAATGCCTTCGAAATGTAAATATGTAAAATTTACCAGTTTTGGTCCAAAAATCCGCACCACCACCTACCATGGATAACCAACTCACTTCAGACACCACTGCCAACTGGGGGCACACTCTCGGACAAAATTCATTTCCCTTATTTTAGATTGCAATGAAAGAAGTCCTAGCATATGTTTAAAGTTTTGTAAGTAAAGTAAATGTATATAGTCGAAAATAATGAACAAAACATATGGGGAAAAATTGGAAAAAAAAAATGATTCAATATCTTCTAGCGGTAACAGGCAACCGCTCCTAATAGATAATAGAAAAAAAGCAGTAGAAATTGCCTCTAATAGTGATGGGTGGAATCATTAGCAGTGGTTGAGAACCGCTTCCAGATAAGAAGATTTAGATACACTTCAGAAATGCTAGTAAAAACCATCTCTAAAAGACCTTACACGGGTGTTTGATTGAAACACCTCTACTGATTTGTTGCATGACACACGAAAGAGTTTACGTAGCGTTAGTAGAAACCACCCTATTTATGATAGAGGCAATTTTTTAAGCTTTAGAGGTGTTTCACTTGTTGGAATTTAAGTTTCAAACTATAGTTAAAATAATTATTTTAAAGTGGACTTTTTGAATTTAGTTTTTTTTCATTCAAGTGTCTTTTTTATTTTATCTTTAGCACTTCTGGAGTCATGATGAACTAAGACATCTCATAATGTTTAGTCTCATATTGGGTTAGGAGGGAAGAAAACTAGGACATATTTATGGGATTGTTTCTTAAGGGTATAAGCCCTTTAGAGAGGAGCTCTCCCTTTCAAGCCGAGCCGAGCCGAGCCAAGACAAGCCAAGCAGGGCCAAGCCAGATATGGGTGTGGGTAAAGGTGTGGGTGTGTCCAAGAACCTATTTTTTACATGTTGAATTTCAAATTCAAAATTATAATGTACATATATACTTATTTGTACATGCACATGTATGTATCAGTAGATGAATACATTGTCCATGCATAGTCACATATGTTATGTTTTATACTTTTGTCCTTGATTTTATTGAATTTATGAGTATTACCTTTAAAGATGTTTGTATTTCTCTTGAATTGAATCACCCTCAATAGAGGATATAAATACAGTTCATTTCGGAACCCTAGTTGACTATGTGTGATATAGAAAGACAATATTACAATGAGTATAATAGGAAGAGGAATATATGTTTCCATAGAGATGGTATTCCGGCATATATAGAGTTTCCATGTGAAGGAGATTCTATTTATGCTGTTGCCACATATGGAGATACTATATTCGTCATTACACCCCCTCAAGTTGATGGTCAGCTGGACAGAGCTTCAAATTGTGTCGCATGAATTGGAAATGAGATGTTGGTTGGGCCTTGGTAAGAGCATCAGCGAGCTGATCGTTGGTGGAGATAAATTGAACGGTTAGCTACTTCTGTGCAATCCGATGGCGCACAAAGTGAAAATCGATTTCCACGTGCTTGGTCCGGGTATGGAAGACAGGTAGGTTGCCCCAACATTGTTGCACCATAATATGGGGGCACCCCGAAGAGGTATGTCGAGCTCATGAAAGAGAGATTCCAGCCAAATGAGTTCCACCGCTGCATCAGCCAGAGCTTTATAATCAGAATTTGTGGAAGATTGAGCAGCAGTCTTCTACTTACAAGTACACCAAGAGACGAGATTGTTGCCAAAGTAGATGGCATAGCCACCTGTAGATTTACGATCATCGCCATTACCAGCCCAGTTAGCATCAGAGAAGGCTTGAAGTGTAGAAGATGATGCAGATCTGGTAAACAAAAGACCATAAGTCCGAGTTTGCTTCAAATATCGAAGTATGTGCTTCGCAAGGCTCCAAAGTTCTTTGGTTGAAGCATACATGAATTGACAAACCTAATTGACAGGGAAAGCTACATCTAGTCTGGTAAGAAGCCAAACTGAAGGAGAAAGGTGGATAGCCAATGAAACCACACCCAGTGTGCCTATTTAAGACCATATGAGGATTTGTAGAGGCGACACATGATTAGGATGTGATTTATTTGTAAACCCAGGGGGCTGAGTCATGTAGACCTCCTCATGAAGCACACCATGCAAGAAGGCATTGTGGACATCAAGCTGACAAATGAGCCAGCCATGAGGAACAACCAAGGATATGATTGTACGGACAGTGGTTGGTTTAACCATAGTGCTAAAAGTCTCTGTATAGTCCACACCATGTTGTTGATGGAATCCCTTAGCAACCAAGTGAGCTTTGTATCGGTCAAGGGTACCATCAGCCTTCCATTTGATACAGTAAACCCATTTGCACATAACCAAATTCTAAGATGAAGAAGGAGGAGCCAAAGTCCACGTCCCATTGCGGACCAGGTCGTTGAACTCCTCACTCATTGCAGCGCGCCACTCTACTGATTTATTTGCCTGGGAGAAGCAGGTAGGTTCAGGGGAGAGGGAAGGTTTGGTCTCAGTGGATAGGGCTTGGGGTGGTTTGGTGCATGGTCTTAGGGTCATGGCATGCCTAGTGGCTGCAGCCGGTGGGGTTGGGGAATGAGGTGGGGATGGTGGGGTAGCAACCATAGGCGTTGTGGAGGGAGAGGGAGCGGTGTGAGCATATAGGTCAAGAAGAGGCCGTGTACGACATGGTGGGGAGTTAGAGGGTGGTGTGGTTGGTTGAGGGGATGTGGAGGGGGTTGGAGTGAACATGAGTTGGGAGTCACTAGGTGGAGACGATGGAAGATGGGTGAGGGGAAGGGGAGGCACTGAGTGTAGAGGGTAGGTGGGTGGCAATGGCAAGGGGGTGATGCAAGTTGGGACAGCAGCCCATGGAGTATAGGTAGGAGGCCTAGAGGAAGGCACAAGACCAAGGAGAGATGGAGTGGAGAAGGGGAAGGTTGATTCATCAAAGCGGACATTCCGCGCAATGTAAAACTTGTTGGAACTATGATCAAGACACCGATAACTATGATGTGTTGGGCTGTAGCCAAGGAAGACACAGGGAGCAGAGCAGAAAGCCATCTTGTGGTGATCATATGGATGAAGGTAGGGATAGCAGAGACAGCCAAAGGTACGAAGGAAAGAGTAGTCAGGGGTGTGGTTGTGAACAAGCTGAAATGGAGAGACATTATTAGAGACTTGAGAGGGCATCTAATTGATAAGGTAAACGGCTGTTTCGAAAGCGAAGTGCTAGTATTGCATGAGAACCAAACTATGTGCTAGAAGGGAGAGACCCGTCTAGGTTATATGGTGATGATGACACTCAAATGACCCTGTTGGGCATGAGTGTGGGGATAAGATAGTCAGTGAGAGATGCCGACATTGGAGAAGAAGGAGGGGAGACAGCGATACTCACCTCCCCAGTCGGTTTGAATTTTTTTAATATGCCGTGAAATTTGCCTTTCAACAAGTAATTTAATTTATGCACTAAAGGATAAAACCAAATAAAATCATCCACAAAAATTATAAAAAATCGATGTCTAGAGATGGATGGTACATGGGATGGACCCCAAACATCACTAAATATAAGATCCAATGGAAATAAACTACCATGATTAGATAATGGAAGATGAAGATGACAAGCTTTGCCTAGTTGGCATGAGTTGCAAAGGGACTGAAGACGAGAAGAATGACACAGCAATTTATTATCATGAACTATCTTATGAAGGAGGTGTTCGTGAGGATGACTGAGATGGGAGTGCCAACCATCTAGAGTGGTTCTTTCTACAATACTGGCAATGGGAGGGGAAGAAGACTTGGGCTCCAAGGTGTAGAGCCCCCCTTTACTCGAACCGGTGAGAAGAGTCTTGTTGGTAGCCTGGTCCTTGACAAGAAAATTAGAGGGGTGAAATTCAAAAAATACACCATTGTCCTTCGTAAATTTATTAACAGAGAGAAGGAGCTTAGTGATGGAGGGGACATGGAAAACATTATTTAAAGAGAGAGAATGAGAACAAGAGATAATAGAAGAGGAACCAACACGTGAGATTGGGGTACCCTTACCATTGCCTACTTGGAGGTTGTCATTACCTGATTAGCCATCATAGGTGAAGAGAGATTTTAGATCAGGGGTAGGGAGAGTGGTATGTTGGGGAGGGGAGAAGGCCTGGCTGAGCATAGTGGGTTGTGGGAGGGTAAGGATGAGATGCGTGGTATGGTTGGGGGTAGGGTGTGTTATGGGGCTGATGGCGATAGTAGCAGGTGTTGGCATTGTGGTTGGTGCGCTGGTAAATAGTGCAGTAGAGACGGCCAGAGGGCTATTGAGATTGGCGACCACGACCACGTCTAGATCTGCCACGCTCCCACACCCCTTGTTAGACCCATAACCAGAAGAGGTGTTGCCAGAGTTGTTAGGAGACTGGGAGGATAGTTGAGTGGTGTTAGCTTTTAGAGAAGAGGGTTCATTGTCTGTAGGCTCAGAGATCGGTAGCTTGGTGAAGGCACGGAGACTCTCACGGTTGAGAAGAAGACCATAGAGTTCTGAATATGTGGGAATAGTTTCACGAGCAAGAATGGAGGGGATAATCCCCTAGAGGTCTTCACGAAGAGATCGTAGCACATGGATGTTGAAGTTAGCTTGCTAAAGGGGCTCACCAGCGGCGGCCAGTTCATCAGAGAGAAGCTTGGCACGCTGAAGGAGAAGGATGACTGATTCCTCTTGTTTTTGATTGAGATTTTGGAGACTAAGATGTAAGGACATCAGACATGTGGGAGATACGGAGCCGAAAGTAGAAGAAAGTGTAGTCCAGATATCGCGACTGGTGTCCTTGTCCAAAATAAGAGGAACAACATCCTCAGATAGAGAAGCAACCAGAAGACTGACAAGTTGCGCATCCTACTGGTGCCAGTTCTGAGCAATCGAGGGATCAGAGGGATATAGAATAGAACCGTCCACAGAGCCAAAGAGACGTTGCCCTCGAAGAAAGGGTACAAGTCGTTTCTTCCATAGAAGAAAATTAGTAGGTGTAAGCTTTAGGTAAAGATAATGGTGGGGAGAGGAGAAAGGAGAGAGATGGGGCGATGGTGGTTGTCATCACAAGGTTGAGAGCCTGGGGCGATAAAGGGAAGCAGGGTTTGGGGTCTCTTCGGTGGTCATTGTGAGAAGTCAACTAGGAGAAGAAGAAAAAGATGAAGAGAGAGCTCAAAGGAGCATTTTGCAGCTCTGATACAATAAAGATGTTTGTATTTCTCTTTCTCTTCAATTGAATCACTCTCAATAGAGGATATAAATACAGATCATTACAGAACCCTAGTCGACTATGTCTGATATAAAAAAGACAATATTACAATGAGTATAATAGGAAGAGGAATATATGTTTTCATAGAGATGGTATTCTGGCATATATAGAGTTTCCATGTGAAGGAGATTCTATATATGTTGTTGCCATATATGGAGATACTATATTCGTCATTAACCTTTGGACATACCTGCTAGAATCGCTTATGAGAGTGCACCTTAAGCGATTTGAGAGTTGTTTTATCTTGGAGGTTAGGACATTCGGTCAACCAGGTTGCATACATATACGGGGCATTCAAAAACCTTAAAGTGAGTTTATAACTATATGACTCAACTCTACATAAGTCGGAGGTTTTCTGCTATTGTTTCAGAGAATCACTTTAACAAGTCAATTTTCTACTTGAAATTATATTTTTTAATATATAATTGTTACTGTCAAAGTCTTGTATCTATTGCCTGAACCCTATTGCTTATACTACTGTCTCTCAAGCCAAATTTATGGTAGAAGTGGAAAATCTCACACAAAACCTCATCCTACTTGCTTTCAATGTTTCACAGAAGAGTTATAATTCCTACAGACTTTTTTTTTTGGTAAAATAATTCCTACAGACTTAAGTCACTTCATGCACGAATTAGGGCAAGATAACCATGCAAAAAATGGATTGAAACTTATCTTGATTGGTTGAAGAAGGGGGTTTTACCACTTTCTGATCATTGATCCCAAATCACCTATATCTCATAAAAATTTCTATCCTTTTGCATGAAATTTGATTCTATTCCAAGTTTAAAGGCAGAAGGAGGCTCTCAGGCAATAGAAAGAGGGCCTTATCCACGTCCAAAATACATTCTAATGATCCGAAGAAGATTTTTCTTTAAGTTGTTAGTATAGCACTTTTGTTTTGAGATATTTTAGCTTGAAGCTCCAATCCTCTTAAATGTGTATTGAACAAACCGGTTATTCTATTCTAGCACTAATTTTTAATAGTTTCTTACAATCATTGATTAGAATTATATATTAATGTTTATTTTGCGATGCATGCATGAAGGTAAGCTCCTCATCTCAATTGCTTTGGTAGCTTTCACTATGTTTTATAGATTAGAGTTGTCTAGGGGTATCTATTATTTTATAAAAACACCAATCAAACGAGTAGATCGTGAAAGTGCAGAAACGATTTAGATCGTTCTACTAGTAGGGTCAGACATTCGAATAACCATTAATGGAGGGGTGTAGATGGTTACCTTTGTTTTGTTATCACAAACCTCCAAGTGGACTTAGCCCTTCAAGTGCGAAGTTCATTGTACACAACAGCTTGTTGGCTTTTCGTTCAGATCCCATAATGACAAAGTGAAATCCATTTTTCAAGAAAAGATGAAGTAGAAATATCTAATTTTTTTTTTCTCAAAGAGGGAGAGAGAGAGTGTGTGCTCTTATTGCACGAGAGCCACTTTTCTTAATCCTCTAATAAAGATATTAATCCTTATCTTAGGGAGGGGTGGGCAGTTACCATAACTGTTCAAACTCTCTAATGACTAGGCTTTTTTTTTTTGGATCAGAAACAAACACTTTATTAAGAAAAATTATTTCTTCACACAAAAAAAGGATTTACAAGACACACAGCTGGTTTAAGCCACCAAGATCTAAAAAGACTAAACCTAATAGCTCCCTGAGCTAAACAATGTGCACATCTTGAGGCAGAAATCTGAAAAGAACAAAACAAAATGACTCTAGCAACACTAAAATGTCTTTGACTATCAATAGGCTAGCCCAATCAAGGGAAGAAGGAAGCCCTTTACAAGCAGAAATTACAGCTATGCAGTCACTACAAGTAGCAAGAGAGTTAATGCCTAAGAATTTGGCCAAGAGGATCCCATCCCTTACTGCTTCTGCTTCTGTGGCAACTGCTGAAAAACTAATTCTTGCTCTACAGTTAGCAGCGACAAAGCCACCCGCTGATGTTGTAATATAGCTCCATGCCCTCCTTTGCATGAAGAGAATCTCCAGGCACCATCAGTGGTTAAAATAAAATGATCCACAGGAGAAGCAAAAAATCAGACATAGCAATAACATTGGGCACCATATTGCTTTCGCGATGAGAAAAAAGTTGTCTCTTCATGGACAACAACTCCAATACAAATATATGTTTCCCGGATGGAGGTTGAAATTGCTGTTGAAACAGTGAGGAGATTAGGCTCTACATGATTAAAGATTGCATTATTTCTGGCCTTCCAAATCTGCCACAAAGTAGATGACCAAATGTGATTAAAATCTACCAAGTTAGGAACATTCCTATAACGAATAAAGAGAAAGTTTAGCCAATCCTTAAAGCTCTCACCTGAAAAGTAAGATGTATTAAAACGTAATGGGGATGCGAACCATATTTTCGAGGCAAAAGAACATTGGAATAATGCATGAACTACTGATTCATCCACTCTTGAACATAAAGGACAGGCAGAAGAAGGCACCAAATTACTCCTTGCTAGAAGCTGCTTCACAGCAATAGCATTGTTACAACATCTCCACACAAAAAATTTAATCTTAGAAGTTAGTTTTAACTTCCAAAAATATTTTAAAAAAGGGCCTTGAGATGAAGAAGCCTGAAAAATTGAAGAAAAAGCACAAAAATAGGTAGATCTAACAGTAAACATACCAGATCGATTGAAATTCCAAGTCCAAAAATCCTCTCTAGGAGAGGCAGGCAAAGGAATTTGGGTAATAACTTTGGCTTCAACTTCGGAAAAGTGAGAGTGGATGAGACTTAAATTCCAATGTTTTAAAGGGTGGATAATAAGATCCTGAACAAGTATATCATTTGGCATGTGATTCCTACTTAGAATGCGACCCCTCGGTAAAGAAGGAAGTCAACAATCCTTAAAAACTAAGGTTGAAGCCCCAAATAGCTCTTCTTAAACCTCGCAAAAGAACATCCCTACCTTTAAAAGACTCCTCCAACCCCAAGAGCAGTTTGGTCTCATCGTGGCATCAAGAAAAGAGTAATGGGGAAAATATTTACCCTTAAGAATTTTAACCCATAAAGGATCATGATTATATAAGAGTCTCCATCCTTGTCGGCTAAGAAGAGCATGATTAAAATAAGTCAGATCACGAAATCCAAGGCCACCTACAGATTTACTTTTACAAAGCTGAGACCATTTCACCCAACATACTCCCTTTCCCAGCTTGTCTTTCCACCAAAAAGATCTAATCAATTTATTCAGCTCTTCACATAGGTTGCTAGGAAGGAGGAACATTGACATTGTGTAAGCTGGAAGGGCAGAAGCAACTGATTTGATAAGAATTTCCTTACCAACCACTAAAAGAAGACTTTCCTTCCACACTGACAGCCTAGCTCGCACCCTTTCCACAATGTAAGAGAACATCTCTTTTTTAGAATAACCAAAACTAGATGGCAAACCTAGGTACTTCCCCAAACTTGACACCACACCAAAACCTAAAGCCAAAGAGGCATCCTCCTTTATATTAGGAAGTGTGTTGGGACTAAACCAAACACTTAACTTAGACATGTTCGACATTTGACCCGGCACTCGACAATAATCCAAAATGAGTCCCAAAATCGTATGACCCTCACAACTACCAGCTATGGAAATATCAAATAGTCATCAGCAAATAAAAGATGGGACACAGTAGGACCAAATAGACTAATACGAATGCCAGAAATAAATCTTTCAGCCCCGGCTTTAAGAAAATAGCAGGAGAATGCTTCCTAACAGAGGATGAAAATATAAGGGCTTAAAGGGCATCCTTGCCTTAAGCCTCTATTAGGAACAACATCACCAATCAAAGACCCATTAATTTTAAAATGAAAAGAGGTTGAGGAAATGCATTCCATAATTCAATTGATCCAAGTAGCACAAAAACCAAACCTAAACAGCAAGTGTTTAAGAAAGTTCAATTCTACTTTATCATATGCTTTACAAATGTCCAATTTAAGAGCCATTAAACCATCCTTCCATTTATAATATTTCATAAAAATGAGATATTTCATAAAATGAAATATTTCATGAGCCACATAGATGTTATAAAAAATGGCTCTAGATGGAAAAATGCACTTTGATAAGGACTAATGATAGAATGGAGAATAGGTTTTAGCCGGTTGACCATGCATTTTGCAATTATTTTGTAAATGACTCTGCATAAACTCATGGGTCTAAAATTATTTGACTCACAAGGGTTTTTTTGTTTGGGAATAAGCACAATAATGGTTTTATTGAAACTCCTAAGCATGTGTCCCGAAGTGAAGAACCAATTAACTGCATTAATGACATCAGTACCTATAATATGCCAATGACTATGATAAAACTTAGTAGGTAAACCATCAAAAGCAGGGGCCTTAAAAGCCCCAATCTGAAAAGCAGCCCTTTTTTATCTCCACATCAGTAAAAGGAGCACTCGAGTGGAGAAAATACGAGAATTAACACAGCTCAAGAACTCATCAATAAGAACAGGGTTTGAAGAAGCAAATAATGCAAAAAAAATGATCAAGGATGAGTTGATTCATACATGATCAGCAGAGATCCACACACCTGTAGAATTTTGCAGTCGAGAAATATTATTAAAATGTCTACGACGAACTGTGGAGGCATGAAAGAATGATGTGTTCTTATCCCCTTTAGCCAACCAGTGGTTTCGGGATCACTGTTTCCGGCACTTTTCCTCTTGAATGAGAGTTTCCTCGAGCTTACTTCGCAGAAGCACCTCTTCCCCTTGAGCTTGGTCCCAATCAGGTCATTTTTGTAAATCCTCAACTTCTGAAGTCAACGGGCAGATTTCTTTTCACCCGTTCTTAAAATTGTAGCTACTCCATTGTCTCAATCGAACACCGGGTTGAAATCGTCTGCAATTCCGATCTTGTACAATTCCGTGAAATACCACATTCAGGAGGTGACACGTGTATTGATACCAATGCAATGGTCTAGATCTGATACAACTAATAAAACCTTAAATCAATGAAGAGTCATTTAAATCAGATCTGGACCATTGCATTGGTATCAATACATGTGTCATCCACTGAAGGTGGTATTTCACGAAATTGTACGAGATCGGAATTGCAGACGATTTTTTTCCTCGAACACCACAATGCTTAAGTTTAAGAAAAAGGCAATGAGAAGGTGACCCCTGAACAAAAGTCTCCAAAGCTTGAGCAATGATTGATGCTAATTTTGGATGATTCACCCACTTTGACTGAAAGTGAAAATGTTGGCTACCACAGTGGCGACGAGGGAGAAAATTGACTGACATTGGGGACTGATCTGATCCTACTATGGCATGACGGCGAATCTCCAAACAAGACTAAGCACATAGGAGTTGGCTGTTCCTAAAAACCTATCAATGTTTGCCATAATTAGATCTTTCCCTTGATGCTTGTTTGCCCACGAGAATGTTGGTCCAGAAAAAGGAAGTTCCAACAGATTACATGAGTTTACAGCTTGGATAAAACTTGAAAAAGTAGACCAATCTCTTGTCCGCCCACCCTTCTTATCATCATTGTAAGAAATCTCATTGAAATCACTCATATAGAGCCAAGGCCCAGATATCATAGATCCCAACTGTGTCAGCTCATTCCAAAGGATATTATGCCCCTCCAGTTTTAGGATCACCATAGATGAAAGTCTGGCGTGAGGAGGTGGCTGTCAAGAATGAAGCACTACTACCAAGGTTTACCATCCTACGAGAAATTGATAAAAGAGTGACATGTATACTGTCATCCCAAAATAGAGCAAATCCGCCCAAGAGACCTTGCTGATCTAGGGCTTACGTAACCACTTAAAAGTGGGTAAGGATTAAATCCCTACAATTTTGTATGTCAGAGATTAAATTCAAAATTTAAACTTTCACGTTCAAACCTAGTCAACATGGCCCACCTACCTTGATGGACATGTTATAACCAATAATCTCCCACTTGTACATTAAAGACAATGAAATCATGATCCATATCGTTATGTCATTAGATCAAATCTGATATCTAGAGATCCCAAACTAACATACAATCTCTCAAAAAAACATGTCAACTAGAATGTACTGTCATAGAAGATGAATCTAACACGTGAAAGGGTAGGACCCCATTGGGATGTAACCTATCATGCAATGCATCAAATAGTACATTCTAAATGTAATATTTACTAATACATACATGACAAGTAAATTTAACCAAACCTCCTAATTTAAGTATTAAAATTACACACTAGTCCTTCACTGAACAATATTACGTGACATAATATAGGGCATGTGTAAAATTACTGTTTAGTTCCCAATGCACCGAAACTCATATTATAGAGATTTCATAATTTTGATTGGACCAAGAAAATATTTTATAAAAATGTTTTTGAAAATAAATAATAAATATATTAATTTTTTAAATATTTAATATTATTTTATCAAATGCCACAGGATCCAAATTTTGTCCAATCATTTATAAACTTTCTCTCTACTTGATATTCTTCCCAAGAGGGCAATGAATTCCATATTAGGCATCTCTTTCGAATACGATTAAATACTATGAATCCAGTGCATCGATATATAGTAAAAAAGACATCAATTGTTGGTGTATCAAAAACTCAATGCGCAACTGCATTGATGAGGATCCCACAGGTCAAAGGACTGATCATACACTACTGACGAGAATTTTATTTTCATTATATTTTTTATTTTTTTGCTAACAATGGGTATCTAGGCTTTCAGCCTGACTAGTCTCTCAGGCCTACTGACCCCCAACTACATGGACCGGGTCATACTGGAGTTGAACAAAAACAATTCAAATTTAAAAGCAGTGAAGAGCACTAAATACCCCCGTGTGAGTGGCCCCAAGGAGGTAAGAGGAGTCGAACATAGGCCCCCAAAAATCCTAAACTCTTTAGGCCTAGACAAATTGAAAGAATTAAACATTGTTCTTTCTTTTTTATTTTTTTATTTTTTATTTTTTATGAAAACACCTTAAAACATTGGCTAGGACCAGCTTGGCCGAACAACCTTACCTGGCTGGCCTGGCTCAGATTGTCCGAAAAGGCCCAAATGTATATATAAATATATATATATATATATATAAGCAAGGTTGCAACGACACTGTCAGCCGTATTTTTGATACGGTGTGCGTTACTAACCATGGTCATTTCTTGTAATTTGTTCATGAGATTATGTTTGGACAAACCATCTATGTTCCATTCATAGATGATTCTACTTTGATAAGAAGCTTAAGGAGCTGTTCCTCTAGCTACAATTTGTAGGTCAGGGAAGACTGGGTGTTGGTTTGAACTTTGACCAATTTGATTAATTTGTGGGATAACCGGAGACTCATAGTCAGAACTAGATGAAGAGTTAGAGGAATATCCATCAAGGGTAAGAACTTGACGATTGTTAGATTTAGCAGTTGGTTGATTTTGTGTTGGCGTTTGTGGTGGGGTTTCAGATGCAGTTAAGGTTGCTATCCTATGGTTGATTTGGTCTAATAAATATGATTTGTTAAGTTCACGTTGGTGTGTTGGGGGTATATTGTATGGTTTGAAAAGGGGAGTTGAAGGTAGAATAATAGCTGGTGTCATGGAAGACACAGGTTTTGGTTGGACAAGAGACTCGACTATTTTATTTTTCAAATTATTATTTTGCATCATTATTTTGTTGCATCTACATCTGCATCTACAACTTGCTTCTAGTTCTATCTTCACAGAGAAGCCTACAGTAGCGCCTCTCGACTGTGAAAAATAGATCTGGTTAAGCAGCTTTATTCTTATTTTCTAATTTTGAGTTCTTGGTCTTGCTTTATTTATTTGTTTATTTTTAATTTTGCACAAATTAGTTCTAGGTATGGTATTGCACCCATCCTAGTTCTCGTTTCCTTGTCGGATCGGAGTACGGTATTGCACCGATCTTGTTCTTCTCACCATACAGACTAGGAGAACCCTATTTCTTTGGATTTTGGTGTAGATCGATCCTATTATATAGTATCAGAGCCATATACTAGGATCGATCTACACCAAAATCTAGGGAAATAGGGTTCTCCTGGTTTTGTATGGTGAGAAGAACGAGATCGGTGCAATACCGTACTCCGATCCGACAAGGAAATGAGAACTAGGATGAGTGCAATACCATACCTATAACTAATTTATGCAAAATAAAAAAATAAAAAAATAAAGTAAGACCAAGAAATCAAAATTAGAAAATAAGAATAAAGCTGCTTAACCGGATCTATGTTTCACAGTCGAGAGGCGCTACTGTAGGCTTCTCTGTGGAGATAAAACTAGAAGCAAGCTGTAGATGCAGATGCAGATGCAAGAAAATAATGATGCAAAATAATAATTTGAAAAATAAAATACACTTTGCTTATAATTTGGAGATCTTTGATTACAAGGTTTGGGTAGGTTTAGGTTGGAGGATTTGAGAAAAAGAAAGGTGATTGGTCTTTGGGGCTTTGAGGGTTGTCGATGCTAACCTTTGAGGGCAATCGGACTTGAAGGAGGCGATTGGACCTTGGAGTTGTTGTTGAAGACTGACGGAGCTTTGAGGTAATCCGATAGAGCTTCGATTTTGAAAAACTTGAGAGGGGCGATTCCTTTGGATGGAGGCTTCTCACTCTCGAAGTCTGATTTTGGGAGAGAATCACCAAGTTTAAGAATATAATAGGATCGATCTACACCAAAATCCAAGAAAATAGGGTTCTCTTGGTTCTGTATAGTGAGAAGAACGAGATCGATGCAATACCGTACCTCGATCCGGCAAGAAAACGAGAACTAGGATGGGTGCAATACCGTTCCTAGAACTAATTTGTACAAAATTAAAAATAAACAAATAAATAAAGCAAGACCAAGAACTCAAAATTGGAAAATAAGAATAAAGCTGCTTAACCAGATCTATGTTTCACAGTCGAGAGGCGGTATTGTAGGCTTCTCTGTGAAGATAGAACTAGAAGCAAGCTATAAATGCAGATGCAGATGTAAGAAAATAATGATGCAAAATAATAATTTGAAAAATAAAATACACTTTGCTTATAATTTGGAGATCTTTGATTACAAGCTTTGGGTGCGCTTAGGTTGGAGGATTTGAGAAGAAGAAGGGTGATTGGTCTTTGGGGCTTTGACGGTTGTTGTATTAACCTTTGAGGGCGATCGGACTTGGAGGAAACGATCAAACCTTGGAGTTGTTGTTGAAGACCGACGGAGCTTTGAGGTAGTCCGACAGAGCTTCGATTTTGAAGAACTTCAGAGGGACGATTCCTTTGGATGGAGGCTTCTCACTCTCTAAGTCTGATGTTGGGAGAGAATCACCAAGTGATTTGTGAAGAGGGGGAGTGTCCCTTTTATAGAGAAAGGACACATTTACATTTCATTTGGGTTTACGGTGCATTTAAATTTCATTTGGTACTATTTTAAATTATATTTGAAACAATATTGAATTATATTTTATTTGGTACTGTGCACTGGAATTTACTTTTGGTACTATTTGGAGGCATTGTTGATGTTGAAAGTTGGGATCGATTTCGACCTTTGATTTAGAATCTTCTATCTTGGCCGTTGATTTGGAATCTTCAATGATCATACCACGGTATTCCATGTGTCCGGGACACTATTTTCTATATTGGTTTGATCAAGGGGTTTGTACCATATGTGATTGAGTCTGGTATTGGCCTGACTATCCTTTAACCTGGGACAGTAGCAGTACATCCTTTCCTCTAAGAGGTTATCCGTGGTTAACTGACTAGGTGAGTTATCGACATCACCAGTCGGCTAGTTTAGAACCGTCCTAGTAGACGTTGTAGACCAAATCAGCGTTTGATCAAAGATTTTGATTTTAAGGTGGCCCGACGAGATTTGCGAGAGGTCACCACTTTGAATTTGCTTGAGGATGATGCCTTGCTGGAGGGAACATCTGTCTCATCATTAGAGGGGTCTTGGGCCATTTGTTGAGAGTGGCAATGGGCTGCCATAGAACTTTTGATGGAGCTAAGGCTATAAGCTCCATCACTTGATTCCTCTTCTAAGTCGGAGCCGAGTTCGGCTTGGCGAGCCAGAAGGGCTTCCTTTTCACTTTTGATGCTTGATTTTGAGGAAGCCAGAAGGGTCAGGATTGGTTTGAGGCTCGTGAGGCTTTGGATGAGGGCCGATTCTTCACATTTTGAGACATCACAATTGTCCCACCATTTGACGTGGTAAACACGTGAAAGGACGAGGGCGATCCAGTCCTGGGTTTGGAAGTCATTGATCTCATAATCTCAAAAAAGGATCCATGGTAGGCGGCAGTGGAGGAAGAACCGAAGGAGATCAGATTGGTTTGGTTGCTATTTGGTGTGTTTGTAGAATATTTGGAAGGATTCTTGTATTTTTTATGGAAGGATATCGATCATGGGGCCATATTGATCCCACTAACGAGGAAACCAGAGGG
>NC_056558.1:27156067-27163567 GCF_013358625.1 Macadamia integrifolia
AATATAGTTGATTTACAGAAGCCAACTGGGATTGGCTACAGGTAATAATTTGGTTTGAGGGAGCGGCAGTAATGCCATAGCTGGATTTGGATCGAACTAGGGAATTTGAAGAAGTGGACTCCTTCGGGGAGTCATTTTGAGAAGGTTTATTTGAGGACTGTGGCCTTGTAGGAATTCACGAGTAAGGAAGTCAGGGACAGAATTGGATTCTCCTTTAATATATTGAATTTGAAATTCAAAAATTGAGAGTAAAGCTTGCCATCGGGTAAAAAAATTTTTTGAAGCTAAATTTGAGACATCATTTTGTAAAACAAATTTAGCAACGCTGCAATCAACACGAACTAAAAATGGTTTTTTTAATAATGCATTTTAAAATTTTTGGATGTAGAGAACTATAGATAAAACTTCCTTTCTAATGGTGCTGTAATTCTTTTGAGCTGGGTTCCAGGTACCAGAAGTAAACTAGACAAGCTGTTCTTTATTAGTATTTGGGAGTTTTTGTTTGAGAATTCCGCCATATCCAACATTAGAGGCGTCAGTTTTGACAATTTTGAGTGCCTCAGGATTAGGGATAAAAAGGCAAAGAATCTCTTTAACCAATTTTTTGATTGTTTGAACGGCATTAGTCTGAGTAGAAGACCAAGATGCCGGATTCTTTTTAAGCATGAGATATAATGACTCAAAAATTTTACTAATTTTGGGAAGGAAGTCTCGAACGTAGTTTAAACTTCCTAAAAACCTTTGTGATTGGGTTTTTGTCTAATATTTGGTCAAAAAATTTATCACCAAAAGATATAGCTCGATCGATAGGGGTTAAAATACCCTTTTCGATCAGATGTCCAAGAAAGCGGACCTTGGTGAGGAAAAATCCCATTTTTCTCTTTGAAAGGACGAGGTCATTTGATTTTATAATTGGTAAAAGGTTCGAAGGTGTTTGAAATGCTACTCAATTGAATCTGAAAAAACTAGAACATCATCAATATAGACAATTGTAAATTATCCGTATGAATTAAAGATATCATTTATAATTTTTGGAATTCACTGAGAGTATTTTTGATGTTGAATGGCATGACATTCCATTCATAAAGGCCTAAGGGGGTTGTGAAGGCAGTTTTGTAACGATCGTTTTCATGAAGCTGGATCTGCCAGAACCCAAATTTCATATCAAATTTTGAAAATGTTTTGGCTTGATAAATTCTTTGTAAAAGATCATTTTGATTGGGAATTGGATAACGAACCCAATGTAGGTTATCGTTAAGAGGTTTGTAATTAACAACTAACCTAGGAGTGCCTCTTTCAATTTCAAAGGCTTTGTTAACATAGAAGGCAGTACAACTCCAGGGGGAGGTGCTAGGCCGAGTAAGTTTTTTAGTTAAAAGGTCATTGATTTCTTGTTTGCAAGTTTCAAGAAGTGTTTGATTCATTTAGGCAGGCCGTACTTTGGTCGGGATTTGAAGGTCAGAAAAATCTTTGGCATAGGGAAGGGAAACCATATGTTTCTTTCGATGCCAGAAAGCATCAGGGACCTCAGTGCAAAGATCATGCTTGAATTTGGAATGGATTTGATTTATTTGATGAATAATTTTGGGATGGTTGATTTGCTTCATAATTCTTTGATGGAGGAGCTCAGTTTTGAGAAAATTTAATTGTTTAGCTTTGGACGTGGTTTGGTGGATAGGGGTTTAAGCTTGTAAAAATGGGAAGATAACCTTTTGTCCTTGGAGTTTTGTAGTTATAGAATTTTGAGTAATTTTGAAAGGTTTGATCATATTAAGGAATGGTTGTCCTAATATGATGGTTTGATCAAGGTCTTTGGCAAGAAGGAAAGTCTGTGGAAAACAAAGTCCTTGATTGTAGATATGGGTGTTTGATAATTTATACTGGACGTTTAATCTAGCACCATTGGTAGCAGTTAGTCTTTGAGTAGTACATTCATAGTACTGAGTCGGAATGACTCCATTAATGCAATTAAGTTGAGCACCTGAGTCAACAATTGCAATGGTAGAGAGCTTGAAGATAGCATTAACAATAAGAGTAATATGAATATACCAATTTGGGTTTGAAATTGTCCTAATGAAACCAATAGATGGGTCAGAGTTTGAAAAAGGATTTGTGAACATCTCAGATGAATATGGGTCATGGGTACTTTGTTGGTTTGATTGTCGAGTAAGGAGAGATATTTGTTGTTTGATGGTTTTGATTTCATGCTACAGGGTTGCAGTAGTAGTCTCAAGGGTTTTGATTTAGTAGAATGGTTAGGGGCTGAGATTTGCGCTTTCTCAAATTTGTGAAGTATATTTTGTAAATTATAAGGTTGGATAATGGTTTGATTTTTAATATTTTGTTTGAGATGTTTAAGACACGTCTTTTTGTGTTTAGGATCTGTTAAATTATCAATATATTCAAAAATGTTTGATTAGGGAGATGCTCGCAACATGCGAATAGATTTGGGAGTACAATCTTCACAACTTAAACCAATGATACAAGAGTCACAAGCACAGACTTGGAAGTTGTTGTTATCAGTAGAGCTGGAGACAAAATGCTCAGAGGCTTTTATTTGGTTTAGTTTGTAATTTTGCTCATCAGAAGATGAGGAAGAGGTATCTTGGAAAAGGGCTAAAATTTTGGATTTATTTTCTTCAGAAATTTGTAAAGATAAAACTCGATAGTACTTGGCGATGTGGCCAGGTTTACTACACCTAAAGCATCCTTGGGAAGCATGATCTGGTTTGAGATTTTCAGGTGCCTAGAAAGGCCTTTTTTATTTGTTATACTTTGGCTTTTTAAAAGTTTTTTTATAAAATTCAGGGGTAGTATAAGGTTTACAAGGAATGTATTTGTCAGGTTTGTAAAGTTTTTTATAATATTTACTGGAAAATTTGTGTTTATGCTTTGTTGGAGGTCTAAGGAGAGCAAAGCCAAATTGTTCGCAGAATCCTCCTAATTCTTGTTTGTAAATTTATTTTTTTTATTCATTTTTTTTCTTAATCTAATATCAGTACACAAGGCTATGCCTTCTTCATGAATTAAATTAATGATTTGGCTGTAAGTCATTTGGTCATATGGGATAATCCCATCGTTTTCTTTATGAAGACGTTGTATGATTTTTTCTGAAAACAAAGATGAAAGACCTATAAGATATTTTTCTTTCCAACAGGGAAGATTTGTGTCGGGTCTGGTTAATACTTTGGTCAGGAAGGTATCTTTGTATTATTTGAAGTCATGTAGTTTTTTACACCTAAGGTTTGATAATTGTTCGGTTGTTCTGTTTTTGAGACGAGAAGGGTTACCTAAAAAATAATTTACAATGCTGAAAATAAGATTATTTACATCATCTTCCATGGGTAATCCTTCAGCGTCAAGGAGGGGAGTACCCTCAGGGGTAGTTTGGATGGCCATTAGGATTTTAGTTTTTTGATCATCAGTTAGGACATAATCCCACCAACCTTTGAGTTGACCGGTAAAGCCAGAAATAAGCAAGGTTGCAACGACACTATCAGCTGTATTTTTTTTACGGTGTGCATTACTAACCATGGTCATTTTTTATAATTTGTTCATGAGATTATGTTCGGAAAAACTATCTATGTTCCATTCATAAATGATTCCACTTTGGTAAGAAGCTTGAGGAGCTGTTCCTCTAGCTTCAATTTGTAGGTCAGGGAAGACTGAGTGTTGGTTTGAACTTTGACCAATTTGATTAATTTGTGGCATAACCAGAGACTCATAGTTAGAACTAGACGAAGAGTCAGAGGAATATCCATCAAGGGTAAGAACCTGACGATTGTTAGATTCAACAATTGGTTGATTCTGTGTTAGCGTTTGTGGTGGGGTTTCAGATGTAGTTAAGGCCTATGGTTTATTTGGTCTAATAAATATGATTTGTTAAGTTCAAATTGGTGTGTTGGGGGTATATTGTATGGTTTGAAAAGGGAAGTTGAAGGTGGAATAATAGCTGGTGTCATGGAAGACACAGGTTTTGGTTGGATAAGAAACTCAACTCTGGAGAGTTGGTCACCTATAGTTTGAAGACTTAAATTTGTAAAGTTTAATTGTTCAATTTGTTTTCTATTTAGATCATCTTGTTCAGCTACTTTGAACGAGAAAGCAGTTAATTCAGTATTTTTGAAGGCATATTTGATGCTTTCCACTGGGGGATGGATAGCAGTGGTAGTTGAACCAGTACTAAGGGTCCAAGATTTGTAGGTAGCAGTTTGAGTAAAAATTTGGTTAGTAATCTATATTGTTGTCCTGGGCATAAATATCAAAATAAGTAAAAAAGAAAACATTTATTTTAAGATTTATCATAAAATTATACCAATTTGTTCTAATTTGATCTTGTTGTTTAAGATTAAAAGTTTTGAAGAACCAATCACGTTTTGGTTTATTTTTTGGTGATTCGAAATCGATTCGAAGTAAGGGTTTGTCAATTTGATATTCTTCATTGGTTTGAAGCATATAGACTCCTAGGTCGCGTTGGGGCAGAGCCAATTCGGACTGGGCTAAGACTGGGGATGATTTTGATCAGAAGGAGTTGAATCTGGAACAGAGGACGAAGTCTCATAGGTTCCATGGACAACATTTTGACCGGAATTTACTACATAAAGGTTTTGGATAGGAAAAGGAGTCCTAAGGGGCGGACTCAAGGGCAAATAATTTGAATTTGAGGAGGTCGAAGCATCAGAGCAAGATCTACGGAAACTTTGGTAAATTGAAGGGGGAATGTGTCGGTTAAATCGAAGAGTTACTAGGCCATCTATAGTTTAGGAAATGGACTGGATATTGGTGTTTGAGATCTAGGGTTGAGGTGTAGTGGTTTACAATTTCCACTCATCAAGGAAAGAGATATCTTTCCACTGAATGAGCCCAAGATAAATAACTTGACTTTGGATACAGTCGATTTCAAGGTAAAGGGTCTGTCCTTTAGGAGATCGTTTGTGGGCTCTGGGTTTGACAGTTTTCATTGGTTTGTATTTGATACGATGAATGACAGCAATTGGAACAGATCCATGCATCATTCTGTATCCATAGGTTTTGAGGGAATGTAAAATATTTGGGTCCTGGAGTACTATGGATATGTCCGGATAGATATTAAAATGGATAGGACCATAACAAAGGCTAGTTTCAATGGCTCCCAGAAGGGAATCATCGAAGTCTAAGAATCTTTGGTCACGTAAGGCTAATAACATGGAAGTATTGAGGCATTTGCGGTGAAGGGGTTTGATGGCCACCTGGACGAGGTCGATATGGACGTAATTAAATTTTTTTTTGAGATGGTCTTGTAAAGATCTGGGATAAAAAAGGATAATTTCTTGCATTTCATTTGTGAAATTTATAGTTTGTTCAACGGTTTTGATGGTTTCAAAATATGTTTACCAATCATTTTCGTAAGCTTCTTTTGTGAAATTTTGGGCATATCCCAATTTTGGAGTCTTTTATCTGTGTCAGATATTTGTTCATCATAATTGAGTACATTAGAACTTGTGCTCGCCTCACCTGTCGATCTCATCGACATGGAGCGGGATAGACGATTCATAGTTTGAGAATTCTTAAAATTGGGGTAATCTCCTAGATCTAGTCATTTGAAGGGGTATTTCCAACTTAAGTTAGGCACAAATATGGTATTACACTGTTCTGCCACTCCTCCCAATAGTCCAAAGGCTTATACACCGTCAAAAACTAAAAATAAAACGATTACATCAAAGAAAAGAAATCTACAAAACAAGATAAACCGAATTCACCACCACCGTGGCTTTGTTACCATATAACAGAGTTGAGTCTCTTGTGCAAACAATAATATATATATATATATATATATTAGCAATTGGGCTTAAAGCCTAATACGATAGAACTAAAACTTAAAGCCCATAACTCTTTTTTTTTTTTTTTTTTTTTTTTTTTTTTTTTTTAAATGTGACTTAAGCCTATTGCTAAAAAGGATACTAAGGTCCTTTTATAAGCAAAAAAGATTTCTTATACCCTATTCTTTTCATCATCTTCTCTTTGGCCGCCACCAACCTGTAACTCCTTGCAGATTGGTGGTTGATCCCTCTTTTTATTTTATTTTATTTTTTTTATTATTATTATACTTCAAATCTGTTGTGAATATGTTAAGAAGAAGAGGTTCCCACCGGTAGCCTATAGCCATTGGACAGGAAGTAGAAGAAGGCAAGATTGGGCATTGAATAGGCATCATATGGTTGCAGTGTTTAGCAATACTGCTGGTGTGTGGCTGAGAGAGCATGGTTAGAACACAATGCGTAGCTGAGCGCTGGGCATCTCATGCCTAGCCACACATGAATGCACAACAAGGCTGATTATCCTCATTTAATATATATACCTTTTTTTTAGTAAAATAAAAATCGATGGATCAAATATATAAAATAATAAAATAATAAAATAATTAAAAGGTCTCCCTACTAGCAGGGAGGCTCTGATACCACCGATGGTGCGTAAACGATTTGGATCGTCCTACTGATAGGATCAGACATTCGAATAACCATTAATGTAAGGGTGTAGATGATTATCTTAGTTTCTCTATCACAAAACCTGTCACACCCCGTTCTCACAGAACCGGGCCAGTGACCGGGTTAACACCGGTTAACCCAAACCTGCCAGGATCATCAGATACTGTATTCCACTATAGCATACGCACAACTAATATAAACTCATCAGATCAGCGGAAGACTAAGTTTTACCTGTGAATAATCCCATAATACTTGATACCCGGATTGTGATACCATAATTATATACATGTGGGCCCGAAGGCATGATATTTACACAAAAAGAATAAAATTCAAATATCAAGTACATAAGGAAATCCACCAAAACAATCAGAGTACACAGCTCGGCTCGGTATCAAGGCTAGAGCTCAGCTCGGCATCAAGGGTTGAGCCCAGCTCGGCATCACGTAGTAGAGCTCAGCTCGGCCTCAGAAGTGGGGCTCAGCACGGCCTCAAAGGTGGAGCTCAGCTCGGCCTTAGAACTGCTGTCCCGCAGCACAGCTCTCGCATGAGCAGTCAGTGCCGTGCTCTAACTCTTCAGGGGTCCACCAGTCCTCTTCAGGAAACTCGATTGTGGGACCCACCCCGTGCTCCTCAAATGTACGACCTACAAAATCATCTAAAAAGGGCGTATATGTGGGATGAGCTCACTAGCTCAGTAAGTGGTAAGATGGACCACACAACAGTCCACACATCATCATATGCACTACATGCCATGCTATACATTTTAAATCACATCCACCTAAGCAACATTACTAAGTCCTTGGTTTTAGTGCTACTACAACCACAGTGTGCGTATACTCCGGGTACGAGCTACGAACTCCCTCCCGCGATACGCCCATAGGGCTGTCGGAGAAGGCCCACCATGAGTACTCAGAAAAGTAAAGACAATGCCATCCACCGGCTCTCAACAGAAATGTAAATGACTGAAAATAAAGGTGCTGACTCTAGCAATTTAAAAGTAGTACGATTGGCCCTCTTGAATGTACCACCACGGTTG
>NC_056558.1:27173567-27215573 GCF_013358625.1 Macadamia integrifolia
GTGGTCCACATGCACCGCCCATGAGTGCACTACCGCGAGAAAGTTCGTTGGCACGGCCTCCCATGCATCGATATTGGTGGCTGGTATGGCCACACATGCCACGGGCTTTTCGGCACATGGCTCGCGTAAGGTTGCACGCATTGCCGCACCATCGATCCCAGGTCTAGTCCGCCGTGCACATAGCCGCACGCACGTGGCTCACTCATGGGTGCTTTCGTGGCCCCCATGGTCCATGCAACAGAGGCTCGTTTGCGGCCTTCGGCTGCACACGAGGCACCGACTGCTGCACACGCCAAGGCCATGCCCGCACAACGTAGTTTGGGTCTTTAAATCATGTAGTGCGAAACATCCCTTTGGGTTAGAAAAGCCATGCAATTGGCTATTTGGCACCCAAAGTACAATCATTTTCAATTAAACCCCGCATTTCCATTTTTTTGGGTATTTTTCGTAATGTTTCAATCATAAAATAATAAAAAATATCAAAATATGTTGGAATGGTCCAATATTTTTTCAGAACATTCTATCAACCTTTGGAAGACATCCGAAATTTAGTTTTCAGAAAAATACATTAAAATGGATTTTTCATAGTTTTTTGAATTTAATATGTTTTTTAATATTGAAAAATTAATAAAAAAATAAATATTTATCCGAAGACGGCGATTTTTATATGAAAATAATCTTTGGATTTTTCCTTAATTTCTTACCAAGTTTCATTTGATTTGGATATTTGTAGCTAGTTTTTTTTTCCTTTTTTCTTATATAAGCTCTTTTTCGAAACCCTACAGAAAACCCTATACTCTTTTGATTTTCCTTTCTCTGCGCTCATCCTGTGCTCAAGCTAAAATTTCTTTCTGTAATTCTCAATTTCTTTTCGGAACCGGTAGTCTCCAGCTTAAATTTTTTCTGTAATTCTCAATTTCTTTTCGGAACCGGTAGTCTCCGGCTTAAATTTTCTTTGGTATCAGAGCAGTGTTTATTTATAATCCTCTTTAATTTATAAAAATTTTATGTTCTCAGTTTATTTGCATTATTTTAGCTTTATAGAATATCTCACTAGTGAATATAACAGAATTTATCATTACGATTATTTTAGATTAGAATACTTAGATTTAAACTCTTTATCTGTTATAGTTTCTGAAGAATATAAAGATTATTGTACCTCAATAATAGAATCTTCAGAAGAATTAAGAAATTTACCAAAAGAAGTAAAACAAATTATTTTACAAAAAGCTAGTTTAACTCTAGAAGAAATACTTAATAAATACAGAAGACAAATTTTAAAATATAATCAGTGGAAAGGATTACATAGAAACTATTATCCTTTATTAGCTTTACCAAGAAGCTTAACAAACTGGACAGATTAGAATATTTAAATTTAGAAATACCTAAAGAAAAAACAAAAATAATCACAACTGATAGATATAAATTAGATTGCAGATTTGATATAAGACACAGACATAGATTACATAGTAATAATCCAGATCACATATTAGAAATAATAAATAGTCTAATAGACTTAAATATATCATTAACAGAAAGATTAAATCAGAACCAAGAACAGATAATTAAAGAATTAGAAAACCATAATTTTCTCAATTCTCCTAATACAAAAGATCTATCATCATATAAAACTCAACAAAATTTAGACTATATTAACCAAAGTATTACACTACTATTAAAAAAGAATAAAACAGATCCTGAATCAAATAAGATTTTAACACAAGAAATATTAGGATTATCAAAAAGGATAGAACAAAAATTCCTAGAGATAACTAATAAGTTTGAAAGTAGAATTAAAAATCTTGAAGATTTATTGAAATTTTATAATAAATAAATATTGAGATTATACAAAAAGAGCAAAGGAGAATAAGAAATTTAAAACTATTAATGAGTTTAGAACCAGAGATAACAGAATTACGAAGCTTGCTAGAAGATTATTCATTAGGATTATCTATAGAAAATCTAGGATTATCAAAATATAAACCAACAGCATCCCACGACCAAATATTAATAGTCCAAAATAATTTAATTATAATAGGATTAATAAAAATATTAAAGAAACTAGAAGTAATAAATAAAAATAGTGAAATTTCTAAAGAATTAGACGATATAGGACAAAAACTCAGTGGATTAAAGATATCTACATCAGGAGATAGTACCAAAGTCACAAAAAAGCCTTTTAGTGGAAGTTTTATACCAGCAGAAAAAATATTAGAAGAAGGAACTTCAATAAAACCATATAAATTAAAATGAATAGGTTCAAATCATTTTCAGGAAGAAGTAGAACATTACAAGAAAATAATACAAGACCCCAGAATACAACCGATGATAGTATGATAAGAAGAATATTAAGAGGAAGTGGAAGTAATAGTAATAATGAAGATATAAGACTAGAAGAGGTAGTAGATATAGAATCTGATATAACTAGATTCAGTACACAACAAGCTCGTATGATAGACCCAAGACAGTTATATGCACATAATAGATTCTTAAGAGATACTAGTTTGTTTTCAGGATATCAGGAGGTTACTCTATCTGTTGCAGATGATGAAGTAGAAACCATAGATGTAATAAGCCAAGAATCAATTAGGCAACTTTTAATAACAAATAAAAGATATTTTCATCTAGGATTATTTATAATAGGAATTAAAGGATTGGCAAGAAAGAAAGTAGGAACAAAAGTACTAATATGTTTAATAGATGAGAGATGGGATACTAAAACCCAATTAAAACAAGCCTTAATAGCTATGACAGAAGTAGATTTGTCTAATAATAAATCATTATATTATGTAGCCTCAGATTTTCAATTAAAAATAAAAGAATTACCTAAATATATAAAAATAAAAGTTATGACAAAAGGATATGAGTCATTCAAAGGAGATAATATCATGATGTGTATAGGATTAATAGGAAAAATAACAACTAACTCTACAACTAATTATAAAGTATCTATAGAAGAAGTTATTGAAGGAATAGGATCAAAAGGAAGTAAATTATTAAAACCACCAGAAATAGACCCAACAATATTAGCAGGACAAGAATGGAATTTAAATAGAATAACAGAAGATAGTGAAACAAATACAGTTTATGTACCAAGAAATAGTTTAATATATCAAGATAGTAATAATAATCATAAGTTAAGATTTCTAGATTATGAAACAAGACCAGGAGCTGAAAGAAGCTCAACAGATACTATAGATAATGAAGAAAGAGAAAGACTAATAAGAGATTTAGAAAACCAGAATATTACATCAGCTGTAATAGAAGATAGAATAATAACACAAGAAGAAATAAAAATATTAAAACAACATGATAAATATGGATTAATAGGAACATTACTGTATAAAAGAAAATATGAAATAGAACTTACTAAAGAAGACAAAATTAGACTAGAAAATTTAGCAATAGAATCAAAAATAATGACAGAAGATGAAGAATTAATTGATAGAGGAGATAGATTTATTATAAGAAAATCCATAGAAGAAGAAAATGAAAGTGTTAAAGATCAAATTAGTGAAATTAGTGAAATAGATCCTAGAATATTAATCAATGAAGAAATAAATGACAATGATAGTCTAGCATCTGACATAGAAGAATTACAAAATATAGAGGCTATGAATGAAGGAGGATATGATAATACAAGACCATATGGTCCTAATAACCCAAACATGGCATGGGGAAATAGACCAAGATGGAAACTAGAACCTACAGAGTTAGGACAACCAAAAGATGATTTTAGATATTATAAGCCTAGAGGAAAAAGATTACCGATAGAAGAACCAGTAACATTTGCAGACAAAAAAGAATCTGGAAAGATACTAAATATAGGATATCATGATCCTCAAAAATTAGATTCAGTACTTGATATATGGAAAAACAAAGTTATAAATGACTGTTTACAATTTAAAGAACAAATGGAAGTTGATGAGTTATATCAATATTTAGAAACATTTTTAGGAGAAACTATGAAAGCAAATTGGGAAAGATATAAGGTAGAATACCCAGATGAAATCAGAATGTTAAAAGCCTTTGGACCAAACCCATATAATTTTGTTAACAAAATACATATGCTAGCAACAGGAAAAGATCCTAATAGTGCTAGAATAGAACAACAAACAGAAGCTTTAGCACAATTAGAAAGATTAGTTTTAACAGATTATAGATATGCAAAAAGTTTCTTAAGGGAATATTATTATTTTGCAAGTATAAGCGGAAATTATTTTACCCAATCAGTAAAAGATAAATTATTCCAAAAATTGCCAGGACAGTTAGGAGAAGAGATAAGACAAAAATGGCATCCTATAAATGATAACCCAGACAATGATAATATAGGTATCAGAATACAACATATTATAAAATGCTTAAAAGAAAAATGTATAACTATACAAATCCAACAACAATTTCAAAGAGAACAATATAATTTTTGTAAAGATATTTACGTTCCCCAAATATATGGAAAAGAAGGTAAAGATATTTATAGAAGAAAACAAAATGTAAAAGCTAGGCCACAAAGAATACAATATAGACCTAGATATCAAAAAAGAAGTTATAGCAATAGAAGACCTCAGAAGAGATACTACCTTAGAAGGTCAGATGCAAGAAGACCATTTTTGAACAAAGATCATCATGCTAGGATGTATGATCCAGATAGAATCTATAAGAGGAAGCTGAGATGCTTTATATGTGATAGAGATGATCATTTGGCATCAAAGTGTCCAAGAAGGATAAATGAGGATACAAAAAGATCTTTAGTGGTACAAGATTCAAAATGTTGCTTGATAGATATTGAAGATGATATAAGTGATACAGAATCAATATATAGTATTGTATCAATAGAAATATTTAATCCAAATCTTGAAGATGAAAATGAAGAAGAAGAAATACCAAGTATAATGCAACAATATTTAGAAAATACATGTGTATTAACAAATACATGTATAGAAAATGATCATCGATGGAAAAATGGATCAGGATCACATGATATAGCATGTAAAAAGTGTCAAGGATATCCATGGATAACAGTAAGATATCAATGTGAAAAATGCTTTGAAGAGAGATGTAAGCATTGCTTAGATAAATCAGAGGTTGTTCAGAAGATTGATGAGAAGATAGTAAAATTACAGGACAAAATAGTTACTAAAAAGATTGAGATTTTAGAAGACGAAATAACTATATTAAAGGCTCAACTACAAAATAAAGAAGATCATGATCTAATGGTATTGGAAGAACCAAAAATAGAATGGATGGAGATAATTGAAAATGGAGGAATAAAACCAGAAAAGTCGACAAGAGGATCCTTAGGTTATGATATTTTTTCACCCATAGAAATAGTTCTATTACCTAATGATATTACAATAATAGACGTCCAATTAAGATATTCCATTTCAGAAAAATATGGGATAAAACTAGAAACAAGATCTAGTATGGCAGCAAGAGGACTAATGATAATAGGAGGAATATTAGACTCTGATTATGAAGATAATATTCATGTAATAATAAGAAATTTTACTCAAACAACACATACTGTAAAAACAGGACAAAAAATAGCACAGGCTATAATACTACCAAATTATGAACAAGGACCTCATACAAAAAGAATAGGAGGATTTGGATCAACAGATAATAGACCTAGTTGTAGTAATCAAAATACAGAACATCAGGTGTTAGCCACCATAGAAAAACCAGAAATGGAAACATCCATATTCTGTCAAGTAAAAAACAGTTTAAACAATTTACAAACACTTTGTAGAATAAAAATAAATAAGAAAATAGTCTATTTAAAAGCTATAATAGATACAGGATGTACCAGTTCTATAATAAATCCAAAGTTTTTTTACCAATATGATTTTGAAGAAACTAAGAAGCCAACAATAGCAACATCAGTAGATGGAATAGAAACTGAATATAAATATAGATTAAAACCAGCTTCTATAAGTTTTAAAGATGTATGTGATAAATATTCAACAGATTATCCACTTAATGATGTATACCTAAGGATATGTCCTTGGGATATGTTATTAGGATTAGGATTTATATTAGCACAATCAGGAGGATTATATGTTAATAAACATAGTATTATAATATTCAAAAATATAACACAAACACCAACCTATCCACCATATCCAAAACCTAAAAATAATGAAAAAATATTTGAAGAATGCCCCTGTAATGTACCAGGACAATGTAAAATAAATAGAGAAGTAAAAAGTAATATTGAGATAACCCAAGAAAATGATAATAATTATGAAGGACTTGAAGAATTTGAGGAAATCAATTTAGAACAAGATCCAACAAACTTTAAAGATGGGATAAATCCATCATCAATTTTAGCAATTTTAGAAAATTCTAATAGTATTAAGAAAGCGATAGAAAGATTAGAAAAAATAGAAATAATCCAAGATAAAAACCCTTTGAGACATTGGGAAAAGGATAAACCTACAATGAGGTTAGAAATCATAAATACAAATTTAAAAATAAATTCAGGAGTACCAAAATATCATCCAATAGATTCAGAACAATTTAAATTACATATTAAAGAATTATTAGAATTAAAATTAATAAGAGAATCTAACAGCCCACATAGATCAGCAGCTATGATAGTTATGAAAGAAAGCGAAAAAAGAAGAGGTAAAAGTAGAATGGTAATAAATTATAAAATATTAAATGATAATACAATAGATGATGCATATAACTTACCACAAAAGAATTTCTTAATTCAATTTATACAAAAAGCCAAAATATTTTCAAAATTTGACCTAAAATCAGGTTTTCATCAGATAGCTATGGAAGAGGAATCTAAAAAATGGACAGCTTTTACAATAACTGAAGGACATTACGAATGGAATGTAATGCCTTTTGGATTGAAAAATGCACCTTCGGTATTTCAAAGAAGGATGGATAATATATTTCTACCATATAGAAATTTTTGTATAGTTTATATAGATGATATACTAGTCTTTTCAAAAACTGAATATAAAATATTTTCAAAATTGTTATAAACATGGATTAGTAGTTTCTAAGAAAAAAATGGAAATAGGAAAAGAAGAAATTAAATTTTTAGGACTAGAAGTAGGATTAGGAAAAATAAAATTACAACCTCATATAGCAACTAAGATTTTAGAATTTCCTTCAGAATTAAAAACCACAAAAGAAATAAAAAGCTTTATAGGATTAGTAAACCAAGCAAGAGATTTTATTCCAAACTTAGGAAAAATAATAGGACCTTTATATTCTAAAACAAACCCAAAGGAGAAAAGAAGTTTAATACACAAGATAGACTATTAATAGAAAAAATAAAAAATATCGTACAAAATATACCTCCCTTAAGGTATCCATATGAAAATGAATATAAAATAATTGAAACAGATGGATCAATAGAAGGATGGGGAGCAGTCCTAAAAGCAAGACCTACAGAATATAGTAGTAAATTAGAAGAACAAATTTGTAGATATGCCTCTGGAGTTCATAAAAGAAAAAATCTAAGTCCAATTGACTGTGAGATTGAAGCAGTAATAGCAGGATTACAAGCTTTTGATTTCTTTTTAGTTTTAAGAAGTTTTACTTTAAGAACAGATTGTGAAGCTATAGTAAAATTTTATAAAACCCTTAATGAAAAAAGAGTTAGTACAAGGAGATGGTTAATATTTAAAGAATTAATTTTAGGAAAAGGATATAAAATTAAAATAGAACATATAAAAGGTAATGATAATTATATAGCAGATTATTTATCCCGTGAATGTTTATCCAAACCACTAATTTGATTCAAATGTCTTACAGAAATCAAAAAGACAGGAACCAGATTTTGATACTTTAAAAGAAGATTTTGATAAGCTTCCAAGTTTAGTAACAGCTTGTAAAAGATATAGAAAGAAGATGGCTCAAGACAAAGGCAAAAAACCTTGGTCATCGCCACCAACACCAGAAAGGAGCCCCTCTCCTGATACAACAAGGAAGGCAACAGAAATGATGCAACAAGCCTTCGGCAATATTGGAATAAAAGGAGGATATAAAGAAGCTCCAGAACATGGGATTCAGTATGGAAGAAGCTATTTGAACCAGATAGATGAACCTTTTGGGTTCAGAAGTATGTATAAAATAGGTACCGAAGAACAGGTTATCTTAGATAATCTATGGATATCTTATAACAAGATTTTGAAAGATCCATATAACAAGCAAAGAAGAGAGCATTTTATGACCAGCATTAATTGCTGCAGTTATCAATTTGCCAAGATGAAAGAAGCTAGAAAAGAAAATTATCCCTATTATGTTCTTGTTGAAGGATATACTCCGGGAGTATATGATAGATGGACAGAAGTGATACAACAAATTAAAGATTATCCCAAGCATCCTTGGTTTAAAGGATTCCATAGATTAGAAGAAGCACTAGATTATGGTCGTCGTAATCTGGGTCCAAATTTCTATATAACACCTGCCCTTAGATTCCCAGTATCTAAGGTCAGAGATACAACAAGTTTTAAAGAAGCATTAATTAAGTGTGAACAATGTGATACAACAAATTCCAGAATTGCAGAATTACAGAAGAATGAGTCCCAGCTCAAAGAAGAATTGCAGGTCACCAAAGAAAAAGAACAAGAATATTATCATCGGCTAGCTTTGAAGGAAAAAGAAGTCCAAGAATTACAAGAAGCCCTGAAGCTTATCCAGAAGAATAAGTTTATGATAACTACAACACCAACACCTCCAGCATATGAAAATCTTCTCGACCGAATTCAGAAGATGGAAGAAACATTAAAGCAAAAGGAAGAATATGAAAAAGCTTTTTCGGAAAGGATGAAAGAGAAAACAGAATCTACAAAAGCAAGAATGGAGCAGATATTTGCAAAAAATCTTTATTCGGAAGCTTCCAGTGCATCCAAGGAAAACTTGCCAGAAGATAATTGAAGCATATGGATTTGAAAAAAAAAAAGATACTTTAGACGTGTCACCAACAGACGTGTCACTATCAGAAGAGAAAATCAGAAGAAAATTTTCAAAAAGCAAATTCTCACCGACAGTGGAGATCAATTTTCAAAAAGCAAAGGAAAGAAGTTTCGCCGAAGTTTCAAAAAAGCAAAAAGTAGATTCCACCGACAATGAAGCACAGATAATGGAGAAAACATTTACTAATAGAATGACAGTTGTCCCTAATGTAACTCAGATCCTCGGATCTGAAATAAAGTTTTTTTCCATGTATATATTTTCCTATAAATAGAGCAAGTCCCGGGAAGGAGTCCCCCCCCCCCTCGGAAGTCTTTGGTTTTCTTAGAATCCTTGTAAAAGAGTTATGATAAAATATTTTCCAGGAGCAATTTAACGAAGTAATTTTCTATCTAAATCATTCCTGTAAGTTCTCTTTTATTCTTGATTATATATAGTTTGTAGTTCGTTTTATAGCAGCTTCTCGTTCTATTCTCAGATCAAAGCCTACAGTCGTGCCTCTTGATTCTATGAAATAGATCTGGTCAAGCAGCTTTATTATTGTTCTGTTCATAATTAACCATGAGTGAGTAGTTCATCTCATCAAAAGAGTAAAGGGTATATGTGTGGTTAAAAAAAGAGCATTATGTATATATAATTTTATAATTTAGAATTGTAAATTCTAATATTACTTTTCCGAAATGATTGAAAGTAGGTTAAGGTTGAAGATCTTTCTTAGGGAGTGATTAGGACACTTGAACTCTGTATTATATCAGGAGTAGTGGACTGATATATAACCAGAGAGTAGTCTAAAGCTCTAGATCTAGATCGGTATCTGCTATCATTCAGACTAAGTAGCCTTATGACTATACTGCAATCTCTTCTAGTAATATTCCAAAAGAATAGGACCTTATGCTCTTGACGTTCAGCCAAGGAGGCCGTTTAAGTTCCAGTGAGCAGAACTCCTATGTGAGGGTATGAATCATGTTGGCAGGGCGTCCTACATGAACTAAAAGATTTGTAGTCCCTGGCTAAGTATTCCCCTTAAGGAAAAAGACTGTTTGAGTTAGCATTCCAAAAGAACTAGGCCTAAATTACTGTGCGTGTATCACCGGTTGAATCCCAGTGTGAGGATGTGAGTTGTATAGGCATGACGTCCTATGCAAGCTTGAATTAAGGTCTAAAAAAAAAAAAAAAAAGTCTTTTTTTTAAGCTCTTTTTCGAAATGCTACACAAAACCCTATACTCTTTTGATTTTCCTTTCCCTGTGCTCATTCTGTGCTCAACTCTCGATTTCTTTCTATAATTTTCCTTTTGCGTTTTCCAACTGAACCGGCAGTCTCCGGCCAAAACCCTAAACCCTAAAACCAAAACTCTAAACCATTAACCCAAAACCTAAAACCCTAAACCGTAAACCTTTAAATTGAAAACCTAAACCATAAAGCATAGACCCTAAACCCTAAACCCAATTCCCCAAACACTAAAACCTAAACCCTAAACCTTTGAGCCTAAAGCCTATACCCCAAGACCTAAACCCTAAACCCTAAATCCTAAACCCAAAACCACAAACCCTAAAACCCAAAACCCAAAACCCAAATCCCTAAACATTGAACCCCTAACCCGAAACCGTGAACCCCAAAGCCCTATAATCTATACCTTAAAACCTAAACCCTATGCACTAACCGTAAACCTTAAACGCTAAACCATAAGCCCAAAACCCAAAACCCTAAACCTTAGACTGTCAAACTAAACCCTAAAACACAAAACCATAAACCCTAAGCCCTAAAACCTAAACCCTAAGCCCTAAAACCTAAACCCTAAAACCTAAACCCTAAACCCTAAACCCTAAACCCTAAACCCTAAACCCTAAACTCTAAACATTAAAAACTAAACCCTAACCCTAAACCCCAAACCAAATGGCCAAACCCTAAACACTAGACCCTAAATCCTAAACCTTAAAACCTGAACCCTAAACCATTAACCTAAACACTAAACCCTAAACCCTAAACCCTAAACCCTAACCATAAACCCAAAACCCTAACCCTCAACCCTAAACCATAACCCTAAACCCATAGCCTTGAAACCCAGTACCTAAACCTTAATCATTATAACCTAAACCCCTAAGTCTAAACCATACACCCTAAAGGACTGCACCCTAACCCTAAACCAAAAACCCTAACATACCTAAAATCTAAACCCTAAACCCTAAACCATAAACCCTTAAGCCAAAACCTTACACCCCAAACCCTAAACCCTATAACCTTAAACCCTAAACCCCAATCCAGGTACCCTAAACCCCTAACCCTAAAACCTAAACCCTAAAGCACAGTACCCAAAGACCTAAACTGTAAAACCCTAAATCCTAAACCCTAAACCCAAAATAAAAAACCCTGAACCCTAAACCCCAAAAGCTGAACCCTAAACCCTAAAACCTAAACCCTAAACCATTAACCCTAAACCCAAAACCCGATACCGTAAACCTTTAGTCCTAAACTGTAAACCCTAAACCCTAAAAGGTAAATCTAACACCCTAAACCCTAAACCCTAAATATTAAATTGTAAACCGAAAACCTTAAACCAAAAATATACTAAACCCTAAAACCTGAACCCTAAACCATTAACCTAAACCCCGAAACCCCAAACCCTAAACTCTAAACCCAAAAACATAAACCCTAAATCATTAATCAAATCCCTAAACCCTAAACCTTAAACCCTAAACCCTAACCACTAAACCCTAAACCTTCAAGACCATAGCCCATAGCCCATACCCTAAACCCTAAAACCTAAACCATAAAGGCCAAACGCTAAACTAGAAACCCTACACCCTAAACCCTAAACCCAAGACCCTAAACCCCAAACCTTAAAACAAAAAACCTTAAACACAAAACCACACAACCTAAAGCCTATACCCTAAACCATAGACACTAAACCCTAAAACTTAAACCCAACACCAACTCAAAAACCTAAAACCCTAATCCTAAACCCGAAACCCAAAACGCTAAACTCTAAAACCTAAACCCTAAACCCCAAACCCCAAACCCTAAACCCTAAAACCTAAATCCTAAGCCTCATACACTAAACCAAAAATCCTAAACGCCAAATCGTAAACCCTAAACCCTAAACCCAAAATACTAAACACTAAACCATAAACTCTAAACCTCAAACCCTAAATCCCAACCCTGAAACCCTAAACCCTAAACTCCAAACCCAAAACCATAAACCCTACACCCAAATCCTTAAACCCTAAACCACAAACCCGAAACCCTAAACCCTAAACCCTAAACCCTAAATCCAAAATTAACAACCCTAACCCCAAACCCCCAAAACTAAACCCTAAACCCTAAACTGTAAACCTGAAAGCCTAAAGTCTACACACAAAACTCTAAAACCTAAACCCAAAGCTCCAAAACCTAAACCCTATGCACTTTACCCTAAACTCTAAACCCTAGACCCCAACGCCTAATCCCTAAACACTAAAATCTAAATCCTAAACTTTAAACCCTAAACCCTGAACACTAAACCCTAAACCCCAAAGCCTAATCCCTAAATCCTAAACTCTAAGCCCTAAAGCTCAAAGGCTATACCTTAAACCATAAACCCTAAAACCTAAACCCTAAACCCTAAACCGAAAACCAAAAACCCTACACCACAAACCCTAAACCCTAAATTATAATCCCTAAACCCTCAACCCCAAAGCCTAAACCCAATAGCCCTATATACTCTAACCCCAAAAACCTAAACCTTAAAAAATACACCCTAAACCCTAAACCTAAAGAGCTAAAACCTAAACCCCTAACCATAAACCCTAAACACCAAACCCTAAACCCTAAATCCTAAACCATATACCTTAAACCCTAAATCCTAAACAATAGATCCTAAACCCTTAACCCTAAATCCTAAACGCTATACCCTAAACCGTAAACCCTATATTCCTTTGCCCTAAACCCTAAACCCTACACCACAAACACTAAACCCTAAACTAAAATACCTAAATCCTCAACGCCCAAGCCTAAACCCTATAGCCCTATACCCTAACCCCAAAAACCTAAACCTTAAAAAATACACCCTAAACCCTAAACCCTAAAGAACTAAAACCTAAACCCCTAACCCTAAACCCTAAACACCAAACCCTAAACCCTAATACCTAAATTTTAAAACCTAAACCCTCAACCCTACACCCTCAACCCTAAACCCTAAACCCTAAACCCCATACCCCAAGCCTTAAACCCTTAACCCTGATCTCTAAACACTAAACCCTAAATCCGCAGCCTTAAAGCCTAAACCCGAAAGTCCTATACCCAAAAACCAAAACCCTAAGCCCAAAATCCTAAACCATATACCCCAAACCCTAAATCCTAAACAATATACCCTAAACCATAAACCCTAAATCCTAAACGCAATACCCTATATTCCTATTCCCTAAACCCAAAAACCAAAACCCTAAACCCAAAACCCCAAAACCTTAACCCTAAATTCTAAACCATGAAAAACTAAAATGCAGTCCCCCAAACCTGAAACCCCAAACCCTAAAGCCGAAAACCTAACTGGACACCCTCAACACAACACCTTAAATAAAAAACCCTAAACCAAAAACCATAAAAACTAACCCCTAAACACTAAAAACTGAACCCTAAACAATTAACCTTAAACCCAAAACCCAAAACCAAAAAACCTAAACCTTAAACCTAAACCCTAAGCCCTAAACCGTAAAGCCTATTCCCTAAACCCTAAACCTAAGACCATAAACCCTAAACCCTGAGCCTTCCACACTAAACCCTAAACCCTAATCACTAAACCCCAAACCTTAAACACTAAACACTAAACCCTTAAACCTAAACCCTAGACCTAAACCCCTAAAACCACACACCATTAAACTGAAACCCTAAACCATAAAGCATAAACGCTAATCCAAAAACCCAATTCCCAATACCCTAAAACCTAAACCCTAAACCTTAAAGTCTAAAGCCTATACCTGAATCCCTAAACCCTAAACTGTAAACCATAACCCCAAAACCCTAAACCCAAAACCCAAATCCCAAAACATAGAACCTCCAATCCAAAACCCTAAAGCCCTATACCCTATACCCTATACCTTAAAACCTAAACCCTATTCACTAAACCCAAAACCATAAACCCAAAACCCCAAACCCTAAACCTTAAACCCTAAACCCTTAATCCTAAACCCTAAAACAAAAACCTAAAACAATAAACCATAAAGCCTAAACCCTAAACCCTAAACCCTAAACCCTAAACCCCAAATCCAAATACCCTAACCTTAAACCCGAAACCGCATGCCCTAAACCCTAATCACAAAACCCTAAACCCTAAACCCTAAGCTCTAAAACCTAAACCCTAAACCCTACACCCTAAACCCTAAACCCTAAACCCTAAACCATAAAACCCTAATCCTTAAACCCTATGCCCAAATAAACCCTAAACCTTAAACAATAAAAACTCAATGCTAAAACCCTAAACACTTAACACTAGACCCTAAACCCTAAACCCCAAACCTAAAGGCCTAAACACTAAACACTAAACCCAAAATCCTAAACCCTAAAACCTGAACCCTCAACCATTAACCCAAACACTAAACCCTGAACCCTTCACTCTAAACCCTAACCATAACCCCAAAACCCTAACCCTCAACCCTAAACCCAAAGACTTGAAAACCAATACCTAAACCTTAATCACTATAACCTAAACTCCTAACTCAAAACCCTAATCCCTAAAGGACTACACCCTAACCCTAAACCCTAATAACTAAACCCTAAACCATAAACCCTTAAGCCTAAACACTACACCCCAAACCCTAATCCCTATAACCTTAAACCCTGAACCCTAATCCCTAAACCGTAAAAACCTAACCCTAAAACCTAAACCATAAACCCCTAACCCTAAAACCTAAACCCTAAAACTCTATACCTAAAAACCTAAACCGTGAACCCTAAATCCTAAACCCTATACCCTAAACCCTAAACCCTAAATCATAAAACCTATACCCTAAACCACAAATCCTTAACCACTATACCCTAAACCCAAAACCACAAAACCTAAACTGTAAATTCTAAACCAAAAAAACCTAAAAACCTAAACCCTACACACCAAACCCAAAACCCTAAACACTAAACCCTAAACCCTAAACCCTAAACCCTAAACCCAAAACCCTAACCCCTAAAACCAAAACCCTAAACCATTAACCCAAAACCTAAAACCCTAAACCGTAAACCTTTAAACTGAAACCCTAAACCATAAAGCATAAACCCTAAACCCTAAACCCAAAACCCAATTCCCCAAACACTGAAACCTAAACCCTAAACCCTAAACCTTTAAGCCTAAAGCCTATAACCTAAGCCCTAAACCCTAAGCCCTAAATCCTAGACCCTAAACCACAAACCCTAAAACCTTAAACCCAAAACCCAAATCCCTAAACATTGAACCCCTAACCCAAAACCCTAAACCCTAAAGTCCTATACCCTATACCTTAAAACCTAAACTCTATGCACTAAACCGTTAGGGTTTAGGGTTTAGGGTTAGGGTGTAGTCCTTTAGGGTTTATGGTTTAGAGTTAGGGCTATGGGTTTAGGGCTTTGGTTTAGGGTTTTGCGTTTATGGTTAGGGTTTAGGGTGTAGGGTTTAGGGTTTTGGCCTTTTGGTTTGGGGTTTAGGGTTTAGGTTTAAGTGTTTAGAGTTTTAGGTTTAGGGTTTAGATTTTAATGTTTAGGGTTTAGGGTTTAGGGGGTAAGTTTTAGGGTTTATGTTTTAGGGCTTAGGGTTTAAGTTTTAGTGCTTAGGGTTTAGGTTTTAGGATTTAGGGTTTATAGTTTAGTGTTTTAGGGTTTAGTCTGACAGTCTAAGGTTTAGGGTTTAAGGTTTAGGGTTTAGGGTTTTGGGTTTATGGTTTAGGGTTTAGGGTTTAGGGTTTAGGTTTTAGGGTTTAGGTTTAGGGTTTTGGGTTTATGGTTTAGAGTTTAGGGTTTAGGGTTTAGGTTTTAGGGTTTAAGATTTCACATACCTGAAACCTAAACCCTAAACCCTAAACCCTAAACGCTAAACCATAAACCCTTAAACCAAAATCTTACACCCTAAACCCTAAACCCTAAACCCTTATAACCTTAAACCTTAAACTCCAATCCAGGAAACCTAAACCCCTAACCCTCCAACCTAAACCCTAAAGCACAATACCCAAAAACCTAAACCGTAAGCCCTAAATTCCAAACCCTATACCCTAAATCCCAAACCAGAAATCATAAACCCTGCACCCTAAACCCTAAACCCTAAATCCCTAATCACTAAACCCTAAACCCAAAACCAAAAAAACTAAACTGTAAATTCTAAATCAAAAAAACCTAAAAACCAAAACCCTAAACCATAAACCTTAAACCCTGCTCCCTAAAACCTAAACCTAAAACCATAAACCCTAAACCATAAATCCTATGCACTAAACCCTAAACCCTAAACCCTAAACACTAAACCCTAAATCCTAAACCTAAACCCTAAACCTTAAATACGAAACCCTAAATCATAAACCGTAAACCGTAAACCCTAAACCCCGAACCCTAAACCCTATAACCATAACCCTAAACTATTAACCCTAAACTGTAAACCTTTAAACTGAAACCATAAACCATAAAGCATAAACCCCAGACCCTAAACCCAATTCCCCAAACCCTAAACCCAATACCTAAACCTTAATCACTATAACCTAAACTCCTAACTCTAAACCCTAAACCCTAAAGGACTACACCCTAACCCTAAACCCTAAACCCTAGCCCATAATACCTAAACCTAAACCCTAAACCCAAAGCCCTTAAGCCTAAAGCCAACACCCCAAACCCTAAACCCTATAACCTTAAACCCTAAACCCTAATCCCAAAACCTTAAACCCCTAACACTAAAACCTAAACCCTAAAGCACTATTCCCCAAAACCTAAACCCTAAACCCTAAATCGTAAACCCTATACCCTAAACCCTAAAACCTAAATCCCTAACCACTAAACACTAAACCCAAGACCACAAAACCAAAATTGTAAATTCTAAACCAAAAAACCCAAAAACCTAAACCCTAAACCCAAAACCGTAAACCCTAAACCCCAAAGCGTAAACCCAAAACCCTAAATCCTAAACCTTTAAAATTGAACCCTAAACCATTAACCATAGACCCTAAACCCTAATCCCTAAAACATGAACCCTAAGCCATAAACCCAAATCCCTAAACACTAAACAGTAAACCTAAAACCCTAAACCCTAAACCCTTCATTCTAAACCCCAAACCCCAAACCCCAAACCCCAAACCCCAAACCAACCCCCAAACCTTAAACCCTAAAACCAACACACTAAACCCTAAATGCTAAAACCCTAATCCTTAAACCCTAAGCCAAAAACCCTAAACTCTAAACCATGTACCCTAAACCCGAAACCCAAATCCCAAATCCCTAAACCGTAAATATTAAATACTAAACCTTAAACCCAAAACCCAAAATCCAAAACCCAAAACCCTAAACCCTAAACCCTAAACCCTAAACCCTAAACACTAAACACTAAACCATAAAACCTAAACTCTAAACCATTAACCAACACCCTAAACCCTAAACAATACTCCCTAAACCCTAACCCTAAACCCTAAACCCTAACTAGAAAACCCTATACCTAAACCCAAAAACCTAAACCAGAAAGGATTATACCCTAACCTGAACCCCAAACCCTATGCCCTAAATCCTAAACCATAATACCTAAATCCTAAACCTTAAACCCTCAAACCTAAAGCCTATAACCTAAACCCTAAACCCTAAACCCTAACTCCTACACCCCAAACCCTAAACCCGAAACCCTAACCTACAACCTAAACCCTAAAGCACTATACCAAAAAAACTAAACCTTGAACCTTAAATCCTAAACCAAACCCTACACCCTAAAACCTAAACCCTAAATCATAAACCCTATACCCTAGACCCTAACCCCAAAATCCCTAACACTAAACCCTAAACCCTAAACCCAAAACCCCAAAATCCAAAACCTAAATTATAAACCAAAAAAACCCAAAAAGATAAACCCTAAACCCCAAAGCCATAACCCTAAACCCTAAAGCCTAAAGCCTAAACTTGAAACCCTAAACACTAAACCCTAAATCCTAAATCCAAAACCTTAAACCCAAAACCATAAATACTAAACCATAAACCCTTAAAACTGAACCCTAAACCAATAACCATAATCCCTAAGCCCTAAACCTTAATCCCTGAACCCTAAACCCTAAACCTTAAACCTGCACACTTAACCCCAAGCCTTAAAGCCAAAAGTCTATAACCTAAATCCTAAACCATAAACTCTAAACCCTAAACCCTAAACGTTATACATTAAACCCTAAACCCTAAACCTAAAATCCAAACCCTAAACTCTAAATGCTATACATTAAACCCCAAACCCTAAACGCTAAACACTAAACCCTAGACCCTGAACCCTAAGACCTGAGCCCTAAACCATTAACCCTAAAACCAAAACACTATACCGTAAACTTGTGACCGTAAACCGTAAACCCTAAACCCTAAATCCAATACCCTAAACACTAAACACAAAACCCAAAACCCTGTACCCAAAACCCTAAACCCTAAACCTAAAACACTAAACCATAAATCCTGAACTCTAAACCATTAACCAACACCCTAAACCCTAAACAATACTCCCTAAACCATAACCCTAAACCCTAACATGCAAACCCTTTACCTAAACCCAAATAACTAAACCCTAAAACCTAAACCCAAAATGACTATACCCAAACCAGAGCCCCAAACCCTATGCCCTAAAACCTAAACCATAATACCTAAACCCTAAACCAAAAACCTAAAGCCTATACCCTAAATCCTAAACCCTAACTCCTACACCCCAAACCCTAAACCCGAAACGCTAACCTAAAACCTAAACCCTAAAGCACTATACCATAAAAACTAAACCTTGAACCTTAAATCCTAAACCTTACACCCTAAAACAAAAATCCTAAATCATAAACCCTCTACCCTAAACCCTAAGTCCTAAAACCTAAACCCAAGAACCTACACCCTAAATCCTAAACCCAAAAAATAAAAAACTAAACCCTAAACCCTTAACCATAAACCCTAAACCCTAGACCCCAAACCTAAAAGCCTAAACCCTAAACATTAAACCCTAAATCCTAAAGTTTAAAACCTGAACCCTCAACCATTAACCTAAACACTAAACCCTAAACCCTACACCCTAAACCCTAACCATAAACCCAAAACCCTAACGCTCAACCCTAAACCCTATACCCTAAACACAAAGCCCTGAAACCCAATACCTAAACCTTAAGCACTATAACCAAAACTCATAACTCTAAACCTTAAACCCTAAAGGACTACACCCTAGCCCAAATCCCTAACCTCTAGCCCATAATATCTAAATCCTAAATCCTAAACCCTAAACCTTCAAGCCTAAAACCTACACCCTAAACCCTAAACCCTAAACCCTAATCCCTAATCCCTAATCCCTAAACCTTAAACCCCTAACCCTAAAACCTAAACCCTAACGCACTATCCCCAAAGACCTAAACCCTAAACCCAAAATCCTAAACCCCATACCATAAACCCTAAACCCTAAATCATAAACCCTATACCCTAAACCCTAAACCCTTAATCCCTAACCACTAAACACTAAACCCAAAACCACAAAACATAAACTGTAAATTCTAAACCAAAAAAACCCAAAAACCTAAACCCTAAACCACAAACCCGTAAACCCTAAACCCCAAACCCTAAACACCAAACCCTAAATGGTAAACCTTTAAAACTTAACCCTAAACCCTAAACCCTAAACACTAAAACCTGAACCCTAAGCCCTCAACACTAATCCCTAAACCCTAAACCCTAAACCCTAAACACTAAACACTAAACACTAAACACTAAACACTAAAACCTATAGCCTAAACCCTAAAATCGAAACCATAAAACCTACACCCTAAACCCTAAACGCTAAAATCCTAATCCTTAAACCCTAAGCCCCAAACCCTAAACCCTAAACCATATACCCTAAACCCTAAACCCTAAATATTAAACACTAAACCTGAAACCCAAAACCCTAAACCCTAAACCCAAAACCAAAAACACTAAACCCTAAACACAAAACTATAAAACCTGAACCCTAAACCATTAACCAACACTGTAAACCCTAAACAATAAACGCTAAACCCGATACGCTAAACCCTCACCCTAAACCCCTATACCTAAACCTTAATAACTAAACCCTAAACCCTAAAGGCCTATACCCTAACCTGATCCCCAAACCCTATACCCTAAACCCTAAAGCCTACCATAAACCCTAAACCCTAAATCCTACACCCCAAACCCTAAACCCTATAAACCTAAACCCTAAACCCTAATCCTTAAGCTCTAAAACCCCAACAATAAAACCTAAACCCTAAAGAACTATACCTTAAAAACTAAACCCGAAACCCTAAATCCTAAAACTTACACCCTAAAACCTAAACCCAAAATCATAAACCCTATACCCTAAATCCTAATCGCAAAATAAAAAACCTAAATTAAAAACCAAAAAAACCTAAAAATCTAAACCCTAAACCTCAGAGCCATAACCTTAAACACCAAAGCCTAAACCTCAAACCCTAAACACTAAACCCAAAACACAAAACCTTAAACCCAAAACCATAAATACTAAACCATAAATCCATAAAACTGAACCCCAAACCATTAACCATAATCCCTAAGCCCTAAACCCTAATCCCTGAACCTTAAACCCTAAACCCTAAACCTGCACACTTAACCTCAAGCCTTAAATCCTAAACCAATAACCTAAATCGTAAACCCTAAACCCTAAACCCTAAAAATCCCTAAACGCTATACATTAAACCGTAAAGCTAAACACTAAACACTAAACACTAAACCCTAGACCATAAACCCTAGGACCTGAGCTCGAAACCATTAACCCTAAACCCAAATCTTTATAATGTAAATCGGTGACCCTAAACGGTAAACCCCAAAACCTAAAGCCTATACCCTAAACCCTAAACCCTAAATCCTACACCCCAAACCCTAAACCCAAAAGCCTAACCCTAAAACCTAAACCCTAAAGCACTGTACCCTAAAAACATAACCCCAAACCCTGAATCCTAAGCCTTACACCCAAAAACCTAAACCATCAATCATAAACTTTATACCTTAAACGCTAATCCCAAAATCCCTAACACTAAACCGTAAACCCAAAACCCAAACCCCAAAGTCAAAAACCAAAATTATAAAAAAAAAAAAAACCCAAAAACCTAAACCCCAAACTCCAAAGCCGTAACCCTAAACCACAAAGCCTGAACCTGAAACACTAATCCCTAAACATTGAAACCCTAACCCCAAACCCTAAACCCTAAAGCCCTATACCCAATACCTTAAAACCTAAACCCTATGCACTAAACCTTAAACCCTAAACCGTAAAACTAAACCCTAAAACACCAAACAATAAGCCCTAAACCCTGAACCCTCGACCCCAAATCCAAATACCCACACCCTAAAGCCTAAGGCCTATAGCCCAATACCCTTAACTCTAATCACTAAACCCTAAACCCTAAACCCTAAGCCCTAAGCCCTAAAACCTAAACCCAAAAACCTACACCCTAAACCCTAAACAATAAAAACTAAACCCTAATCGGAAAACCCAAAACCCTTAACCATAAATCCTAAACCCTAAACCCCAAACCAAAAAGCCTAATCCCTAAACACCAAACCCTAAATCCTAAACCTTAAAACCTGAACCCTAGACCATTAATCTAAACACTAAACACTATACCCTACACCATAAACCCTATCCATAAACCCAAAACCCTAACCCTCAATCCTAAAGCCTATACCTAAAACACAAAACCCTGAAACCCAATACTTAAACCTCAATCCCTATAACCTAAACTCCGAAATCTAAACCCTAAGCCCAGAAGGACTACACCCTAACCAAAAACCTAAAACCCTAACCCATAATACCTAAACCCTAAACCCTAAACCCTTAAGCCTAAACCCTACACCCTAAACCCTAAACCCTAAAAACCTAAACCCTAATCCCCAAACCCTAAACCCCCAACCCTAAAACCTAAACCCTAATGCACTATACACAAAAACCTAAACCATAAACCCTATAACCTAAACCCTAAACCCTAAATCATAAATCCTATACCCTAAACCCTAAACCCTTAATCCCTAACCACTAAACACTAAACCCAAAACCACAAATCCTAAACTGTAAATTCTAAACAAAAGAAAAAACCCAAAAACCTATACCCTAAACCATAAACACTAAACCATAAAACCTGAACCCTAAACCATTAACCAACACCCAAAACCCTAACCCTAAACCCTATACCCAAAACCCTCACCCTAATTCCCTATACCTAAACCCTAATTACAGAACCCGAAATCCCAAACCCTAAAACCTAAACCCTAAACCCTAAACCCTAAAGGCCTATACCCTAACCCGATCCCCAAACCCTATAACCTAAATCCTAAACCGTAATACCTAAACCCTAAACCCCAAAGCCTAAACCCGAAACCCTAAACCATAAACCTTTAAAACTGAGCCCTAAACCATTAACCATAGACCCAAAACCCAAAACCCTAAAACCTGAACCCTAAGCCCTAAACCCTAATCCCTAAACAATAAACCCTAAACCTAAAACCCTAAACCCTAACCCTAAAACCTACACCCTAGCCCCTAAATGCTAAAACCCTAATCCTTAAACCCTAAGCCCAAAACCCTAAACCCTAAACCCTAAACCCAACCCTAAACCTTAAACCCTAAAACCTACACCCTAAACCCTAAACGCTAAAACCCTAATCCTTAAACCCTAAGCCCTAAACCATATACCGTAAACCCAAAACCCAAAACCCAAGACCCTAAACCATAAATATTAAACACTAAACCCTAAACAATACACCCTAAACCCAAATAACTAAACCCTAAACCCTAACCCTAAAACCCTATAGCTAAACCCAAATAACTAAACTCTAAACCCTAAAGGATTATACCCTAACCTGAACCCAAACCCTATACCAAAATCCCAACCCATAATACCTAAACCCTAAACCCTTAAACCTAAAGCCTATACCCTAAACCCTAAACCCTAAACCCTAAATCCTACACCCCAAACCCTAAATCCTATAACCCTAAACCCTAAACCCTAACCCTAAAACCTAAACCCTAAAGCACAATGCCCTAAAAACTAAACCCTGAACCCTAAATCCTAAACCTTACACCCTAAAACCTAAACCCTAAATCATAAACCCTATACCCTAAACCCTAATCCCAAAATCCCTAACACTAAACCCTAAAACCAAAACCCCAAAATCTGAAACATAAATTATAAACCAAAAAATCCCAAAAACCCAAACCCTAAACCCCAAAGCCGTAACCCTAAACCACAAACCATAAACCCGAAACCCTAAACACTAAACCCTAAATCCAAAACCTTAAACCCAAAACCATAAACATTAAACCATAAACCCTTAAAACTGAACCCTAAACCATTAACCATAATCCCTAAGCCCTAAACCCAAATCCTAGGACCCTAAATCCTAAAATCTAAACCAGCACACTTAACCCCAAGCCTTAAAGCCTAAAGCCTATAACCTAAATTCTAAATCCTAAACCATAAAACCTAAAACCTAAAGCCTATACCCTAAACCCCAAACCCCAAACCCTAAATCTTACCCCCGAAACCCTAAACGCTATAACCCTAAACCCCAAATCGTAACCCTAAAACCCAAACCCTAAAGCACTATACCCTAAAAACTAAACCCTAAACCCCAAATTCTAAACCCTACTCCCTAAAACCTAAACCCTAAATCATAAACCCTATACCCTAAACCCTAAACCCTAACCCCAAAATCCCGAACACTAAACCCTAAATCCAAAATCCCAAAATCTAAAACATAAATTATAAACCAAAAAAACCCATAAACCTAAACCCTAAACCTCGAAGCCTTAACCGTAAACCCGAAAGCCTAAACCCGAAACCCTAAACACTAAACCCAAAATCCAAAACCTTAAACCCAAAACCATAAACGCTAAAACATAAACCCTTAAAACTGAACCATAAACCATTAACCATAATCCGTAAACCCTAAACCCTAATCCCTGAACCCTAAATCCTAAAACCTAAACCTGCATACTTAACCCCAAGCACTATAGCCTAACCAGAACCCCAAACCCTATACCCTAAATTCTAAACGACAATACCTAAACACTAAACCCTAAACCTTAAACCCTAAAATCTAAAATCTAAAACCTAAAGCTTATACCCTAAACCCTAAATCCTACACCCCAAACCCTAAACCCTATATCCCTAAACCCTAAAACCTAACCCTAAAACCTAAACCCTAAAGCACTATAATCTAAAAGCTAAATCCTAAACCCTACGCCCTAAAACCTAAACCCTAATCCCAAAATCCCTAACACTAAACCCAAAAGCCAAAACCCAAAACCCAAAACCCCGAAATCCAAAACATAAATTATAAACCAAAAAAACCCAAAACCCAAAACTCAAAACCCTAAACCCCAAAGCCGTAACCCTAAACCCCAAAGCCTAAAACTGAAACCCTAAACACTAAACCCTAAATCTAAAACCTTAAACCCAAAACCATAAACAGTAAACCATAAACCCTTAAAACTGAACCCTAAACCAGTAACCATAATCCCTAAGCCCTAAACCTTAATCCCGGAACCCTATATCCTAAAACCTAAACCTGCACACTTAACCCCAAGCCTTAAAGCCTAAAGCCTAAAGCCTAAAGCCTATAAACTAAATCCTAAACCCTAAACCCTAAAAGCTGCACGTTATACTTTAAACCCTAAATTGTAAACACTAAACCATAAACCCTAAAACCCAAAACCCAAAACCTAAATCCCTAAACATTGAACCCCTAACCCCAAACCCTAAAGCCTAAAGCCCTATAACCTACACCTCAAAACCTAAACCCTATGCACTAAACCCTAAACCCTAAACCCTAAACCGTAAAACTAAACCCTAAAACACTAAACCATAAACACTAAACCCTAGACCCGAAACCCAAATACCCTAACCATAAAGCCGAATGCCTAAAGCCCTATACCCAAAACCCTAATCACTAAACTCTAAACCCTAAACACTAAACAATAAAAACTAAACCCTAAACCCGAAACCCTAAACCCTTAACCATAAACCCTAAGCCCAAAACCCCAAACCTAAAAGCCTAAACCCTAAACACTAAACCTTAAAACCTAAAGCTTAAAACCTGAACCCTAAACCATTAACCTAAACACTAAACCCTAAACCCTACACCCTAAACCCTAACCATAAATCCAAAACCTTAACCCTCAAACTTAAACCCTATACCCTAAACACAAAACCCTGAAACCCAATACCTAAACCTTAATCACTATAACCTAAACTTCTAACTCTCAACCCTAAACCCTAACCCATAATACATAAACCCTAAACTCTAAACCCTTAAGCCTAAACCCTACACCCTAGACCCTAAACCCTAAAACCCTAAACCCTAAACCCTAAACCCTAAACCCTAAATCATAAACCCCTAACCCTAAAACCTAAACCCTAACGCACTATACCCAAAAACCTAAACCCGAAACCCTAAATCATAAATCCTATACCATAAACCCTAAATCATAAACCCTATACCCTAAACCCTAGACCCTAAATCCCTAACCACTAAACACTAAACCCAAAACCACAAAACCTAAACTAGAAATTCTAAACCAAGAAAAACCCAAAAACATAAACCCTAAACCCTAAACCCCAAACCTGTAAACCCCAAACTCCGAAGCCTAAACCCCAAACCCTAAACCCTAAACCCTAAACCTTTAAAACTTAACCATAAACCATTAACCCTAAACACTAAACCCTCAACCCTAAAACTTGAACCCTAAGCCCTTAACTTTAAGCCCTAAACCCTAAACCCTAACCCTAAACCCTAAACCATAAAGCCTAAACCCTAAAATCTAAACCCTAAAACCTACACCCTAAACCCTAAATGCTAAAGCCCTAATCCTCAAACCCTAAGCCCAAAACTCTAAACCCTAAACCATATACCCAAAATCCTATACCCTAAACCATAAATATTAAACACTAAACCCGAAACCCAAATCCCTAGACCATAAAACCTAAACCCTATACCCAAAAACCCTTAATCAACACCCTAAACCCTAAACCCAAAACCATAAACACTAAAAACTGAGCCCTAAACCATTAACCATAATCCCTAAGCCCTAAACCCTAATCCCTGAACCCTAAACCCGAAACCTACACACTTAACCTCAATCCTTAAAGCCTTAATGCCTATAACCTAAATTGTAAACCCTAAACCCTAAATCCTAAGAAGCCCTAAATGCTATACATTAAAGCCTAAACCCAAAACCAAAAACCCTAAACCCTAAACGTTATACATTAAACCCTCAACCCTAAACACTAAACAGTAAACCCTAGACCATAAACCCTAAGACCTGGGACCTAAACCGTTAACCCTAAACCTAAAACCCTATACCGTAAACCGATAACCCTAAACTGTAAACCCTAAAGCCTATACCCTAAACCCTAACCCTAAATCCTACACCCCAAACCCTAAACCCTAAAACCTAAACCCTAAATCACTATACCCTAAAAACTAAACCTTAAACACTAAATCCTAAACCCAACACCCTAAAACCTAAACCCTAAACCATAAACCCTATACCCTAAACCCTAATCCCAAAATCCCTAACACTAAACACTAAACCCAAAACCCCAAAATCAAAAACCTTAATTATAAACCAAAAAAACCCAAAAATCTAAACCCTAAACCCCAGAGCCGTAACCCACAACCCCAAAGCCTGAACCCGGAACCCTAAACACTAAACCCTAAATCCAAAACCATAAACCCAAAACCATAAACACTAAACCATAAACCCTTAAAACTGAACCCTAAACCATTAACCATAATCCCTAAGCCCTAAACCCTAATGCTTGAACCCTAAACCCTAAACCCTAAACCGTAAACCCGCACACTTAACCTCAAGCCTTAAAGCCTAAAGCCTATAACCTAAATCCTAAACCCTAAACCCTAAACACTAAGAAGCCCTAAGCGTTATACATTAAACGCTAAAACCTAAATCCCTAAACCCTAAACCCTAAACATTAAACCTTACCCTAGACCGTAAACCCTAAGACCTGAGCCCTAAACTATTAACCCTAAACCCAAAACCCTATACCGTAAACCGGTAACCCTAAACCCTAAGCCCTAAATACAATGCCCTAAACACTAAACACTAAACCCTAAACTGAAAACCCAAAACAAAAAAACACTAAACCGTAATGCTAAACCGTAAAACTAGAACCCTAAACCATTAACCTAATCCCTAGACCCTAAACCCTAAACCCTAAACCCTAAACAATCTGCCCTAAACCCTAAACCATCAAGCCTAAAGCTCATACCCTAAACCCTAAAACCTAAAACCTTAAAGGCCAAAGCCTATCCCTTAAAACCTGCTCCCAAAACCATAAACAAAAAGCCATAAACCCTAGACCCTAAACACTAAACCCTAAACCCTATGCCCCATACCCTAAACCCCAAACCCTAAACACTACACCCTAAACCCTATACCCTAAACCATAAACACTAAACCTTATGCCCTATACCCCAAACCGTAAAACTGTAAATCCAAAATGCTAAACCCTAAACCCTAGACTAAGGATGTGTATTTGTAACCGAAACCGTTTATTGAAACCGAACCGATCCATTTACACTGAAATAGCATAACCTTTTTGTAAATGGTGCGATTATAGTTTCAAGTTTCAGGCCGATTAGCTAAACGAGTTTGTCGGTTTTAACCACGAAACCCATTGGTTTCAAGCTGAATTGAAACTGTTTAAACTGAATCGTTTAAAACCGTTTAAACCGATCAGATTAATCCATATAAGAATTAAATAAAGCAGGGGCAGTAATCCATATAACAATTAACAATTAAATTTAGTGTCCATCCTGCTTTGGTATGATTTATTGCAATTCAGTTCAAGTTTAGGCTTTAGATCATGAACTTGTAATCCATATATGTTACTATTTGTTATCACAGATGGGGTGTTTTGGCTGAACCACCTATCATTTTAATATTTTATGCTGTAGAAGGCTGGATTTGGATGTTGTATGATGTTAATTCTATATGTTTGAGAATGACCATGTAAAGAAATAGCACTGGATTATCAAATTAAGACATACCATTGTTAATATAGAATCTCTTTATTTGTGGTTGCCAATAATTTTTGGATAAGCTTATGATCTTCAGTTTAGAGATGGTTGCAAGTTATAATAAACCGATTGTGAATCGTTTTACAAATCGTATGGAATAAACCAAAATCGAAACTGTTTAAAACCGTGAAACCAACACCGTTTAGAAACCGTGGAAACCGAAACCGTTTATTAAACGGTCACAGCTTCAGAAAGTGGAACCGTTTATTAAATGGTGTGGTTATAGTTTTAGTCAAATAAATGTGAACCGAACTGATCTGCACCATTTAAACCGAAACCGAACGATTAACACCCTTACCTTAGACCTAAGACCCTAAACCCCAAACCTTAAACCCCAAACTTGAAACCCTAAACCGTTAAAGCCAAAACCCTAAGCCCTAAACCTCACAGCCTAAAAGCCTATACCCTAAACCGCAAAACCTAAAATCCTAATCCCTATGCCCTAAACCCAAAACGCTAAACTCTAAAACCTAGACCCCAAACCCTAAACCCTAAACCATTAATCCTAAACCCCATTCACTAAACCAAAAACCCAAAACCCCAAACCCTAAACCATAAACCATAAACGCTATACATTAAACCCAAAACCCTAAACCCAAAACCCTATACCCTTAAACACTAAACCCTAAACGCTAAACTCTAAAACCTGAACCCTAAACCCAAAACACTAAACCCTTAACCCTAAACCCCAAACCTAAAAGCCTAAAAACTAAATACTAAACCATAAAACCAAAACCCTAATACCTGGACCCTAAACCATTAACCTAAACCTCAAACCCCAAACCCTAAAATCTAAACCCTAAACCTTAAACCCCATACCCTAAACCCTAAACCTTGAAGGCCAAAGCCTATACCTTAAACCTTACTCCCTAAGTCCTAACTCCAAAACCATACACCCTACACCATAAACCCTAGACCCGAAGCCCTAAAACCTAAACCCTATGCCCTATACTATAAACCCTAAACCCTAAAAACTACACCCTAAACACCCTATACCCCAAAGCCCTAAAACCCTAAATCCAAACAACTAAACCCTATAAACCCTGCACCCTAAACCCTAGATCCAAAACCCTAAACCCCAAACCCTAAAACCAAAAACCCTAAACCCAAAACTTCAAAACTTTAGCTTATACCGTAAAACATAAACCCTAAACCCTAAACCTTAAACCCAAAACCCTAAACTTCAAAACCTGAAATCCTAATCCTAAACCCTAAACCCAAAACGCTAAACTCAGAAACCTAAACCCTAAACACTAAAGCCCAAACCCAGAACCCTAAACCCTAAATCCTAAATTCCATACACTAAACCAAATACCCTACACGCCAAACCATAAACCCTAAACCCTAAACCCTAGACCCTGAACCCTAAACCTAAACCCTAAACCCAAAATCCTAAACCCTAAACCCTAAACTCTAAACCCAAAACCATAAACCCTACACCCCAATCCCTAAACCATAAACCCTAAACCCCCAGACCCTAAACCCTAAACGCTAAATCAAAAACTGACAACCCTAAACCCCAAACCCCAAACCCCAATAACTAAACCCTAAACCCTAAACCATAAACCTTAAAGCCTATAGCCTACACCCAGAACTCAAAACCCCAAAACCAAAACCCTATGCACTAAACCCTAAACTCTAAACCCTAAACCCGAAACCCTAAAGCCTAATCCCTAAATGCTAAACTTTAAATCCTAAACTCTAAACCCCAAACTCTAATCCCTACAACCCAAAGCCTAATCCCTAAATCTTAAACTCTAAACCCTAAAGCTCAAAGCCAATACCTAAAACACTAAAGCCTAAACCGAAAACCCTACACCAAAAACCCTAAACCCTAAAACCCGAAACCCTAAACTATAATCCCTAAACCATCAACCCCCAAGCGTAAACCGTAAAGCCCTATACCCTAACCCCAAAGGCCTAAACCTTAAACCTTAAACCTTACACCCTAAATCCTAAAGAACTAACACCTAAACCCTAAAACCTAATACCTAAATTTTAGACCCTATACCCTAAGCCCTAAAACTTAAACCCTAAAACCTATACCCTATACCCTAAACCCTAAACCCTAAACCATAAAACCCTAATCCTTAAACCCCATACCCTAAACCCTAAACATTAAAACCTAAACCCAAAACCCTAAACCCTTAACCCCAAACCCTAAACATTAAAATTTAAACCCTAAACCCCAAACCTAAAAGCCTGAACCCAAAACACTAAACCCTAAATCCTAAACCTTAAAACTTGAACCCTAGACCATTAACCTAAACACTAAACCCTAAACCTTACACCCTAAACCCTAACTATAAACCCAAAACCCTAACCTTCAACCCTAAACCCTATAGCCTAAACCCAAAGCCCTAAAACCCAATACCTAAACCTTAATCACTATAACCTAAAGTCGTAACTCTAAACCTCAAACCCTAAAGGACTACACCCTAATCCTAACCCATTATACCTAAACCCTAAACCCTTAAGCATAAACCCTACACCCCAAACCCTAAACCCTATAACTGTAAACACTAAAACCTAATCCCTAAACTCTAAACCCCTAACCCTAAAACCAAAACCCTAAAGCACTATACACAAAAACCTAAACCGTAAACCCTAAATCCTAAACCATATACCTAAACCCTAAACCCTAAATCCCTAACCACTAAACCCTAAACCCAAAACCACCAAACCAAAACTGTAAATTCTAAATCAAAAAAACCCAAAAACCTAAACCCTCAACCCTAAACCCTATTCCCTAAACTCTAAACCTAAAACCATGAATTCTAAACCCTGCACCCTACACACTAATCCCTAAACCCCAAACACTAAACCCTAAACCCTAAACCCTAAACCTTAAACCCAAAACTCTAAATCCTAAACCATAAACACTAAACCCTGAACCCTAAACCATAAACACTAAACCCTAAACCCTAAACCCTAAACCTAAAACCCTAATCCACAAACCTTTAAACTGAAACCCTAAACCATAAAATATAAACCCTAAACCCTAAACCTTAAACCCTAATTCCCAAACCCTAAACCCTAAACACTAAACCCTAAACCCTAAATCCAAAACCCTAAACCCCAAACCATAAACACTAAACCCTAAACCCTAAAACCATAGACCCTAAACTCAAACCCAAAACCCAAATCCCTAAACATTGAGCCCCTAACCCCAAACCCCACCAAACCCTAAAGCCCTATACGCTATACCTTAAAACCTAAACCCTATGCACTAAACCCTAAACCCTAAACCCTAAACCCTAAACCCTAAACCCTTAACCTTGAACCTTAAAACCCAAAACCCTAAACCGTAAAACTAGGCCCTAAAACACTAAACCATAAACCTAAACCCTAAATGCTAAATGCTAAACATCCCAAATCCAAAAGCCCTAACCTTAAATCCGAAGCCCTAAACCCCTAAACCCCTAAACCCCTATACCCTAAACCCTAATCAAACCCTAAACCCTAAACCCTAAACCCTAAACCCTAAACCCTAAACCCTAAACCCTAAGCCCTAAAACCTATACCCTAAAACCTACACCCAAAACCCTAAACCCTAAGACACTAATCCTTAAACCCTATGCTCAAAACCCTAAAACCTAAACCCTAAACCCTAAACTCTAAACGTTAAAAACTAAACTCTAAACCCAAAACCCTAAACCCTTAGCCCTAAACCCTAAACCCTAAACCCTAAGCCCCAAACCCCAAACCTAAAAGCCCAAACCAAAACACTAAACCCTAAATCCTTAACCTTAAAACCTGAACCCTAAACCATAAACCTAAAACACTAAACCAAAAATCCTACACCCTAAACCCTAACCATAAACCCAAAACCCTAACCCTCAACCCTAACCTATATCCTAAACCCAAAGCCCTAAAACCCAACACCTAAACCTTAACCACTATTGTCTAAACTCCTAACTCTAAACCCAAAACCCTGAAGGACTACACCTAACCCTAAACCCTAACCCATATTACCTAAACCCTAAACCCTAACCAATATTACCTAAACCCTAAACCCTAACCCATATTACCTAATCCCTAAACACTAAACCATTAAACCTAAACCCGACACCCCAAACCTTAAACCCTATAACCTTAAACCCTAAACCCTAAACCCTAACCCCTAAACCCTAAGCTCCCTAACCCTAAAACCTAAATCCTAAGCACTATACCCAAAAACATAAACTGTAAACTCTAAATCCTAAACCCTATACCCTAAACCCCAAACCCTAAATTATAAACCCAATACCCTAAACCCTTTAAATCCCAAACCACCAAACCCTAAACCCAAAACAACAAAACCTAAACTGTAAATTCTAAACAAAAAAACCAAAAACCTAAAGCCTAAGCTCCATACCCATAAACCCTTAACCCCAAACCCTAAATCATAAACCCTATACCCTAAACCCTTTAAATCCCTAACCACTAAACCCTAAACCCAAAACAACAAAACCTAAACTGTAAATTTGAGACGAAAAAAACCCAAAAACCTAAAGGCCCCATACCTGTAAACCCTAAATCCCAAATCCTAACCGGTAACCCTATACCTTAAACCTTTAAAACTGAACCCTAAACTATTAACCATAAACCCTAAACCCTAAACCTTTAAAACTGAACCCTAAACCATTAACCATAAACCCTAAACCCTAAACCTTAAAACTTGAACCCTAAACCCTAAACCCTAATCCCTAAACCCTAAACCCTAAACCCTAAACCCTAAACCCTAAACCCTAAAGCCTAAAGCCTAAAGCCTAAACCCTAAACCCTAAAACCTTAATCCTTAAACCCTAAGCCAAAAACCCTAAACCCTAAACCATATACCCGAACCCTACACCCAAAACCCTAAACCCTAAACCCTAAACCCTAAACCGTAAATATACAAACACTAAACCCTAACCCCAAAACCCTAAACACTAAACCATAAAACTTGAACCTGAAACCATTAACCAACACCCTAAACCCGAAACAATACACCCTAAACCCTAACCCCAAACCCTCAACCCTAAACCCTATACCCTAAAGCCTAACCCTAAAACCCTAAACCTAAACCCTAATAACTAAACCCTAAATCCCAAACCCAAAACCCTAATGTACTATACCCTAATCCAAAGCCCAAACCTTAAACCCTAAACCCTAAATCCTAAACCATCAACCCTCAACCCTAAACCCTAAACCCTAAACCCTTAACCCTACACCCCAATCCCTAAACCCTATAACTCCAAACCCTAGACCCTAATCCTTAAGCTCTAAACCCCAAACCTAAAACCTAAACCCTAAAACACTATACCCTAAAAACTAAACACTAAACCCTAAATCCTAAACCCTACACCCTAAAACCTAAACCCTAAATCATAAACCCTATGCCCGAAACCCTAATCCCAAAATCCCTAATACTAAACCCTAAACCCAAAACCCCAAAATCAAAAACCTAAATTATAATAAAAAAAAACCCCAAAACCCAAAACCTCAAAACCTAAACCCTAAATCCAAAACCTTAAACACCCAACAACCTTTAACACTAAACCATAAACCCTTAAAACTGAACCCTAGACCATATAATCCCTAAACCCTAAACCCTAATCCACCCCCTAAACCCTTATCTGTAACATTATCTAATCTTCCTTGAAATTTAGAGCAAGTTGATTGGGTCGCTTGATTTGGTCGTGGCCCCTACACCGAACTCAAAACCTGTTTCCTTCAATTAAGGCCTGATTAGATAATTCAATATCCACCTCATCCCCTTTAGACGTTGATAAGTCATTCCCTTCAGATTCCTCCTCAAATAAAGGAGAGGTACAATCTCCCCAACTCACTTTCCATCCTATCAGATTTTTCCATATGAAAAGAAAAGACCGACTACCCCAACAATGTAGGAGAGAATTCCAGCGCAACCTTCACAGCCAACTTAATAGCCCCTAATTCATCTCCTAGTTTTGCTCCAACTAACTCTCCCTCCTCCAATAGATTCGTCCCACCTATGCTGGTAAGATTCTCCTTCCCATGCTCAATGAGACCTTTCTCCACACTATCAAAAGAATTTTTTGTTCTGGTCGCATGTGCAACATGTACTGGTCACAAACCCTCCATCAAACTCTCCTTAATTAAGGTATTATTGGATAACACATTATCAACCATAGCCCCTTTAATAATGGAGAGGAATACAAACTCCCAACCATACCATCCTTCACTACCGAATTCTTAGCCCCTATTTTTTCTCTAGGGAACTCCTCATTTATCAAGTCAGTGTGAAAAACTGATTCCCCTATTTTTTTTCTCTAGCCAACTTTTCATTCACCAATAGCATCATCCCACCCATACTAGGATGATTCTATTCCCCTCTTTGGATGAAATTATTCTCCACAGCCTTCAAATTCAAAACTGAGCAATGATCTTTGTCCTCCATGCAATCTCCTTTCAAGATACTCCTTCTCAAATCCCTCTGCTGAGGGTGCCCTTCTCCCCATCACATATTTCCACGTCAATAGAAGTCCCCATATTAATCTCACCTTCTTCAACTTCATTCTCCACCTCAACCGACACCTCCTCCTTGGAATTTTTAGGCAAAATATTCTCCTCCAACTCATCAAGTATAGAGAAAATATTCCCATGCTCAACCGACACCTCTACTGTAGGTAACACAACAGCTCTTCCCCCTCTTCTCACGCTAATGAAAGCTTCCTCTATTCCCTTCTGTTCTTCCCTTAATTTTGAATTCAAATTTGAATTTGAATTCGAATTAACAGTTTCAATCGGATTGGCCAAGGAGTCCAACCCCGCACTCCCTCCAGACACCCAGCTTGGCAACACCACCCCCTGCAGCTCCATAAACCACCCACTTTGGCCACATCTCCTTATTTTTTTGAACCCATTGATGACTGATACCCGAGCTCACTTCCTTCCCACATTGAGTAGAACCGTGGCCAAACCCTTTACAGTTCTTGTAAGAAGGCAGCCTCCAGTCATACAATACAGCTTGTGAAAATACAGCTTCAGCTTCATCTTCATCATGAACAGAAATAGATTTTGGCAGCTCATCTCCAACTTGACCCTCCACACATATTCTAGCATACGATAGATGATCCATGGTTCTTTTACAATTATCCGTAGTAATAGGAACACCAATAACACTCCCAATTTTCCTCCACCGCATTAAACCAAAAGATGAACAATCCACTCTCAAGCAAAACCATATCCATATGTCTCAAGAGCTTCCATTGCTTGAGCATAATATCCTTAGTGATAGAGAATGGTAATCTCCTTCCTAAAAAATTTTCCACCAATGCTTTCTCCCACCTTTTAACACCATCAATAGTCAAAGAAGAAGAGCACTGTGCAACAACATTACTATCAACAAACACAAGTCTAATGTAATTTAACTTTAATCCATCAACTCTGGCAATAAGTTTTTAGAAAATAAACTAGCCCAACTTGGTTCATCAGCAACTGTACCTCCACGACTTCCTTTGTTACCCCCATTAGTAGCCTTTCCCTTGGATCTTTCCACACCTGAGCTTGATTCACCTATAAGAAAGGTTCTTCTTGAAGGAAAAGCAGGCCAATAGCCATGGCCATTGGCCCCTACAACCATAGTTGAACAGAAGTCACTCTCCTCTTGTTTTTGGTTTTAGGGTTTAGTTTCTTAAGAAATTCAGTTCATTATTCATAGACTCACGATGAGAAAATGATAGTCTAAGTCCAACAATCTCCATTGTTTTCTAAATAACACAAACTTATGGTTTATTATCTGACACCAATTGTTAGTCCTATAATTTTTTATTTTATACGAAATGTACTTTAAATTGTTAAGTAAGTCACTTGATTAGTCAGAGAGTCAAAAAGAAAATGACTGTCTAAGTCCAATAATCTCCAGTGTTTGCTAAATAACTCAAACTTATGGCTTTAGCTCTGATACTAATTATTAGTTGGCGTTTGCTCAGAAACGAAATATATACTTTAATATGTTAAGTAAGTCAGTTGATTAATCATACAGTTACGACGAGACAATGATAGATTATGTCTAATAATCTCTAGTGTTTGCAAAGTAACTCAAACTAATGGTTTTGGCTCTGATACCAATTGTTAGTCGTACGACATTTATTCGACCAAATGTACTTAATTTTTTACACACATTAGTGGATTAGTCATAGAGTTAAGATGAGAAAATGATAGTCTAATTCCAACAATCTCCAGTGTTTGCTAATTAATTCAAACTTATGGCTTTGGCTCTGACACTAATTATTTATCAGCATTTGCTTAGATATGAAATCTAGTTTAATTTGTTAAGCAAGTTAGTTGATTAGTCATAGAGTCACGATGAGACAATGATAGTTTAAGTCCAATGGTCTCCAGTGTTTGCTAAGTAACTCAAACTTATGGGTTTTTCTCTGATACCAATTGTTAGTCTAATATTTTTTTCTCTGATACCAAATGTACTTAATTTGTTAAGCAAGTTAGTTAATTAGTCATAGTTTCACGATGAGGCAATGACAGTCTATTTCCAATAATCTTTAGTGTTTTCTCTGATACCAATTGTCAGTCTTACTATTTTTTCTTCGACCAAATGTATTTTAATTGTTTAGCAAGTGTTTTGATTAGTCATAGAGTCACGATGAGATAATGATAGTTTAAGTCTAATAATTTCTAGTGCTTGCAAAGTAACTCAAATATAGGGCTTTGGCTCTAATACCGATTGTTAGTCTTATGATTTTTTTTTGACACCAAGTGTACTTTAATTTTTTAAGCAAGTCAATTTTAGTCATAGAGTCAGGACTAAACAATGAAAATCTAATTCCATTTATCACCAGTGTTAGCTATGTAACTCAAACTTATAGCTTTGTCTCTGATACCAATTGTCAAAAGTCCCAAGCTCACTTGGTGGTCTCAAGTTCAAACCCATAGGCTTTTTACCTTCTTCCCTCCCTACCTATCAAAAAAAGAAAAAAGATACCAATTGTCATGTCACGTTTCTTTATCTGATACCAAATGTACTTTAACTTGTTAAGCAAGTTAATTTATTAGTTATAGATTCACGATGAGACAATGACAGATAATTCCAATAATCTCTAGTGTTAGCTATGTAACTCAAACGTATGATTTTGGATCTAATAGTAATTGTTAGTTTTATGATTTTTTCTCTGATACCAAATGTACTTTTTTTTATTAAGCAAGTCAATTCATTAGTGATAGAGTCACGAAGAGACAATGAGAGTCTAATTTCATTAATCTCAAGTGTTTGCTAAGTAACTCAAACTTATGGCTTTGGCTCTGATATCAATTGTCAAAATTCCATTCTCACTAGGAGGTCTCAAGTTCGAACTTCCTGCTGTTACTTACTTCCACCCTTGCCTATAAAAAAATGGATACCAATTGTTAGTCTTACGAATTTTCTTCTAATACCAGAAGCACATTAATTTGTTAAGCAAGTCAATTGATTATTCAAAGTCACAATGAGATAATGACAGTTTAAGTCCAATGGTCTTAAGTGTTTGCTAAGTAATTCAAACTTATGGGCTTTATTCTGATACCAATTATTAGTCTTACATTTTTTTTCTCTGATACCAAATGTAGATTAACTTATTAAACAAGTTGGTTGATTAGACATAGATTCATAACGAGACAATGACAGTCTAATTCCAATAATCTCCAGTGTTTGTTAAGTAACTTAAACTTATGGCTTTGGCTCTGATACAAATTGTTAGTCTTATGATTTTTTTTTTGATACTAAATGTACTTTGATTTGTTAAGTAAGTCAATTGAATAGTCAAAGAGTTTGGTAAGTAACTCAGACTTATGGCTTTGGCTCTGATACGAATTGTCAAAAGTCTCATGCTCACTAGAGGTCTCAATTTTGAACCACTTGGCTATTACCTACTTCCCTTCCTACCTATAAAAAAAAAAGATACCAATTATTTTAGTTTACGAATTTTCATAATACAAAATGTACTTTATTAGTTTAACAAGTCAGTTGATTAGTCATAGAGTCACGATGAGACAATGATAATTTAAGTCCAATGTTCTCCAATGTTTGCTAAGTAACTCAAACTTATAGCTTTTGCTCTGATACAAAATGTTAGTCTTACTTTTTTTCTCTTACACCAAATGTACTTTAATTTGTTAAACAAGTTAGTTGATTAGTCATAGCTTCACGATGAGACAACGATAGTTAAATTCTGACAATCTCTAGTGTTTGCTATGTTACACAAACTCATGGCTTTGGCTTTAATACCAATTATTAGTCTTACGATTTTTTCTCTGACCAAATGTACTTTAATTTGTTAAGCAAGTCTATTGATTAGTCATAAAGTCACAATGAGATAATGATAATTTAAGTCTAATAATCTCTTGTGCTTGTAATATAACTCAAATATATGGCTTTGGCTCTGATATTAATTAATTTAGTCAGCATTTGCTCAAATATGAAATATTCTTTAATTTATTAAGCAAGTCAGTTGATTAGTCATAAAGTTAGGATAAGACAATGATATTTTATGTCTAATAATCTCTAGTGTTTGTAAAGTAACTCCAACTTATGGCTTTGGCTCTAATACCAATTATTTATCTTACGATTTTTTCTGTCCAAATGTACGTTAATTTGTTATGCAAGTTAGTGGATTCGTCATAGGGTCACGACAAGAAAATGACAATCTGATTCAACAATCTCCAGTGTTTTCTATGTTTCTCAAACTTATGGGTTTCACTCTAATACTATATTTTAGTCAGCCTTTGCTTAGATATGGAATATACTTTAATTTATTAAACAAGTCAGTTGATTAGTCATAGAGTCTTGACGAGGCAATGATAGTTTAAGTCTAATAATCTCTAATATTTACAAAATAACTCAAACTTATGGCTTTGGCTCTGATACCAATTGTTAGTTTTATGATTTTTTATTTAATATCAAATGTAATTCAATTTGTTAAGCATGTCACTTGATTGTCATAGAGTCGCGATGAAACAATGACAGTCTAGTTCCATTAATCTCCAGTGTCTGCTAAATAACTAAAACTTATGGCTTTGGCTTTGCCAAAAGTCCCATGCTCACTAGGTGATCTCAAGTTCGAACCTCCTGGCTGTTTCCTACATCCCTCCTTATCAAAAAAATAAGATACCAATTATCAGCCTTATGAATTTCTCTCTGATACTAAAGGAACCTTATTTTGTTAAGCATGTCAGTTGATTAGTCATAGAGTCACAACGAGACAATGAGAGTTTAAGTCCAACGGTCTCCAATGTTTGTTAGGAAGCTCAAACTTATGGCTTTGGCTCTGATACCCCCAATTGTTAGTCTTATGATTTTTTCTCTGATAGAAAATGTATTTTAATTTATTAGGCAAGTCAGTAGATTAGTCATAGCTTCACAACGAGACATTGACAGTCTAAATCCAATAATCTCTAGTGTTTGAGTTGTAACTCAAACTAAAGGCTTTGGCTTGAATATCAATTGTTAGTTTTACGATTATTTCCCTAATGCCAAATGTGCTTTAATTTGTTAAGAAAATCAGTTGATTAGTCATAGAGTCATGATGGGATAATAACAGTCTTATTCCATTAATCTCAAGTGTTTGCTAAGTAACTCAGACTTCTGGCTTTGGCTCTGATACCAATTGTCAAAAGTCTTATGCACACCAGGAGGTCTCAAGTTTGAACCTCCTGGGTGTCACCTACTTCCCTTCCTACCTATAAAAAAAAAAAGATACCAATTATTATAGTCTTATGAATTTTTTTTCTAATACAAAATATACTTTATTTGTTAACAAGTCAGTTGATTAGTCATAGAATTACAATGAGACAATGACAATTTAAGTCCAATTGTTTTCAGTGTTTGCTATCTAACTCAAACTTATAGCTTTACTTTGATACTAATTGTTAGTCATACTTTTTTTTCTCTTATATCCAATGTACTTTAATTTGTTAAGCAAGTCTATTGATTAGTCATAGAGTCAAGACGAGATAATGATAATTTAAGTGTAATAATCTCTGGTGCTTGCAATGCAACTCAAATATATGGCTTTGGCTCTGATACTAATTGTTAGTCAGTATTTGCTCACATACGAAAGATACTTTAATTTTACTAAGCAAGTTATTTGAATAGTCATAGAGTTGTGACGTTACAATGATAGTTTATGTCTAATAATCTCTAGTATTTGCAAAGTAACTCTAACTTATGGCTTTGGCTTAGATACCAATTATTAGTCTTATGAATTTTTCTCTGTCCAAATTTACTTTAATTTGTTAAGTAAGTCAGTGGATTAATCATAGAGTCACGATAAGAAAATGACAGTCTAATTTCAACAATCTCCAGTGTTTTCTAAGTAACTCAAACTTATTACTTTGGCTCTGATACTAAATGTTAGTCGACCTATGCCCAGATATGAAATATACATTATTTTGTTAAGCAAGTAAGTTGATTAGTTATAGAGCCATGATGAGGCAATGATAGTTTAAGTCTAATAATCATTAGTGTTTGTAAAGTAACTCAAACTTATGGCTTTGGCTCTGATACCAATTGCTAGTCTTACAATTTTTTCTTTAATACCAACTATAGTTTAATTTTTTAAGCATGTCCCTTAATTAGTCATAGAGTCACAATGAGACAATGGCAGTTTAAGGCTAAGGGTCTCCAATGTTTGCTAAGTAACTCAAACTTATTGCTTTTGCTCTGATACCAATTGTTAGTCTTTTGATTTTTTTCTCTGATAGTAAACGTACTTTAATTTGTTAAGCAAGTTAGTTGATTAGTCATAGCTTCACGATGAGACATTGATAGTCTAATTCCAATAATCTCTAGTGTTTGGTTTGTAACTCAAACTTATGGCTTTAGCTCTGATACCAATTGTTAGTCTTACGATTTTTTCCCTGATACCAAGTGTACTTTAATTAGTTAAGAAAATTAGTTGATTAGCCATAGAGTCACAATGAGAAAATGACAATCTAATTCCAATAATCTCCAGTGTTTGTTAAGTAACTCAAACTTATGGCTTTGGCTCTGATACCAATTGTTAGTCTTATAGTTTTTTCTCTAATATCAAATGTATTTTGATTTGTTAAAACAAGTCAGTTGATTAGTCATAGAGTCATGATGGGATAATGATAGTCTAATTCCATTAATCTTAGTGTTTGTTAAGTAAAGCAGACTTGTGGCTTTGGCTCTGATACCAATAATCAAAAGTCCCATGCTCACTAGGAGGGCTCAATTTTGAACCTCCTAATTGTTTAAAAAAAAAAAAGATACCAATTATTATAGTCTTATAAATTTTTTTCTAATACAAAATGTACTTTATTTGTTTAGCAAGTCAATTGATTAGTCATAGAGTCATGATGAGACAATGACAATTTAAGTCCAATGGTCTCCAGTGTTTGCTAAATAACTCAAACTTATAGCTGTTGCTTTGATACCAACTGTTAGTCTAACTTTTTTTCTTCTCTTATACTAAATATACTTTAATTTGTTAAACAAGTTGGTTGATTAGTCATAGCTTCATGACGAGACAATAACTGTAATACCCCGCTTCTTAAACCCGGTCTGATTTCGCGGTTGAACCGGTTTAACCATGCAGGAACCGAGCCAGAGGAAATTAGAGCAGGTTCCTTATGGGCTATGATGGCACGGGTGACCTTAAACACCGGCTGGCCCGACAAGTCAGAGCCAGTGCCAGAAGAGACGGGAGTGCCCAAACCGTGTACGTGCACCTACCATAAGGCTATGTACGGATAAACAGGTATTATATCCGTATTTTAAGGTATATACGTATGCTACATCGTATGCTTGGGGTGGGGTTCGCGCCGAGGTCCGAACCCGATCAAAATCTCAAGTTTTGGC